>NW_022589741.1:3908364-4087618 GCF_004348235.1 Phoca vitulina | reverse complement strand
AAAGTGGATGGTATTTTGATGGGGATTGCATTGAATGTGTAGATTGCTCTAGGTAGGATTGACATCTTCACAATATTTGTTCTTCCAATCCATGAGCATGGAACGTTTTTCCCTTTCTTTGTGTCTTCCTCAATTTCTTTCATGAGTATTTTATAGTTTTCTGAGTACAGATCCTTTGCCTCTTTGGTTAGATTTATTCCTAGGTATCTTATGGTTTTGGGTGCAATTGTAAATGGGATCGACTCCTTAATTTCTCTTTCTTCTGACTTGTTGTTGGTGTATAGGAATGCCACTGACTTCTGTGCATTGATTTTATATCCTGCCACTTGACTGAATTCCTGTATGAGTTCTAGCAGTTTTGGGGTGGAGTCTTTGGGATTTTCCACATAAAGTATCATATCATCTGCAAAGAGTGAGAGTTTGACTTCTTCTTTGCCAATTTGGATGCCTTTGATTTCTTTTTGTTGTCTGATTGCTGTGGCTAGGACTTCCAATACTATGTTGAATAGCAGTGGTGATAGTGGACATCCCTGCCGCGTTCCTGACCTTAGGGGGAAAGCTCTCAGTTTTTCCCCATTGAGAATGATATTCGCTGTAGGTTTTTCATAGATGGCTTTTATGATATTGAGGTATGTGCCCTCTATCCCTATACTCTGAAGAGTTTTGATCAAGAAAGGATGCTGTACTTTGTCAAATGCTTTTTCTGCATCTATTGAGAGGATCATGTGATTCTTGTTTTTTCTTTTGTTAATGTATTGTATCACGTTGATTGATTTGCGGATGTTGAACCAACCTTGCAGCCCAGGGATAAATCCGACTTGGTCGTGGTGAATAATCCTTTTAATGTACTGTTGGATCCTATTGGCTAGTATTTTGGTGAGAATTTTTGCATCCATGTTCATCAGGGATATTGGTCTGTAATTCTCCTTTTTGATGGGGTCTTTGTCTGGTTTTGGGATCAAGGTAATGCTGGCCTCATAAAATGAGTTTGGAAGTTTTCCTTCCATTTCTATTTTTTGGAACAGTTTCAGAAGGATAGGTATTAATTCTTCTTGAAATGTTTGGTAGAATTCCCCTGGGAAGCCATCTGGCCCTGGGCTTTTGTGTTTTGGGAGATTTTTGATGACTGCTTCTATTTCCTTAGTGGTTATAGGTCTGTTCAGGTGTTCTATTTCTTCCTGGTTCAGTTTTGGTAGTTGATACATCTCTAGGAATGCATCCATTACTTCCAGGTTATCTAATTTGTTGGCATAGAGTTGCTCATAATATGTTCTTATAATTGTTTGTATTTCTTTGGTGTTGGTTGTGATTTCTCCTCTTTCATTCATGATTTTGTTGATTTGGGTCATTTCTCTTTTCTTTTTGATAAGTCTGGCCAGGGGCTTATCAATCTTGTTAATTCTTTCAAAGAACCAGCTCCTAGTTTCGTTGATCTGTTCTACTGTTCTTTTGGTTTCTATTTCATTGATTTCTGCTCTGATCTTTATTATTTCTCTTCTCCTGCTGGGTTTAGGCTTTATTTGCTGTTCTTTCTCCAGCTCCTTTAGGTGTAGGCTTAGGTTGTGTACTTGAGACCTTTTTTGTTTCTTGAGAAAGGCTTGTATTGCTATATACTTTCCTCTTAGGACTGCCTTTGCTGTATCCCAAAGATTTTGAATAGTTGTGTTTTCATTTTCATTGGTTTCCATGAATTTTTTTAATTCTTCTTTAATTTCCTGGTTGACCCATTCATTCTTCAGTAGGATGCTCTTTAGCCTCCATGTATTTGAGTTCTTTCTGACTTTCCTCTTGTGATTGAGTTCTAGTTTCAAAGCATTGTGGTCTGAAAATAGGCAGGGGATGATCCCAATCTTCTGGTACCGGTTGAGACCTGATTTCTGACCTAGGATGTGATCTATTCTGGAGAATGTTCCATGGGCACTAGAGAAGAATGTGTATTCCGTTGCTTTGGGATGGAATGTTCTGAATATGTCTGTGAAGTCCATTTGGTCCAGTGTGTCATTTAAAGTCTTTATTTCCTTGTTGATCTTTTGCTTAGATGATCTGTCCATTTCAGTGAGGGGGGTGTTAAAGTCCCCCACTATTATTGTATTGTTGTCGATGTGTTTCTTTGCTTTTGTTATTAATTGCCTTATATAATTGGTTGCTCCCATGTTAGGGGCATAGATATTTACAATTGTTAGATCTTCTTGTTGGATAGACCCTTTAAGTATGATATAGTGTCCTTCCTCATCTCTTATTACAGTCTTTGGTTTAAAATCTAATTTGTCTGATATAAGGATTGCCACCCCAGCTTTCTTTTGGTGTCCATTAGCATGGTAAATGGTTTTCCACCCCCTCACTTTCAATCTGGGGGTGTCTTTGGGTCTAAAATGAGTCTCTTGCAGACAGCATATCGATGGGTCTTGTTTTTTAATCCAATCTGATAGCCTGTGTCTTTTGATTGGGGCATTTAGCCCATTTACATTCAGGGTAACTATTGAAAGATAGGAGTTCAGTGCCATTGTATTGCCTGTAAAGTGACTGTTACTGTATATTGTTTGTGTTCCTTTCTGGTCTATGTTGCTTTTAGGCTCTCTCTTTGCTTAGAGGACCCCTTTCAATATTTGTTGTAGGGCTGGTTTCGTGTTTGCAAATTCCTTTAGTTTTTGTTTGTCCTGGAAGCTTTTTATCTCTCCTTCAATTTTCAATGACAGCCTAGCTGGATATAGTATTCTTGGCTGCATATTTTTCTCATTTAGTGCTCTGAATATGTCCTGCCAGTCCTTTCTGGCCTGCCAGGTCTCTGTGGATAAGTCTGTTGCCAATCTAATGTTTCTACCATTGTAGGTTACAGATCTCTTCTCCCGAGCTGCTTTCAGGATTTTCTCTTTGTCTCTGAGACTCGTAAGTTTTACTATTAGATGTCGGGGTGTTGACCTATTTTTATTGATTTTGAGAGGGGTTCTCTGTGCTTCCTGGATTTTGATGCCTGTTTCCTTCCCCAAATTAGGGAAGTTCTCTGCTATAATTTGCTCCATTATACCTTCTGCACCTCTCTCTCTTTCTTCTTCTTCTGGGATCCCAATTATTCTAATGTTGTTTCGTCTTATGTAATCGTTTATCTCTCGAATTCTGCCCTCGTGATCCAGTAGTTGTTTCTCTCTCTTTTTCTCAGCTTCTTTATTTTCCATCATTTGGTCTTCTATCTCACTGATTCTTTCTTCTGCCTCATTTATCCTAGCAGTTAGCGCCCCCATATTTGATTGCACCTCATTAATAGCCTTTTTGATTTCTACTTGGTTCGATTTTAGTTCTTTTACTTCTCCAGAAAGGGTTTCTCTAATAACTTCCATGTTTTTTTCAAGCCCAGCTAGTATCTTTAAAGTGATGATTCTGAACTCTAGATCTGACATCGTACTAATGTCCGTATTGAGTAGGTCCCTGGCAGTCGGTACTACCTCTTGTTCTTTTTGTTGAGGTGATTTTTTCCGTCTTGTCATTTTGTGCAGAGGAGAATAGATTAATGAGAGAACAAAATGCTAGCAGGGTAACAACGTCCCCAGAAAATATACTCTAAACAAATCAGAAAAGACCTGAAGCAGTGGGAAAAGAAAGGGAAAGAGAGAAAAAAGAAAAGGAAAGAAAAAAAGAAAAAAGAAAAAGATAAAGATAAAAACAAACAAAAGCAGAACAAAACAAAACAAAACAAAAACCGAATGTGATCAAATATGATCAGGCTGGATTATAGATCAGTGCCACACACTAGATTTTGGGTGTATTTTGGTCTGTTAAAAGAAAGTCCCTCCCAAAATTTTAAAGAAAGAAAAACTTATATATGTACAAAAATAAGGGTTGATATGATGAAGGGATGGAATATGACTGTAAAGATGGAAATTATAAAAAATTTTAAAAAAGGATTTGATAAGTTGTTTGAAAAAAGAAAGAAGAGGATTAAAAAAAAAAAAGAAAGAAAGAAAAAAGGGAGAGAATGTGATCAGGCAGGGGAGTAGAAAAAAACCATACACTAGAGATTTAGAGTATATTTTGATCTGTTAGAAGAAACTATCTCAAGATTTTAAAGAGAGAACAACTTATATATATATATGCCAAAAATACGGGTAACTACTATGAAGGGATAGAATATGACTTTAAAAATGAAAAATAAAAATTTTTTTTTTTTAAAAAAGGGATTGATAAGATGTTGGTTGAAAAAGGGAAAAAGAAAAATTCAAAAAAAAAGAAAAAAGGAAAAAAGAAAAAAAGACAGTTAAAAAAAATAATTAACTTTGAAAGACTACAGAATCATGGTAAAAAAGCCATGAATTCTATGTGCAGTGTTCCCCTAGCGCTGGAGTTCTGCCGTTCTCATTGATCGGTAAACTTGGTCTTGGCTGGCTGTTCTTGCTGATCTTCTGGGGGAGGGGCCTGTTGCAGTGGTTCCCAAATGTCTTTGCCGGAGGCGGAATTGCCCCGCCCTTGCCGGTCCGGGCTAAGTTATCTGCTCGGGTTTGCCCTCCGGAGCTTTTGTTCCCTGCAAGCTTTCCGTACAGCTTTGGAGGCGGAGAGTGAAAATGGCGGCCTCCCAGTCTCCGCCCCGGCGGAGCCGAGAACTCGGGGTCCCGCTCCTCAGCGAGCCCCCAGAGAAAAGCAGTCAGTCACTCCCGTCTCCCCGGTCTCCGGCCACACTCCGCGCTCACCTGGCCTGTGACCGCGCCTTTCTATCTGGCACCCGACCCCGGGTGGAGTCTCCAAACCCAGCAGATCCCCGCGGTGCGCTCCCGCACCTCTTCTCCCGGGGGAGGAAGGGGAGTCTCCCCGGATCTGCCGCTTGTTGGGTCCCTGCTGGAGGAGCAGTGGCCCGACTGTGCCGCGGATCACGGTCTATGACAACCCCGAGCTGAGAGCCCGCGCCTGGGCTCCGTCTCTGCAGCCGGCTTCCCTGCTCCGATACCTGGGAGCTCTGCCGCACTCAGGCACCCCCGGTCTTTCTGTGACCCCGAGGGTCCTGAGACCACACTGTCCCGCGAGGGTTCCACCCCCCACTTCGCCACCAGAGTGACGTCCCTCAACGGAGCAGACTCTAAAAGTTCCGATTCTGTGCTCCGTGGCTCTATCACTTGCCAGAAGTGCCGACGGAGGCCCCTCCCCCGCCGTCTATCCTCCCGAATATCGCCTTGGATTCACTTCTCCGCACGTCCTACCTTCCAGAAAGTGGTCGCTTTTCTGTTCAGAGAGTTGTTGCTCTTCTTTTCTTTGATCTCCTGTTGAGTTTGTAGGTGTTCAGAATGGTTTGATCCCTATCCAGCTGAATTCCTGAGAGGAGACGAAATCCAGGTCTCCTACTCCTCCGCCATCTTGCTCCGCCCCCAATGCCTATCTATTGTTAATGTTGATTAGATTAACTACTGGAAAACTGATTTATTACCAGCATTCAACTGACTATCTTGTATATCTGGCCATATTCAAAGTTCTGTCTTCCTGTCTCAACAGATGGTCATACCCAAAACACCAACTATTCCATGAATGTACTCCTCTCTTAGTTGTCTCCCCTTATAATGACAAGGGAACACCAAACAATGTTGGCATTATTGAATAAAAATTTAAGCAAAAACTTTAGTTAATTTGTACCTTTCTCTAAGGAATTGGAGAGGTCACTGGGAAATCTATAGCACATATCATGGAGATTTTCATCACTATGGCCTGAGTTGAAATGTAAAATCTCCTCTATTTCTTCACACATATAGAATGGTAGATAAAATAAATTTCATTTTATAAAATGCATTAGCAGGATTAAAATTAAGTGCCAGAATTAAAAGGTAACTTATAAATAAGGGTGAGAAGAAGTTCAAGTTTTCTGGCTAGGGATTAACCAAACCAGGGATAGAGAGGTTGGGTTAGTGGTTTTGACGACCATATGGAATAGATGAACATTGGGCTACAGGTCTTATGCCCAAAAGATGGTCTGGAACTTCAACACAGAAGTTTAGGAATAGTTGTCCCACCCATGAATAGTGGCTTGGAAACCTTAGCTCTCAAGTCCAAGGATATGGCACAAAGTTTGCTGCTTATCTGGGGTTGTGGTAATAACAGAAATGGCAGTTTATTCAGAATGCAATTTTTGAACCATATGTCTTGCTTAAAATGTGGGAAATGCTGAAACCTAAATCAAAGAAATTAATATTTAAAAATAAACCAGAAACAAGAAATTAAAGAGTATTATTAGCACAGTCCCACATGAAACCATGTCACAGGAGTACTGTCAAATCCATGGCTCACAAAAAGCCCCCGAAGAAGATATTTGTCAATGTAGATGAGCCCCCAGACAAAATTACAAAGTATGCAGTGAAATCCATTGCCGTGAAATACACACAGCTGATATAAAAGTCAAACTCATGAAACTACAGGATAATAGAGCCAATGGAAAGAGACCGTGGGATAAGAATTTCAAAATGATAAGAAAATAATAAAAGTAATGAGGCAAAAAATAGCATATTATGAAGTAAATAAAATGGAAGCCTAGAAATACAAAACGTGAAAGGTGAAATTAAAAAAAAAATACTCAGTGATTCTTTAAACAGTATAGTTGATACAATTGAAGAGAGAATTACTGAATTGAAAAATAGTTCTGAGTACCTCACCCAGAAAGCAGCAGAGAGAAATTTTTTTTCTTTTTTTGAAAATCTGAAATAGTAATTATGAGGCATGGAGAACAGACAGAATTGCCAAGTTACATCTAATGTTTCAGAAGAAAAGGCAGTATTCAAAGAATTAACTATGGACAAATGTGAAGAAAGATGGAATCTTTGGAGGAAGATGCCATGACATAAGTAAGTAAATAAATAAAACAAAGAAACGCAAAGCCACATGAAATGATTCTCTAACTTAAAAACAAAAACACACTAGAAAATCTTTTTTAAAACTCCAGAGTTAAGGAGACAAAAGAATGACAATCCAAAGAATGGTATATTTCTCATGCAAAATACTAAATGACATAAAATGATGTTGTGATGCTCAATAAATTAAAATTATATATCCAAATATATTATTATTGACAAGTCAATGTGATGGGAATGCAAAGACTTTTTCAAGAAAACAAAAATGAAAGCTTTTATTGCTGACAGACCATTACAGAGGAACTCCTCAGTATGGGAGCACAGCAAGAAAGAAAGAGAGTGCAAAGAAAAAGATTTCAGGAGGAGTTAATAAAAGTCTACATATATATATATATTTTTTTTTTCACTTAAAATGCCATCAATTCATCTATTTTTGGTGGGATTTAAAGGTATTCTTTTATATGTTTATTCTCTGTATTTTATAACTTTTACTCTCAACATATATTACTTTGTAGTAAGAAAAGAGTACAAATTTTCTTAAAAGAGTTTATCACAGGTAATCCTCAGCCTCTGCTACAGGGCTATCACCTAGGAAATTCTATGGTTTTCTGAGAATTGTTGACTTAGTACCACTGGAGTTGCTTGGGTGTTAGAATCAAAATTGACATGGGGATGAATTTCAAAATAATCTATCATGAAAGTAAAAGAGCACTAATGATCAGAGAAGTTATTCCATGTCAAAGGATAGGGATAGCTCTACAGTAAAAGATAAAAATACTTAGATCAAGTATACCACTGAGAGACTTCAAAGGATATTGAAAAAATACGTAAGAAAATGTCCTGCTTATGTCTTGGGATGTTGCCATGCTAAGGGGTCATAACAGAAGTAACATATGATGCGATTATGGGGATCACTAAGGAGCCCCTGGATCACAACCCATCATGAAGTCAACCAGGCCTTTTCACACCAGAACAAGAGCCCAAAGCCCTGTTTCCTTCTATAGTTTTGGTGGGGGTACAAATCCAGGCAGACAAGTTTAGACCCCCTTACCTCATGTTTTCCTATTATCAGTCAAAAAACAGTGCAAGGAAGCAGTGTAAAGAAGCACCTTCTGGACACCTATTCCATCTAGCTTTCATGACTATCAAGCCTTGAGAACTTATTTCCTTGGCTTTAGAACCCTAGCCATCCCCAGGAGTGGTCTTTGCTAAGCATGGAAGAGCAGAATGGAAATTTATGCCCTGTTCTCTTCAGCTTTTGGTGGAAAATAATAGAAAACCATAGGGCATCTTAAACAAAAACAAAGGGATGTATTGTAAGGATTGTTGTAAAAAACAGGGCAAATTCATAGAGAACACACCAAGCTTGATGCAGCCGAATGAACAGGGAAAGCTCTTGGACACAGAGCAGCATCCTTTGAGCTGTTCTCCTGTTGCCCAGGACATTCTAGTTCAGGGCAGAGATCCAGAGCAAACTCAACGGACAGACTTCAAGGAAGGGACTTCAGTCCTTTGTCTGTTTCTTCATCCTGCCAGCTCAGTACTCACGTTTGGGTGAACACAGGTCTCTTCCCTAATGTGACCACAGACAGAGTGGGTCCAAGCCTTTTGGTTGCAGCCATGTAATAAGGGCAATCTAGCCACTGGGTTTTTCACAGTGGTAAATATTAGAAAGCACCAGCCCCTCTTCTAGTGTGATCAAGGGCTGAGTCCAAGCCTTGCTCCTGACTACAGTTAACTGCTTTCAGCACTAGACCGTAATAGGTTTCCATGGATTTCTGTAGGAGGCCAACTCCTTTTCTGAATCCAGCTTGCAAAGAATCAATCAAATTAACCCTCACCACTCAAAGATATATGTATTTCAAAGACTATGATTAGAGAGAATAGCCAGGCACAACAGTGGTTTAGAGTCAAGAACTGAGAAGCTGCCAGAAACCAAAGCAGCCCTCTCCTCCCTCCCTCCTCCTCCTTATCTCCTCTCTGCTTCCCTATGTATATTCATCTCTTCTCACTTCGAAGACTAGCTTTCTTTGTTTCTCCCTACACAGAGCAGGATGACGACACCACCCGCACTTGGATTTTTTATGTTCTCAGTTTCAGCAATAAGTACAGTCCCAGTCCAAATTTCACACAGAAAGAACATCATTGGCTTTGAGTCAAGAGTTCATCCCTGTTCAATAAACTATGGCCCAGGGAGGCAGGGTAACATACAAGTATATGCTTTCTAGGAGTGGGAAAGAGGAGTGTTCAGAGAAAGCACAGAGCTATAGCGGGAGAGAGCTGGCTCTGTCACAAAACCTGCCCCCAACTACATCTTACCTCAATGAATTTTAATCAGTTTTAACTCAAGCCAGACACATGAGCATGATTTCTACTACTCTTTTATCGTTATCTTCTCTACATAATCAATCACTAAATCCTGTCAATGCTGTAACTTTAATATTTTTCAACTTCTTACAGTGTGAGAAAACCTTTGCTTAAGCAGGGCATGTCTTCTCATCCACCTCTACAGGCCAGGGCTCCTCACAATATAACCACTAAGAAGCAAACCTAGGATATCCAATACAACTGCGAGAGAAACTTTCGACTTTTTTTTCTTAAAAAAATTTTTTTTTTGGTTTAGCCACCCAACTCCCCATTCTAGTTTTTTGTGTACATAGAAGTCTCATAAAGATGAGTCTGCTTCTCCCTCTCCCTCTGCCTATGTGATCTCTCTCTTTCTCAAATAAATAAATAAAATCTTTGAAAGGGGGGTGCCGCCTGGGTGGCTGGGTCAATAACCATCTGCCTTCGGCTCAGGTCATGATCTCAGGGTCCTGGGATTGAGCTCCACGTCGGGCTCCCTGCTCAGCGGGAAGCCTGCTTCTCCCTCTCCCACTCCCCCTGCTTGTGTTCCCTCTCTCACTCTCTCTGTCAAAATAAATAAATAAAATCTTAAAATAAAAAGAAGTATTATAAAGATCATTAGACCTGAAATTAGTCTTAACTTCAAGAACTTTCACTGTGACCTGGGAAATTCACATATATTCTCTAGGCCACTTTCTTCATTCAAATTCAACCTCTTTCACCAGGACTTCCAAAAAGCAAACTTTGAACATATTTCTCTGTCAAATAATTCCTCTCCATTATTTGTGCAGTTATGACTTTGGTTGAGAAGGGAAAGAAATCCAACCAAATTAGGTGATGGAATTTTTGAAGGGTTAAACAACAAAAACAGCTTCCAGGTTTCATCTCATACAGGTTCCATGAGAGAGAGGAACTAGCTGTTCCAATTTGAAAGATCTTGGGTCAGTCACCTCCCCTGAGCCAGCAGACAGCAACGTAGTTCGAGGACGTCCTCTGGAGACAGCAGGCTCAGCAACAGCTGTGTAGACAACAGGCTCACTCCAAAAGGATGAAGAATGTGTCTTGGGGCAGATGCATTCTACATCATAAGGTCCACAGAGACAGATACTATTTAACTTGAACTGCAGGACAGGAGGAGGGAAAACAGAACTACAATTTATTTCTTATGATCGACTTTCATACATGTTTCCAAAAGAGTATGTATTCGATACTCACGATACTATGAGGAAGACAGGATCATTTCAGGAAACTGAAAATTATAGAAGCAAAATACAGTCCCCTAGCTTAGACTTTGGATCTAAGTTGGTCTCATTCCAAAGTCCATTCTCTTGTTACTGTATTATACTTACCCTTATTCTGTTCCAGGAGTTCCTGGACACTCAAATGCTTTTGTGTTGGTGGAGATGAAAGAGACATTTTTCTCTTTCTTGTTCCTAGGGTATAAAATGAAACATAATTTGCATAAGTGGTGCCAGTTGGGTTATCCAGACAGCCACATGTCCTAGTGCACAATTCCAGCAGACGGCTTGAGCAGACATTTATGCCTATGGGGACGAGGTTGCAGAATTTACAGAGAAAGACCTCAGTAAATATCCACTGAATGACTATCGAATAACCTATCAACAGCTAGCCCTGTCTGTTCCATAATCAGGTATGTGTCATTTCACCACTAGTCCCAAGGATACCAAAGGGGTACTGGCCTTCTTGAAATTTATTCAAGACTCTTTGAGCTAAGGAGACCCTAATGCATTATTTCACTTCATCAATGTTAAAATTTCTCATGCTGAGGCACCATGATGAAATAAAATAAAGCCCAGTGATGATAAATAGCTCATGAAAACTACAGGGGAACTAAAAATATTCTTAAGATATAAAAGCTATTTATTGATAACTGGTGATATTGTATGTTAAACAACTTAAAAATTCACTTCTACACTCATAAATAACTTCTGAAACATGTAATTAAAAATTCGATCAATACATCCTCAATTAATAAAACTGTGAACAATGAGAAGTTCATAATTTATAATGATAATGTGGTTCTAACATGTTTCACCTTGAAAATGATTCACAATGTGTAGAAAATTTCTTTCCCAAGAGGCATGTCCATATTCAGTTTAACCACGATTCTTTTACTCTTAAGATGCTGCTGGTACAAGATGAAAATATTACAGAATTATTTCTCATTCAACAGTTTCATTCAACAAATTGTTACTGAGTGACCTATTAGTCACTGAACACTGGAGATTACAAATACTATGCTTTAATTCTTTGATTTCATACTTTTTTTCTTTTTTGATTCAGTAAAATCTTTTTCTCCTATAATACTGAGATCCAGGTGACTATTAAAATATATTTTTAATTGAGTGTTAATATTTGCCCTTTTTACTGTTTAATTACATAAGTTTTGACAATCACATATGGTCCCATAAGAACTACCATCATGCCAAGGTACTAAACATTTCCATTAGTCAAAAATTCCTTCATGACCCTACCCTAACCCTTGGAAACTACTTATAAGTTTTTATTTCTATAAATATATCTATTCCATAATGTAATATAAATGGAATCACACAGTATGTAACCTTTTGAGTCAGTTTATTTGCCTCAGTATAAATCTTTTGAGCTTCATCCACATTGTTGCACGTATTAGTAACTCATTCCTTCTGCTGAGGTATTCTACTCTATACTGGTATTCTACTCTATACTAGTTAATGTTTTCAGTTTTGGAGAATTATGAATAAAGCTTCTATGAACATTTGTGTAGAAGTGTTTATATCAACATATGGTTTCATTTCACTTGAGCAAATACCCAGAAGTGGGATGGCTGGGTCTTATGCAAGTGGGTATTTAACTTTATAAGAAATTGCACTGGGGCGCCTGGATGGCTCCGTCAGTTAAGCATCTGACTCCTGATTTTGGCTCAGGTCATGATCTGAGTCTTGAGCTCAAGCCCCACATCTGGCTCCAGGGTCAGCAGGGAGTCTGCTTGAGATTCTCCCGCTCCCTCTGCCCCTCCCCCTGCTCATGCTGTCTCTCTCTCTCTCTCTCTCTCAAATAAATAAAAAAAATAAAATAAAATCTTTAAAAAAGAATAAAAAATAGAAAAAAAACTGCACTGATTTTCAAAGTTGCTGTACCATTTTGCATTCCCAAACCAATGTATGAGACTTCAAGTTGCTCCATAAATTTGCCAGTTTGTTTTTGTTTAAAGATTTATTTATTTAAGAGAGAGAGAGAGCATGAGTGGGGGGGGAGGGGCAGAGGGAGAGGGAGACAATCTGATGCCCCACTGAGCAGGGAGCCCAATGCAGGGCTTGATCCTAGGACCCTGAGATCATGACCTGACCTGAAATCAAGAATCAGTTGCTTAACTGACTGAGCCACCCAGGTGCCCTAGTTTGTTTTTTAAGCCACTTCAAGGTTATCTAAATTCTAAGAAATATTGTTAATGATTTTAATTTGTATTTCTTAATATCTAATGACAGTGAGATTCTTTTCATATGGTTGTTTTTCATCTCTGTATCTTTTTTGTTGAAGTGTCCGTTCACATCTGTTTTTCCTATTTTGTATGGGTTTATTTGATTTCTAGGTATTGAGCTGTTATGTATTTTTGATATAACACCATTACCAGATATGTGTTTTGCAAATATTTTCTCCCAGTCTGTTATTTGTTTTTATATTCTCTCAACTGTGTTTTGAGAAGCAAAAGTCTTTAATTCTGAAAACATCCAAATTTTATCAATTTTTATGGATTGTGCATTTTGTGTTTTACCTAAGACATCTTTGTCTAATCCAAAGTGACCAAGTCTTCCTTGTGTTTTCCCTAACAAGTTTTAGAGCTGTAGGTTTTGCATTTAGATGTGTGATCAATTCTGAAATAATTTTTGTATATGATGTGATGTGTGTATCATGTGAGTACATCATTAGGGCTGATTTTTTTATATACATATTCCAGCATCAGTTAATGCAAAGAATATTCTTTCTGAGCTGATTTGCATTTCCACCTTTATGAAAATCAATTAGCCATATATGTGTGGATCTATTTCTAGTTTCTGTTATTTTTCCTTCATGTATGGGTCTTTCCTTTTGCCAACACTGTCCTGATTACCATAGCTCGATCTCAAGGCTTGAAATCAGTAGTATGAATTCCTCAACTTTGTTCTTCCAAGAAATTTATTTAGCTCTTCTAGATTCTTTCTTTTGAAATATGAATTTTAGAATGAGCTTCTTCATTTCCATTACAAATCCTATGAGATTTGATTGGGATTGCATTAAATCTATAGATCAGTCTAATATCTTAACAACATTCAATCTTCCAGTCTATGAACACTATCTATCGCTCCAGTTATTTAGGTCTTAGACCTTTTTCTTCTGTGTTTTGTAGTTGTTAACATACAGGTCTTGCACATACAAATACTTATGTTTAGATTTCCATTTCTGGGGGCGCCTGGGTGGCTCAGTTTGTTGGGCGGCTGCCTTCGGCTTAGATTTCCCCATTTCTGTGAAGGTAGATAGACGTACTTTTCCCTGTTCATCTCACTTAAGCACAACTCAACACCTTGGACATTATATATAAAACAAACATATGAAGGCTCTGAAAGACTGAGAGAAGGATGAGGAGAAGCTAGGGAGCTTGGGACCAAGGAACAAAATGGTGGTGAGTTCCTTAGGTTTTCTTTTTGATTTACATATCCCAGATACTGAAGAAGCCAGCAAACCAGAAATACCAATGGGCACAGACTGGAGGAAAAACAAAAAGCCCAAAGAAAGCTGGCTCTTTCTTAAGGACCAGGAGAGAGACAACATAGCAAGACAGCAACTACTGCACTCCAGCCAAACATCATGGGGGTGGGAAATGGGGACCCACTTCCAGTCACAGCAACAAAAGTAGTGTGACAAGGGGAAGAGAAGACACAAATTATCAAAACCAGGAATCAGAAGACATCAATACAGACCTCACAGACACCTGGATGCTATTAAGGGAATACTACAAACAACTCTACACACATAAATGTGACAACTCAAATAAAATGGACACACTTCTTGAAAAGGGCACAATACAAAACATGAAAAATATATTTTAATAGCCCTATAATTAATCAGGAAATGGAGGTCATAATTTTAAAACTCCTAACAAAATCTCTAGGCTGAGATGGTTTCACTGGAGAATTCTACCAAATGTTTAAAAAATAATGCACAGTAATTCTCTACCATCTCTTCAAGAAAGTGCAAGAAACACTTCCTAATTCATTTTGTGAAACTAGGATTCCCCTGATACCAAAACTAGACCAGCACAGCTTGAAAAGGGAAAACTATAGACTGCTATGCTCACAAATACAGATGCAAATATTCTTAACAAATAAATTTCTGCAATATACAAAAAGAACTACAGGCAATATCCAAGTTGGATTTATTCCAGCAATGCAAGGCTTTTCAATATTTGAAAATAAATCACATCATTCCACCATAATAATAGGCTACAGAAGAAAAATCACATGGTCATCTCAACTGATGCAAACACACACCCGCACAAAGGATTAGCAAAAAGTTCAAAGTATGTTTATAAAGTCTCTCAGGGAACTAGGCATATAGAAGAATTTCAATTTGGTTAAAAACAACACCAACTTATAGCTAACATCATACTTAAAGGTGAAAAATTGAAAGCTTTCCCGCTAAGATTTCCCTTCCAAAGACTTTCAACTTAGTACTGGAAGCTCCAGCCAGCACAATGAGGTAGAAAAAGCAAATAAACAGCATACAGATTGGAATGGAAGAAAACAGGACATGGTTGTCTATGTAGACATCAAAAATAATGTTCACAAAAAAGATTTTAAATTTTACTGGAATGGTTTACTAACTTAACATTAAGTGAAATGAGAAGAACATTTTCTTATGTGTGTATGCATATACACATGTGTTAATTTTACCTCTGTTAAAAATATATTAAAACACTAAAAAAATGTATATGACAAAATATATATCATGTTTGCCTTGTAGTGAAGGGATCACTGGTAAATATTTTTCCTCTTCTTGACATTTTCTGGTACTAATTTTTTTTTTTTACAACTAGAAAAAAAGTTTTAAAATGCATGAGTACGCCAGTCACCATTTTCTGTTTTTAATTCCTAACTTTGTTTTCTTTGGTATCCTCATCAGATCATAAGTATCTTTATCACAGTTGTGCTAAGCAATAGAAGGATAAGACCAATGTAGAAACAGTAACTAATCACCTAGAAGCATTTATTACAACAAACATATTATGGATATCAGTCATTTTAATATGTCCTGGGAAATAAAAATAAATGAGATATGGAAACTGCTCTTGAGGAGTTCACTGTATATTAGGGAAATAAATACTCTGTTACAAGCCAGACAATAATTTAGTTTTGGAGTAATAAAGTTTTAAGCAAAGTGCTAAGCAAAGTTGAGGAGAGAGACATACATTCTAAATGCAAAGATCGGAGATTTCACAAAGGAGAAACTGAGGAAACTATACTTTTATACATAACCAGTATTTGGTAGGAGATCATCTGATGATTATGGTGAACAATGGGGACCGTATCTAACATTAAGCGCTGATCATGACATAGACACTATTTGCTTTAAGCATACATTATCTCATTTAATTTTCACAATGGCTTTATGGAGTAGAGATTATTATTATTTAGGTTTTACATAGGAGGAAGCTAAAATTTAGAAACACTAAGCAAGCTGTCCTAGGTCATATAGCTTGTACATAGTTGTGCAAGGATTCAGATCAAATCTAAAAGATTCTAGAGGCGATATCTTCACCATTATACAATTGGCATGTGCAAACATACAGACAAGTACTCACAGAAATCACTACTGAGGTATCAATCAATTAGATCCAGGCATTAACCATAAATAAACTAGAACCCCAGATAACAACCCATGAAGACCCAGATATGGTCACTTTACCTGCTAAATCTTGTCTCCCTGTACCCAAACAGCCGAAATACAGGAAATTTGAGGTGTAGCACACAACAAAAATTTCATACTGTAAGCTCACTAATATTTTAAAGTGGTTCTACTAGGTGTGTTCGCAAATTCTACTGTCTCCCTCTATGAAGTTAAGACTCTCCACAAAAATGAAATCTGTTCGGAGACTGAGGATCTTCAGAAATCAGGTCCAGCATTTACTAGCTGAAGCTAACCCAGAGCGCCTACTTCTGAATTTTCTCCAAATCAAGTGATCAATCAATACTGAAAGATGTTGAAGCCTTGTTTAAAAAAGGGACTGATAATTGGATACTAAGTTCAAGGGTTTACCTCCAGGATATTAGATATTTATACAAAT
The DNA here is from genome assembly GCF_004348235.1 of Phoca vitulina. Lineage (NCBI taxonomy): Eukaryota > Metazoa > Chordata > Mammalia > Carnivora > Phocidae > Phoca > Phoca vitulina. Next base: position 4,071,136 of record NW_022589741.1, on the reverse strand, counting down.
AGGCATTTAATTCGATATGCCTCATTTTCTTTTAAACCACAAATTCTCAGATCTTCACTTTGTGCTCAGTCAGTCATACAAAGTTGTATCTGTTTTACAGAGAAATGCTGGATCAGAAGTCTGTTGAGCTGAGCCGCTCCTAAAATAGATCCGTCACTTATTCCCTTTGCTGTCAGTGTTATCTCCTAAACTGATGTGTGAAATTCTTGAGGGAAGTCTCAGGCTCTGTTATGCCCTGTACCCTTGCTGCCTATAAATGAACTGGGCTCTTTGCTCTATTTCAGTTTTTACCTATTCTCACTCTTCCTTCCTCAGGCTGCTAAGAGTTGGGGCCCCAGAACATTTATTCTAGTATACTTTCATTTGATTTTCAGGAAAAAAAAAATGACCCAGTAACTTTCTAGACTTCGCGTTGAGTAGGAAATGGCTTACGCTTCCATCACTCCCCACTCTGTGAGTTATGCTTTTCCTGCTGATGGGGATCATTACTCACCAGTATTAGGCACAGCTATTCCCAAAGGCAGTCTTGTTATAAATAGGCTAGTGGCTATGTGAAATTGGAAAGATGTTTGACAATATTTGCCAAAAAAGAGTAAACAGAAATAAGCAAAGCTTAGAAACTGTAAAATGAAAGGAAAACACAAAAGGCCTTTCTTTTCACTTAAATGGATGGCTTTTTCTTGCTGCTGGGACGGGTTGTACAGCTAGCCACGCCTCTCTGCCCCATGGGAGTCACCCGCACACTTACTCCACAGTTAGGGCAGAAGACCAGGCTCGGGCACTAACCAGCGGCATTGTTAACCCAGTAATTCTCAAAATGCTTTAGGATTACTGGGATCTTTTAAAAATACTCCAGTGTTCATCCTGAGCCTCTCTGGGCCTCCGTACTGAAGTGGTAATGGGCCTATAAGAGGGTTAGTATCAAAAATGCAACAGGCCAGGAAGTTCATGTAAATAAGCAGATTTTTTCAAAGCCTCAGAAATGTATATTTTCTCTCATTTTTCTGTAAACATGCAGCTTCAGCTACCTTTTTTTTTTCTTTTCTTTCAGGTGTAGAATTTAGTGATTCATCACTTACATACAACACTCGGTGCTCATCACAAGTGCCCTCCTTATATCCCTCACCCATTTAGTCCACCCCCCTGCCCACCTCCCCTCCAGCAACCCTCAGTTTGTTCTCTACAGTTAAGAGTCTGTTTTCTGGTTTGCCTCTCCTTTTCCCCCACCATGTTCATGTGTTTTGTTTCTTAAATTCCACATAGGAATGAGATCATACGGTATTTATCTTTCTCTAACTGCCTATTTCATTTAGCATAACACCATCTAGTTCCATCCATGTCATTGCAAATGGCAAGATTTCATTCTTTATGAGTAATATTCCATTGTATGTACACACACACACACACACACACACCACCTCTTCTTTATTCATTCATCAGTCGGATACTTAGGCTGCTTCCATAATTTGGCTATTGTAAAAAATGATGCAATAATTATCAGGGTGCATGCACACCTTTGAATCTGTATTTTTGTATCCTTTGAGTAAATACCCAGTAGTGCAATTGCTGGGTCATAGGGTAGCTCTATTTTTAACTTTTTGAGGAACCTCCATACTGTTTTCCAGAGTGGCTGCACCAGCTTGCATGCCCTACCTTTTAGGGGTTTTGGTTTTTTTTGTTGTTGTTGTTTTTAACAACAGTAGAGAAACCTGAATACATAACAGTTATCACTTTCTGATTCTATCTGAAGCAAAACTGAAAGGCAAGCATTCATCATTAATGGCATCTCACACTTGGCTTTATTGGTAGTAGTGCAGTAAGAAATAGTGAGAATTGCAGTAAAGTGGAGAGTATAGGCTATACGCTACTTTATACCATATTACGTTATGCTGTACTATCCTATTCTGAAGCTGAAATCCAACCGACTTGTTTTTCATAAAAAAATAAAACAAAGCAAAACCCAGGTCAGATCTCACAATTTAAAAAAAGCTACAAATTCAAGAATATGTGTGAAGTAACTTGATTTTAAAGTGTTGGCAATTAATTGACAAGCAAGATGAAAACATTATGTGACCATCAGCAAAATATGAGTTTTTAGACCTTCTTATGGCCCATGGGATGCCAGATTAAACTCAGGGAAACTGCCTACCGTAGACTGTCAAGTCAGACCTGAGTCCAAATCTTAGTTCTATCACCTACTGGTCAACACCTGACCTGAAGAATAGTAAGTGCTCAGTAGAAGCGATTATTATTAATATTCTATAATTTTTCTTCTCTAGCAATTTAAGTCCCTGTCTTAATTTTTTCACGTTAGGATTTTCTTAGAACTTATGTGCGATCTAAGCAATTGAAAAGTGCAAAGAACCAGATATGTCTGTACGTTTTATGTATTCCTCATTTTTTTTTAATGAAAAGAGATGGGTAATGAGGATTTATTCAAACAAGCCTCTCCCATTCCAACCTCTCATTCCTCTGATATCCAGTCTCAAGAAGTAACGTTTATATAATGACTGTTGCCTCTTAACATATTTCAGCACATCAATTCCAAACAGTAAATAACATTAAGTATTTTAGCATTTAATGTATCTATTGTGTTCCAAAAGTTTGAGCAACAATTAAAATTTCTTTATTGCTAAATATAATCAGATAGCCCCCAAGATTTATGGAAAACTAGAAACTTAGACATTTCATTTCTAGTGCGGGGGAGGGAGGGAGTACAGTTTTTCTATGTAAGTTTATCTGAAGAAGCCACCACACAAAATGTCTTATACATCAGGCTTCTTTCCTTCCTAAGCTCAATGGGATATTTAAGAATAGATACAAGAAAAACAGTGAAGCCACTCTGAAATTTTCTTCTACTTCCTGGTTGAGAGTTTGGAATGAAGTCTGAAGACATAGGAGCAATTAGTATTGAGAGACCCTGACCCTTAGCATGAAAGGAACAGCCCCCCACACAGGGTGGAGCAGGGGAGATTCCTATGTGTGGTCTCACTCTCCCCCTTCCATAAACCAAGCACCTCAATGTCTCTCCACTCCCACTGACACCACCCTTCTCCACCTCTTGCCTAGTTTCTTTAGTCAACCTCTTAAATTACATCCCTGGGCCCCCTCTTCCCAGTTATTTGCTGTACTGTCGGCAGAGTAACGCCTGCCCTTTCCCCACCATGCTTTGAAACCCTTCAAGATCCCTGTTTCATTCTCACAATATAGTTGAAACTCCTTCAGTTCCTGGCTCCAATCTAGCTTCCCCTCCTCACCTCCTGCCATGCTCTACCTCACACAGTGAGCGTCATCCGGATCTACAATTTCTGTCTTCCACAAAATCTCTAGGATTTCTCCTGTGCTCATGCCTGGACTTCAAAAATCCCTTCTCCTCTTAAAGCACTCTTTCTCCTACCCTTTAACCTCATTATTCTTATTTTAGGTCTTGGGTGATACCTATCGCCTTCAAAAATGTTTCCCAGCAACCTTCCTGGAATACCTGGCACTTCCCCTAGCATTAACTCTGATGGCACTTACTGCATGCATTCATTATTCCTGCCTCATATTCTCCACTGGACTGTCAACTCCGTAGACACATACTCCATCTTATTCCCCCAGTGTCAACTCTAGAGCCTGGAACATAGAAATATTGGATGCATGTTTACTGACTAAACATGGAATGCTGACTTTCTCCGTGAACAGGACCATGTGAGAATGTTGTATGTTATGTCCTCACTTCACAGGCTTTGGCTTATGTATTATGGAGCTTAATATCTAAATTATGTTCTAAAAGCAATTCCTTTTATGGATAGAGAGCTTTATAGTTTTCCAAGGGCTTATCATGCCATGGACGTCTCACAGAAATTCTGAGAGCAAATTGAGGCAGTTGCTCTTATCTGCACATAATAGTCAAGGAAATGGAGACTCAAAAAGACCATGTGACTTAATTAAAGGAAAGAGCAAGGTCTCATACTCCAATCTTTCATTTCTAAGAAAAAAAAATGTTTTTTCCTTATGGCAATGCATGGAATTTTCCCTGCTCATTATTTTTGTTTGTTTTGGAGATACATGCATCCGTACCCGTAGCTGCTCATCTCCCTTCTCAATTATGTCTAGCTTAACTGATATTGAAATGAGTGTTGAGAGAGCACATATCAAATCAGAGCTAAGCAAGGCAATCAAAACCTGTTCCATGTGGTGGCAGGAGGCGTTCTGGAATCTAAAATCTAGCCAGAGAAAATCCACAAGATAAGTGAGCCACAAGCAGAAAGTCAGGAAATGAATCTCGTCTCCATAAAGATTCTGTATATCCACAAACTACCTTTCCCCCATGATCCTGTATACAGTGCAGTTTTATAAGCACATCCTGAAGGTATACACTTGTAGGTCTACCTCTGCCTCATTCATTCATTCCTTCATCCATCCACCTACCCATCCATCCATCCATCCATCCACCCACCCACCTACCCATCCATCCATCCTTCCATCCATCCATTTATTCAGAATTACCTCATTCTTCTATTTCCCCCAGAACTATCTACCTCCCTTTGGAGAGATCCTATTCTAGTGGGAGAGATGGACTGAAGATAAATAATTACAGAATTTAATAGCTGCTACACAGTCAAAAGAGAGGGTGTGGTACAGAAGAGGGTGAAGATGTTGTTCAGATGGAAGGCTTCTCTGCCTGGAGACAATCAAGGCTGAAACCTGACAGATAAAAAGGAACCTGGGTGCGAATAATAATAAACATTCCAGATAGGTGGAGGAGCAGGTGAAGAGCCCTGACACAAAAAAAGAGCACCTTAGCTTTTCTTTATACATTGCAGTGTTGGTTCAGGATCCGGGGAAGGGCAGGGGAGAAAGACCCTTCCCACTTCCAATCCAGAGCCAAGTGATTTTGAGGCTGTGGACAGGAATAGTGAGTCCAGTGATTCCTGTGATTTACTTCCTATTTCATTTCCTTGGGTGCCTCCAGATTACAATCTTTGGGAAGGTAGTCAGTACTCATCCACTCTTCCCAACACTTAAACAGTACACAGTGAGTTGCAGTGACATAACTTTGAGCTATAAAATACACAGGCATGCTTGAAAAAATTGGATGTTCCCCACATTTTTCATAAATTAAATTCAGTTTCAAAAACCTTGAGGACACTTTCCATTAAAAAGAGTAAGAGAAAAATATTTCTTTTATATTAAAACAACTTCATGCTCTATCTGTTCAGTTAAATTGTCTTTTATTAGGCTCCTTTAAGAGCAGTAAAATTCTTTAAGGGCACTGACCCTCTTATCTTTAATGGCATGCAAGTCAAGACATCCTGGAACATAGTTTTCCTCCAGAGTCAGTTTCCTGGGACATGGAACATTAAAACAACTGAGAAGTTCACAAATATAATCTCCTCACAGTTAAGTTCTGACAAGATTTCCTATGTTAAGCCAAAAGAAGCATACTAAGTATTGCAAAGTTCATTTTTAAAGGTGCCATATGCATGGTTCACAAGACACCATTACCTGAGTCATTTACTCAACTGGATTTCATTTCTAAATAATGTGAAAATAGGAGACAATTAGAAACTACAAATCTCAGTGTTGAGCTTGATTACAAAAGGGTGCCATTTTAAAGTTCTGCTTCCTGAAGAGACTTGTTCTGCTTAGTTTCATTGCTTATCTACTGGAGCCATTTTTACAACTTCAGCCTTGCCTGACCAGGAAGGTCATTCTAATAGTTGTATATCCAAACTTAGCAAAGTCAGTGATCTGTCACCCTCCTGTTGAGTTTAATCATATTCACTTCAGGAAACTATTTGCCTTGGGATTGTTCAGTGTGTTGTGGTGCTATAATTTATTATTTGAGGGAAAGTACCCATTTATACACTGCCAACAAATCCTCCAGGGGAAAAAAATTGATAAATATCACATTGTTTCTAAGCCTAAATTAACATTTTTATCATTTAAATGTCACATCTCTGTAATATACAAGACAAAGCAAAATAAGAAAAAAGGAAAAAAATATAGCAAAGCCCTAGATATAAAACATAAATTTTAAGTGTATTTAAGATATTATAGAAAACACCCAGTTCTGTTCACTTGATCCTTACAATAATTTTGCCAAGTAGGTATTGTTATTCTCATTTTACAGGAAGATAAACAGGCCACAGGAGACCCAAAAGTAGTGTCAAGATTACACTTTGAGAAGAAGCCCATGTTTGTTCCCATTATTCTGAGTAGCTTTTAATGCAAATGGGGAAGAATATGCAGAAAATTTATGAAACAAATATAAAAATGATGCATGCACTAGTGTAGGACTAATATTGGATAAGAGCAAGAATTCACAGAATCTTCACAGATATTCATAGAATTCCATCTGCTTCTCCCTGTCCCAGAGTGAGGAACTTTGACAGAGTTTTGGTTCTCTGGGAAACCTGAGCTATTAAAAGGCCCATAGGGAAGTCCTTTGGTAAATCTTATTCTCAGGGCTGGTGCTATTTTTTTCCCACAGAAGATACCTGCTCACTGGAGACCCTGCCCCGTGGTAGGCACAGGGTCCTTACAAGGCATGTTGTTTATCTAATGCTATCCAGTGTCCAGCTTAATACTGTAGAGCAACAACTATGTCATTATTTCTCTATGTCATGGTTCTTTGGGTTGACTAGGCTCAGCTAGATGGTTCTTCTGCTCCATGTGATTTCAGCAATGGGCCATAATCATCGGGGGGCTTATTCGGTTGGAATGTCAAGTGGACTGGCAGTGGATGCTGGCTCTCAGCTGGGAGTTCACGTGAGATGTCAACTGGAGTAACATGGTTTCTCCATGTAACTTGGGCTTCTCGCAGTATGGAGACTGGGTTCTAAGAGGGATCATTCTGATAACAAATAGTTCAAAAGGAAGCCACAAGCCCTCTCGTGCCTGGGCTTAGAATTCCCACTATGCCACTTCCCTGCTTTCTGTTGGCTGGTTTCTATTTAGGGAGAAGAAAACAGGTTCTACCTCTTGATGTGACCATCAGCATGAACATACAGAGGGGAAAAATTGTTGGGAGGCCATCTTTGCAGTCAAACTCCCATAAAAGATCACACCTTCGGTATAGAGAAGCTATAGACAATGACCCTTTAAGAATGCCTCCCAAAAATCTTCCCATTAGGACAGGGGCGCCTGGGTGGCTCAGTTGGTTGGGCGACTGCCTTCGGCTCAGGTCATGATCCTGGAGTCCCGGGATCGAGTCCCGCATCGGGCTCCCTGCTCGGCAGGGAGTCTGCTTCTCCCTCTGATCCTTCCCCCTCTCATGCTCTCTCTCTCTCTGTCTCATTCTCTCTCAAATAAATAAATAAAATCTTTTAAAAAAAAAAAAAAAAAAAATCTTCCCATTAGGACAATGTAATATGCATTGAATGTCAAGGTACACTGTTAATATATAGTCAAAAATTATTAGAACCAGGTCAAGATTATGGAAGACTTTTTGGAGGAGGTAATATTTTGAGCCTCATCTGACTGAGATGGTATACAGATTGAACAACCTTAGTGACGTAATAGTTAGCTTATGTTTGTCTAATAGAAGCAAACCAGACTGTAATCCGTAATAGTGATTTTTGCCCAAGTTGATATTTTCAGCATAGAAGAAAGCAGCCTGTGTGCATGTGTGTGTGTGAGAGAGAGAGAGGGAGAGAGAGAGAGTGAGTTTTATTGTAAAGACAAGCTGGAGCAAGTCAGACAGACTATATTTTAAGGTTCTATTCTCAGGTAGATTCTTATAAAGCCCTATGAATCAATCTGGATCAAACTTTAATGGTAACCAAGTAACATATTTGTGACAGACGGTGGACCAGATGACTGAATACGCATTACATTGGTTCCCTGCCAAACAACTTTTAAATACACAGCCTGTCGAGCAACTGAAAATGAGTCATGGATTTATAGAATACGTTATATTCATAATAAAATAAAACTAAGAAAGATCCATTGAGGCCAAAAAGAGCATCTTCTGCGGGGAAAAATTCTGGACAATGCAATGTAGTATATGTCCTTGTAACAATTCCATACGGTTATTTAAAAGTCATGGCCAGAGGCTGCAGTGAGCACAGCGTTAGCATTCTGATAAGATGAGACAGAGCCGGAATACCAAGCAGGTGTGAGGCAAGCATGGTCTCAGAAACAGTCAGATATGAGGGCAAAGAAAAAGGGGGGAGGATAAACAAGGAAATGATTAAAATTACCCAGGGTGGATACTCTCAAGTAGATTCGATCTCAAAGCTAAAACTTTAAGAATAGAATGCTTCCTGCACAGAAATTATAAGAAATTTCTAATTATTTAGTTATTACTAGTACAATTAATTTTTTAACACAGCTATTTAAAAAGTCCAACCAAAAGAGATTATTGTTAGCATTATTATTGTTTTGTTAAAGATGAGGTAGGACTAGAGAGTGACAAATGATACTGAGTGGTAGGAGCACCTGATTAGTTTTGTGGACTTCAATGCAGTGCAGATGACTACACATACACATTCATTCACATATTACATACCAGGGAGACAAGGTGGGGGGGGGGGTCAGTAATTTATCTACAGAGAACTCCTACATAAGACAGACCCGTCCAATCCTTCCCTGGTGAGGTCCATCTGCTTCCTCCAGAACAAAAGGCTACCAGATTAACGACACTCCCATTGTTCCTTCTCCACCCCAATGCCCATCCAAGAACAGCCCCCCTCCCCGCAAGGTGTTGTGCAAGGTGAGAGCAATCTGTCTCTGTGGCTAAGGCACATACTGGTTTAGCTACCAGTGGAGAGCCTGTGTGTGGCTGGGAAGGTTGAAGGGGAGAGCCTTATTTTAACACTTTAGATTCACCGGGAGCACTGTGTCTCTTCCCCAACACAAGTTAGATGCTCTTAAATATAGTATGAGTCTCAAGGCAGATGAGGGATGAACCCTTCATACAACAATATCAGCAACTGGCTACCCACTCAGCTCACAGCTTCATGCAGATTCCCAGTCTAGTGGGTGGCTGTAAAGCTATGGTTTTATCAACTCTCTCTTTGCAGAACTGCAGGCCTGTTACAGTCATAAAGACAGAGAAAAAGGTTTATGCATTTGACAAGAGTCTAGTCACCTGGGCTGCTGCCACCTATGCACTGGACAGAAGCCCAAAAGCAAGGTCACCTCACTCCTGGACTTGAGCAGTTAGAATGGCTTTATGACCACATGGCCTTTGAGTCTGCTATTTATGGGGAAGAGAAAGGAAGTATCCAGTCCTAACATGAGAAAACCATGAAAAAAACCCCAAACTTTATATGAAAAGTAGCTTTCTTTCTACCATTCCTGCTGTGGAGGCTCAACAGGGCAAAGTGTATCACAGGTCCTCCTTCCACCCCTGGCACCATGCATTGTCTGCCAATAAAGGAGAGAGGCAGAGCACTTCAGCACCTGAGTCCTCTGTGAGGGACTCCTCAGGACTGAACCTCCCTACCCCCAGCACCCCACTGGAGGTCACCAGCCATAGAAAAGCAGCATTCAGGGTGGGCAGCAGGGGCACAGAAGGAAAAGGAAGTGATCCTAAATGCAGTACAACGGTTGAGTGCTCACCACACGGGATTAGCATTTTAATTCAAGATGGGTGACTAGGTGAACTGGAAACTCAAGAACTCACACTCATATCAGCAGATCCCCTTTGGGTGGGCCTCCAAAAGCTGACTGATGAGAGAAGTGCTCACAAGGAATGCCACATAGGAGGGCAGGACTTGTAGCAAACAAGCCCAGCTTCGAGGCACTCTGTTCCCGAAGGAGAAAACCTGAGCCCCTGAATACAAGAATGACCCCATTCTGAAGAATCCCCGCTCATGAGGTAAGATCATGATTCCCTTTCGTCAGCTGAGAAGAGCATGGAAGAGGGAGAGGTAACAAGAGTTTTGAGATCTCTGATGATAGTCCTTCTCCTCAGAGAGATCTCCCTGAATCTACAATCTAGAATAATCCCTTCCCTATAATCTCTAATAACACTCTATCAAACTTTCTTCAATGCATTTGTCACTATCTGATATATACTTGTTTCTTATTTCCTTCCACTAAGTGTAGATGTCAAGAGAACAGTGCCCTTATCTGTCATTTTTCACTGATTTCTCTCAGTTCCTCAAACAGAACCTGGAACAAAGTGAACATTTAGCAAACATTTTTGTATTTGTTTCCCTTTCATTTTTCCTTGCATAAATACTTATATGTATTTGCAATTACTTTGTGTATATAATTTTTACATCCTTTTCTACTAAGTATTGTGTGCATTTATTCACATAGCCACACAACCTTTATAATGATAACTTGAAACGACTGCTTAGTATTCTGAGTGGCATGAGTGTACTGCTATTTCTGGGCTTCTAATTTACTTCCATTTTGTATATTATTGCACCAAAATTTATAATAAACATATAATTTAGTATCTTTTGCATATGATTTTTATAGTCTCTTTAAGTATTTCTTTCAAATAAATGAGATGACTAAATAGATGGATTTAAACATTTTCACGAACCTTGATTCATAGCAACCGATTCCTTTCCCAAAGAGTTGTAGCAATTTAACAGACTCAAGACATGATGCAAAGCACTTTCCCACAAAGAATTCCTAACTCAGTAGTGCTTTACTTTCTTCAGTGTTCACGTTTACTCAAATATCTCCAACAGTGAGTGCAGACAAACATCTATTGCATTCATCAATGTGGTAGGCAAACATCTCATCTGTAGCTGAGAAAGTCCCACCTGAGATAGGACCTTCATTTATGTAACTACATTCAGGCCTGCATGTTGGCTACAAGAAGATTTAGAGCTTACAAGACATAGTAGGGAAATCACGTGGGACCATATTTTATGGGCAAAAATGGCTACCAGAAGCCAGGAGAAGATGATTGGAGGCAGTTACAAAGATAACCTCCTGCCTTGAGCCATCCCATACAGCTACATAACTTGGAAAACATTTCCAAGCCTTGCAAGAGCTTTTCTAAGAGTTACATGATAGATGTTTTCACTTTTCTTATCCTATAATCCATGACTTTCTTTAATCCAAGAGGACACCTTGCTAGGCTCCCAAGTCAAGAGTTAACTGAACAAGAGGTGAATGCTTCCATTTACTGTGAGCTGAAGGCTTGAAGTTATCCTGTGAATTTATATTACCTTTCCTCTGAGGGCCATGAAGGGCTTCTTATATACTGGTTTGTTTGTCCTTGGTGCAACAGGGGGTAAAAAAGCATAATTACCTCCATTTTTCATGGTTGTTGAAGTAAACTCAGAGAGTCAAAAAAAAAAAAAATATGCCAGCTAGCTTCTATTCTTGAGTTCTAGTCTAGGATGTATTTTATTCCACTTCATTTATTAATTTTATTATAAGATCATTGCTCCACAAAATTTCCTATTTCTAAACTTCATCACTCTTGTTTAATTGCCTTCCCTTGGAGCAAAACAGTGAGTACAACAGTGATTTCTAATACTCAGCATTTTGAACAACGCTGAATATTGAATAAACTACAAGTCTCTTCAATTTCATATAAAATAATTCACATGGAGCTAATTTCTCAGCCTAACAATTAGATATGGTTTTGCTTGAATTCCATGCACTTAACACTCTTGTCTTTTCACTGATTTTCTTTTGTTCTCTAAGAATACATCTGATTTTCTAATTTAACATTGATTAAAGTTTAGCCAACATAAAAATACATCTTCTCCAACCTCCTGGAACCTAAGGTCTGAATATTTCCTTATTTTTTTCTCTTAAGTGTGAATCATTATCAGTCCCTCCTTCAGGCCATGTAGTAACCATTCAGATAGGATTCAGAACCAGGCATCAGAGACTTAGAAAACCCGAAAAGTCTTACCTTCTATACTTAGTGGCTCTTAAAATTACAAACTGACTATCAGACGGAAATATCTTTAACTTCTATTCCCTTTTGCTTATTTTTGCAGGACAGGTTTCAGATATTGTTATTGATAAAGGACACTATGCTCTAAAATACTGAGAAAAAATATCAAAATACTGGCTTGTTGCCACTTAAGCTTCTCCTGCTATTTAAGCTGTATGCTCATAATGAGTTCTAATTAAATTTATTTCAGTCATGTCACAGCAAAATAAAATAAAATTAAAAAACTCCATTACTATACAGTGGCCATGATTATCTGGCTAGAGTCCAGTTTGCAGGAGCAAAGTCAGCTAGTTGAAAACAAGAAATGCTTTTGCTTACAGTAGTTTTTGCGGGCTTTCAGAATCTTTTCTTCCTTTCTCCCTTACTTCCTTTATGCCTTTTTATAGCTTCATAAATTTACTGGCTAAATGACTATATGGTCATTAAATGGCTTTCTACTCAAAAGTTGAGAAGGAAAGAACTCATTGTTTCCACATGAAAAAATATCAATTTAGTTTTCAAGGAGTCTAAATTAACTCTCAACTCTCAGGAAAGAGCTCACACTTCCTTAACCATACCTTTGAGTCAGGAACAAATATGTCTAAACAACATATTCCTAACAACAACTCAGTGAGTAGGAAAAGATCTGAGAACATTGAGTGGAGTCTGGAAAGGGCTGAGAACAGCCAGGCTTTCCATCCTTTTTCTTGATTTCTCTTCTGTTGAAGGTGCTCTAACAGATCCCAAGGACGGCATTAGGTGTCCAGAAGACAGAACAGGAGAACATTTTAAATTATTCCCTCTCTTGGTCTAATGGGAACTTAATGGCATTGTGTACGGTAGTGAATAAGCACTTTGTAAGAGCTGGAATATTCTATTTTTCCCAATTGCTATAGAATCAGTTCTATAAAATAATAAGCCCAAAGCCAATTGTAGTGAAAGGAAAAATTTCTAGCACACTGCGTGACTCTTCTTTTTAAACTTTCATCCTTCGTTATTGGTATTTCATACCACCTCTACAAACACATCTGGGAAATAATTCTAGTTTTGGAGTTAGGCCTAGCTATTGTACTTAGACTATCATTAACTTCTTCATAGCATTCAACAACATTTCATTCCCATAATTGTTTGATGACTCACTGCCTCTCTAAACTCTAAGGTCTTTGGGCAAAGGAACCAGGTTTTGTCATATCCACTGTCATAACTCCAGTTCTGAGCACCAGTAGGCAAGCCATAAATATTTTTGAATGGATGAATAGGACACCGAATAAATGAATAAATATATAGTTTAAAGGTCAGCCCAAGTCTGAAAGATTTCCAAAGAACACAAGGAATGCACTGTAATTGTTCTGTACAGAAAGGGGATAAAGATACATACACACACAAAAAAATGTGTCATCTTCAAGCTCATCTGTAAGGTGTTTGGCAAATATTTGAACCCTCATCACACGTCTTATCCTTAATCAAAACAAATATTTGTTCTGAAAAGCTTTTTTCCCTGTAGGTGTGTATATTTTAACACAGGTGCATCTAAAAGACCTTTTTATACACAATTTTCCAATTCTGTAACAATTTATTCAGACATTTCAACATGCGAGCACCTGGAAGAGTTTTAGATAAGAGCCCTTGCTTTTCCTCTCCTTTCTTTTCCCCACCATATCATAGAACTCATGCTTTGTTCATTGTAAACAGTCTCCAATCTATATTGATCCTGGATTCATATGTTTACTCAGTCTGAAAAAAAAAAAAAAAGTGTTTCTACATTGCTGATTGCAAATACAAATTAAGCACCAGCTGGGCCTATGAGTCAGTGTTTAAGGATTACTGCAGCCTTATATCATGGCATAATTCCAGTTGTAAGATCAATCATGTATAATAAATACTCAGCATAAGCTGAAGGTTTTCTCTGAAGAGTTTGAGAAATGAGGACGAAAAGTTTTGAGTAAAAATAAAGTTGAAGAAGGACATCTTTAGCCATCACCACTGATGTTTTAACTTCCCTGATTTAACAGGCTGTTCCTTTTCTAAACAGTGGTGAAAACACATTGGCTGAATAATAACACCCTTTGTCTGACTCACTGCAATCCAGGAGGAACAGTGAAAAGACAACATTTGAATACAGAGGAGATGGTGAGAAGCCCCAACTCTGCTACTTCTTTGCTTGTTTTATGACTCTCAACAACTACTAAAAACCTTTGAGCCTAATTTAGCCCCTTCCTCTGTCAGAGCTTGAGCTTTGCCTCTAGCTGGGTAACTATGAACCAATTACTCAAGCCTGTAAGACTGTTTCTTTATCCATAAAATGGGGATACTTACCCTACCCATCTCAGAGTGCTATAGTGAGGATTAAATGGTTATTTGTACAGCACTTGGAACACAGGCTGGAACAAAATTAACACTCTATAAATAGCCGTTACTATCATTCCAATTATATAGTCTCTGTGAACAGAACGTACATTCTGTTTTTGCATAAGTTTAAAGCACACTAAAATCTGATGATTTAATTCACTTATGTAGGCAAAATTTGGGGTCAGAGGTAGTCTGCAATACCTCTGTCCCCCTGCTCTATCAGCCCTAAACCTTCATGCAGTATTTTCAAAACCTTAGACCACTGTATTAGTCTCACCCATAACAAAGTAACCACAGACTGGGGGGCTTAAACAACAGAAGTGTTGTCTTACAGCTCTGGAGGCCAGAAGTCTCAGATCAAGCTGTCATCAGGGTTGGTTTCTTCTAAGTCCTCTCTCCATGGCTTGCAAATATCTGTCTTCTCACTGTGACTTCACATGGTCTTTCTTCCCAACATGTGTTTGTCCTAACCTCCTCTTGTGTTAAGGACCCCAGTTGTAGTAGATTAGGGTCCAATCCTAAAGACCTCATTTCAACTTAATCACCTCTTTAAAGACCTTATGTCATGATACAGTTACCTTCTGAGGTGCTGTGAATATATGAATTTAGGGGACACCATTCAGCCCACAAAAATCACTAACTTTAGTTCAGCTATTAGTCATGGGTTTCTGTTTCAAGTCAGCCCTGGTAAGCACTGAGTTCCTTCCCTGTTATTTGTCTCTTGGAAGGGGACTAGTATGGAAGAATAAGCTCAACCCATAACGTGAACACAGAGGCCTTATTCTGCAAGGATCAATGATTTTCTGCAGCATATTTCAATGACCTGGAACTAAGCATGGAAGAAAGGAAAAAGAAATTAAGTTTACTTTGCCCCAACCAATAGAAGCTGCAATTCTGCCTCAAACCACCCATCCTTTCAAGGTCAGCTTCCTTCAGACAAGTTTCCAAGGCTGAAGACCCAGCCTCTAGCATGCCAATGTCAGAAGTCTGCTGGGATTTCACATTTTCCACCAGTGGCCAGAAAATCACAAACCAGCTAATCACACATAGATGTTAAGGACTTGGCCCTTTGCTCTGGGCATTTGCCTCAGCCAGCTCAGGTTATTCTCCCACAGCTGTTCCTTCTCTTTAATATACGTCGTCTTGGTCGCCACCGTACCTTGCTACTGCCACCTCATCCTTGCTGTTCCTTCGGGGGTGAGCTGCCTGGGTGCTGTTCTTCACTCCCATCAGGAAGGTGCTGAAACCCTTGGCAGAGTCTGTTGTATTTATCTCTTGGAAAGTCAGAAAACTTAGCCCTAAGCTTTACCCCCAGGAAGCTCACCCCAGGGTAGCTTTATTCCAACTTTTGGAGTATCTCCTTTCTTTATATTGTAGGAGGTCTGAGGATCACTCCTAAAGCAGCTCAGCCATTTCTGCAGAAACCTATTTAACAATAGCTAGCTCAGTATTATGCAGGTATGTGCATTCTACAGATAGAATTCATCTAAATTCTCTTTCTGGGAAGGAGAGGAATATAGTGAATGAAAAGTACATAGGCTTTGGGATTCAAAGAACTGATTCAATTTTGGTTCATCCACTTTATTCCTTTTTGGAATAAGTCCTTGGCAAGAGCCTACTATGTGCCCTGCAGCTGTGACCTTGAGTAACATTAATACTCTGCACTTGTTTTTTTATCCACAAAATGAGCACATAATTACTGTCTTGCCTAGTTCTTACAAAAATTTAATGGCATCAGGAATGGAAAGGCCTTGGCTTACACTGGAGATTCTCAATAATTTTTAGCTAATATTATTATTGATGTTAGTGTTATTATTTTGTGCAGATTAAGGGTGAACATCAGCAAATAGACCCACAGTACTTTTACTGGACCTGCCATCTTATCAGCACTGGTCCTTATCCCCCCTTTCAGTGAGGTCTTCTTTTTTCTATGTTTCCTTCAACATTTCCGATTTGTCCATTCAACATACCCATTTTGAATGTCAACTATGCCCCAGATACAAAGCCAAACCCAGGGGATACAACAGTGAACAAAAAAGGCATAGTTCCTGTAAGCAAGAGTCTTACAGGAATATGGAAAACACAGACATTACATTCAGCCAGTGATTTCAGATGCGGTATACGCTATGCAGGGCTATGGAGTGCTTTGAGGACCTTTATCAATAGGAGCCATGTGAGTGACATAGGAACCATTGCCAGGTGACACCTCCAGCTGTCACATAAAATTAGGTTAAGAAAACACCTACAGTCTCCAAACTACGCACTAACACGGGTAACAGTTAAAGGCGAGCTAAGTTGTATTAGTATCCCTGCAGTAAATTCTGCTTTCTGGATATTCCCACGACTTGGGTACATTCTTCCAAAGTGACAGTGATAGGAAAGGCATGTCCTATCACTCCTGGGAATATATGTGCTGTTGTTTCATGAGACTTGGCTTCCACAAAAGAAATGATAAAGACCTGACATGGCCTTTCGTTATGAGAACATTCTTCCCGGGCCCATTCCTGGCATTATAATTTCATTTCTACAGAGGCTTCCTACTGCATACCACGTTAACCCAGCCAGAGTGGAGGTAGAAGGTTGCTTATACTGAAAACCACAGCCAGTTTTCCAATCAAAATAAATGAGGATGAACCCAGACTTCTGCTTCCAGTCCTTCCCATGACCCTTACACATCTAAATTATAGGTTGGATTTGTTTAGTCAGGGCTTTTTTTTTTTTTTTTTTTTTGGCTTTGCTTTTGTCTCTTTTCCTCTTTTTGTTGTTGCTTTAGTACTGTTAGAAAGAATTGAGGAGTCAAAATGGGGTTGCAGAGACAAAGGCAATGGGTCCATCATGCCCTGACTTGATACTCTCTGGAAAATACATTGCAAATTTTCACCCACCAGAGTGGAGCAATGGACAGTTTCCTCCAGTCATCCAGTCAGGGACCCAGATCTCTCCAAGGAGAAATAGGAAACAATCAGCACCAAGTAATTGTAGCGTAGTAGCTGTGCAATAGCTCTTTATGAAGCAAAGAGCTTAAACAAGCAGGAATGTAAATCACATAAGCCAAACTAAAGCATAAATGGATAAAGCAGCTTACACACTATGACTCCTTATATAGCTTAAGATCATCCTGGACATGTAAGGCAGCAGGTCTTCCAAGAGGTGCCAAAGAAGGTTATTTTTTGCACACTATGATCTCCATCTGATAACGGATACAGTGGATCTCCTTGACAACTAGGAAGGCATTCCAGAAGCTAAAAACCTATTTGGTAAAACAAAACCGTAATGATCTTTTTAAAAAAAAAAAAAAAAAAAAAAAACCTGTCCTTTTTTATTATAAAATTAATATATTTGAAAATACTTTCTAAATATAGTTAAGAAAATCTGAAAATACGTTGAATGTTTTTAAAATACAGTGATGCAAGAAGAAAATATGTATGGGTGTGTAAACTTTCATGCATTTATAGGCATCTCCCATTTTTTTTTAATGATTGAATAAAGATTCTTTGTATGGAAGTAACATAATTTAATTAAGCAACCTTGCATTGATAGATACTCAATTATAATTTTTCTCCATTATAATTATGGCTGCGATAACTACTGCTTTGGTGAACAGCCGTTAGTTATACGCTGCATAGTTCTGATTATTTCTAATGACATTTTTAAAAAAGATTTATTTATTTATTTGAGAGAGAGAGCATGCGTGAGTGGGGAGGGGTAGAGGGAGAGGGAGAAGCAGACTCCCTGCTGAGCAGGGAGCCCCTGACGTGGGGCTGGATCCCAGGACCCTGAGATCATGACCTGAGCTGAAACCAAGAGCCAACCACTTAACTGACTGAGCCACCCAGGCGCTCCAGCTCTGATTATTTCTTATACTTTTCTAAAAATGGAATTGCTGGGTCAAAAATGTATACATTTGAAAAGTTCTCAGATAATTACTGGCAAACTTCCCCGCAGAGGGGTACTTCTTTCCCCTCTCAGCAGCACAGTCTAGGAGACTCCACATTTCCTGGGGACATGTTCTAAATAAAAACAGTGATTTCCATTTTATTTCTTATTTCTTATGCACAAACACAAACCAACTCTTGCTCATTTTTTCTCCCCTGCTAGTTCTCCTATCCTATCCTCTCTCAGACTTCTGCTTGAAATTCTTCCCACCTAATTCTCTGTGTGTGGTCTAAGGGAGCTGGCCCTTTTCTGTGCAGACACTTTATTCTTTATCAGAGAGGAATGCCATGCTTCATCTGACCCTGACTTGACAGCTCTGAGGTTTGGCAATAAACTCTTTTTATCCTGCTTATCGGATCTGAAGGTCAGGGGTAAGCCTGCAAATCCAAGTGCTATTTTTGACACAAAAAAGCCAAACATTCCCTGTTCATCAGAAACATCACAAACCTTCTTTGTTCTCTTTTACTAAATGCACTCCTGGGAACCCTGGATTTATTGTATTCTTCTCTCGGTCCTGTGTAATGACCTGCTACTGTGTGATAAGCAAAGATTGATTTGGCTTTCCTCTTGTAAAAGAAAACACAACTTCCCTATTTGAAAAAGCATCCATGCTAGGAGCTGTGAACTGTGGTACCTCCCAGCCCCAGCCCTCTTTGACCTTGGCACCAATTAGCAGGAGTACTTCTGAAGTCATGGCCTCGTGTCCACCACCACAGCAGGAGACACGGAGGTGACAGACATACTGTCCAATCCAGTAACCATTAGCCACATGGGACTATCTGAGCTCAAGTTAATTATTAAATAAATTTGAAAATCAGTTCCTCACCAGCACGACCCACATTTCGAGTGATCAATAGGTCAATGTGGCTAGTGGTTACTGTGTTGAACAATGCACAGAACATTTTCATCAACAAAGAAAATTCTGTCAGACACCTTTCATCTAGAGATTCATTTCTGGTAATCATCAGAAAAGGGCTGAGGGTAAATTGAGAAACAGAATTTGTAATTTACTTCTTTAGTCAGCTTCAGGTCTTTTTTTGCCTATATTTTGCTCTCTTCCCCCAAGTTCAAGTGTTTCTTCTTCCAAAGCATCCTATCCTCCTTAATTCCAACACCGCATCTCTGGTTCATGCAGTGCTTGGGAAGGAGTATTTACCCGTTACTTGCAGTGAAGAAATTTGATTATAGCAACAGAAGGAATAAAACGCAGGAGACAAATTCACTGTGTCAGCAGCATTTCCATTCCAGACCAGTATTCCTAACTCTGGATCCTGTCTCTCTTACTTTCTGCGTCCTTGCCATGAACCAGCAGTCTTAGAGGAAGCCTCAGGGCAAGGCTACCTAATGGTCTCAGTTAAGTCATTTATTCAGTACAAATTTATTGAGCACTTACTACATGTCCAGCACTGTCCCCAGCACTGAGGACGTAGTAATGCTTCCAACAAAGTATCTGGCATCATAGAGCCATGCATTTTAGCAAACTACTGAGCACCATGATCTATGATTTTATGGCTTTCTTGAATAGAGCAAGCCTCTTTTAAACTTCTCACATATTATTATTTTCACTTTAGACCCCAAACTATTCTCCATTTCACACTCATTCAGCTTGGATAACTTTGCATCTTCCCTTCATAAAAATCCCTTTATTCTCATTTAATACCTGCTTCAACATGCTACTTTCAAAAGAGAATTTAACTAGGTTAACAGAATCAGAATTATCACTCCCAGATAAAGAAATTGTTCTTTCCATAAGATCTACATTACATGAAATATGAGTTTATTTCAAGCCAAATTCATAATGACCAGAAGAATAGCTTTGTAGAGTCCATCCTGCGTACCACAGAGATATGATGGATGGGCACCAATGCTTCAAACGTGAGCTTCGGACAAAACCTGCAACAGTTTTTATTCTCTGTCCAAATATAGAAAACATTGCTTACTCCAAACACATCGATTAACCAGAGTAGATAAAAATATGATGTCATGGGAAAGTGGAATTCATACAGTGTTTTTAGGATTTACTCAAAGAAAGTCCTTATGACCACTGTCTCCGCTCCCCCCCTGCCCCCGTGGATGGGTGTACGTGAACTTATTTCAAATGCTACCGTGATTCAGGTTTAGCCAGCTGACGGGGTCAGAAAGAAATGGGTTTTACTGGTTCTTTTCTCTACCAACAGACATTCAGTTTCAAGGGATGAACACGTTTTGGAATCTGTTCAAAAATAAGAATGCTAAATCATTCTGAAGACATAAAAGGGAAAGTCTCAAGTGCTGCTGGAATATTTAATAATGCAAAAGCATTCCAGATTTGAAGCATTCTGATTAATTGAAATTGATGACTAGCTGTCAATTCCCTGACAAGAAATAATATGATTCTCTGTTGGATAACAGAGGAGAAAAATGTTAAACCAAATATAACCCCTGTTGTTAACGTGTTGAAAGGCAATGTTTTCATCTGCACACATACATTTATACTTGCTGATTAAATTTCTTATTTAATCTTATATCTTATATCACAATATTAATATTCAAATCATTGTAAGCAGTGCTTCAGGTGAAGCTCTTTCTCAGAACTACATATACTGGGAAAATAGTCTGTGAGAATCTTTATTTCTCTAGGGATTTGAGATGAACTTTTGTTGCTGTTACGCATAGGCAAAAGCAAGTCACTAACGAAGATATCTGTGTTACTGCTTACTCACGCAGTGATTCAATATGTTCATTCTGCTGATGCTTTTTAATTTGTGCATTACCTTTTTATTCAGCAAACATTTATTGCCTACTTTTCATCTAGGCAATGAAAACTCTGCCTTTTTAAGAAATAGAAATAGTGCTGACACCATTCATAATAAAAATAAATTACTGACTGCTTTTCATCTGTACCTGATGTTCTCCTAGACATCAAGTTGGGTCATTTTCAATGGCCTCTGCTGTCTCAGAGTTTATCAAATGAACACAGCAGGTGTTTACCTTGTCTATAGGCAAAGAATAGTTCACTCTCGATGAATTCAGAGAGGGTCATAAAGAATATGGCTAATTATTTGTATAGATTTTTTGCAGCTGTTAACTTTTAGATTTTTGAATTTTATGTTGTTTTCCAGTGTCATTAAATATACTGGCTTAAGATCAGAAAGGCAACGAGACCTTCCTTGAGAATGATATGTGCATAACTTCCAAGGATATACTAGAAATCTTTCATTACTCAGATACATTCTTTCATTTCCTTCCCATCCTTATAATTGACTCATACGGATTCCAAATAAAGTTGTTCCTGACCTGTTCTTGATGGACTGAAATGGTTTAGGAGATACAAAAAAGCTGAAGTTGCTCTTTGCCTCATAACATGAAAACCTTTATTCATTTTTCCTTCAATCACAATGTGTAGAGCTTAGAGTAAACACAGCTGTGTGTGGGTTCATCAAAGATTATTCATAAAATATGGCTCATCCCTAATCTAACCAAATAAACTATTAATGTACATCATAATGATGGGACTTTAAACATACCCACAACATTCCTAAAAAAAAAAAAACTGACAAACAAATCTATCATAAATGCTTATATTTGTGGCTACAAAACTTACATTGAAAGCAAGCACTATTGAGGTACGCCGAAGACAAGAACATACAGTGTTCATATGGTATTCACTAGTGAGTTCGGCTGAGCCTGGCTCCTCCACACACATGTGGACTCTAAGGACCCACATCCATGCATGAATAATCATTAACTGAGCAACTACTTTATGCTTCTTAGAAATAGGATTCCTAACGTCAAACAGGGCAACGTCCCTTCTCCTTTGTCACTGATTACTTTCTTCACATGGGATAAAGCAATATCAAAATTGAAGCATGGGCTTTAAAACAATTAAAATTGGCATTTGAATAACTTTAAGAACGAATCATGTGTGCTTTCTTTATCCTTGGTGTAACTCAGTGAGGTAACTGATACTGTAGGGACCAAGGGCAGACTGCCCCAAGATGGGCCAATTGGGCATAAAGATTATATTGAGCTGAAGGCAATCAACACCCTGTGGGCTCAAGAAAAATTTTTGCCCCTCCCTTTTTTTTTTTTTTAAAGATTTTATTTATTTATTTGAGAGAGAGAGAATGAGAGACAGAGAGCACGAGAGGGAAGAGGGTCAGAGGGAGAAGCAGACCCCCTGCTGAGCAGGGAGCCCGATGCGGGACTCGATCCCAGGACTCCAGGATCATGACCTGAGCCGAAGGCAGTCGCTTAACCAACTGAGCCACCCAGGCGCCCTGCCCCTCCCTTAACTACATGGAAGAATCTAAACTGGGAATCTTTCCCAGAATAAGGTTATTACTAAAGATAAATTTTATCTGAGTGACCCATCTGTACAGCAAAGGTCTCATTACCAAACACCTGCCCCATGAAATGCATCCCTTTCCTCTGAAGTTCCAAACTTCCTAGCTCCTTCTCCTTAGTTCCAGATGACGTATTTACCTCATTTTGTCTGTCTTTGGAATTTCCATGTCTGTATGGATTCCCCATCATACAAAATTAAATCTGATTTTCTCCTGTTAATTGGTCTCCTGTCAATTTGATTCTTAGTCCAGCTAGTAGGACCTTGAAGGGGACAGGATATTCTGGCTCCTTGACAATATTAATAATTCTGTTTCCCTGAGAAGGGAAAACTGGGGCTTATGGAAAGTAGTTTAAAACTGTCTATTCAGGGACAAAATCAGAGTTTCAGTACATGTCCTTAGGCTTGTTAGCAGATGTTTGGTTAGGTACACTCTTTTGTGAATAGAATTTTGTATGAAAAAAGCATCAAAGATGCATCAGTTGTCTGAGTATAATCTTAATCATAAATAATCCTAACCAGGACCTCAAACTCAAGAAGTTTTCCTTATGTTCTCCCAAGATAGTAAGACACAGGTGAGCACGTGAAGTTTCCTTGGGTACCAACCTGCTGCTATATTAGCCATAAAATACAGGGAATCATGGCACTGTTGCCTTGGTAACAAGATGTGAGGAAGCCTGCCTGGGGCACCTCCACACCTCTCTCTGTGTTCTTTTGACAAGACAACAGGATGTGGGTGAGTGTGCACAACTCAAAGCCAGCCTCCTCTGAGAGCTTACTGTTAAAACAAGAGAAAGTTTGGAAGAATAATGTCACTGATTACCTGTGTGAGCACTTTACATTCCACAAACCCAGTCATGCTAAGTTCAAGGTCACTGCTTTGGGGAAAAAAAGGCCAAGTTAACCCAATATCACTGCTGAATGCTCAAGTAATAGGGCCATAAAAGCTCAGTCAAATGTGTAATCATGTCCAAAACCTATTGTCAAAATTATAGAATAAAATGTAATGTCCTAGAAACTGATAAAATCTTAGGTAGTCATTACTTAGAAAAATAAAAATGACAAAGTGCTTCCTCTTAATGTATAAACTATCCCTAAGATTGGCCTTGGAATCAGAGAAATTTTGCCACTTAACTAGCTGTGTGACATTATGAGATACTATGTAGCTCTCTAGGTCACCATAAAACGGAAATAACAATACTTACCCTACAGTACTGTGAGAAGGATTTAATGAAATAATGTTTATCAATGGTTCCCCATAAGGAGTGACTCTGCTCTCCATGGGACATTTGGCAATATATAGTATAGTACTTTCAATTATTTGTTAGACATCTACTAGAAGCACTACAACATAAGGAAAATACAAAGGATTATAATTCCCTGATATGAGAATTACCTTGAAAAATACTAAATAGATAAAAGAAGAGTTTAGCAATAATGCATAGGAGAAATAAATGATTAAGACACAAAAAGTGGAAATCAACTTCCAAAATGGCAGTGACCTCAGGAAACTCCCCTCCTTCTGTGACAATAAAAATATGGGCAAAACAATGGAAATAAAACATTTCAGAATGTAAGCAATTAACTAAAGTACAAATCAAACTGAGAATCACCTACCCAAAAGAACTAATGAACCTTAATAAGACAATACATTTCTGTAACATTTTACCTGGTAGCTAACCGCATCTCCCTTTCCTTCCCAGCTCAGGAACTTGGTAGCCCAAAGCCAGCAGAATTTCAGAGAACAGTAAGATCCGATTGTTTTCTGAGCTGTGAAAAGTACCCTCAAGCAAAATTGAACTTTTGTCCAAACCTGTAGATCCCTGGAAAATGGGTATTCTCAGCATGTGATGGCTATTTGATGTGACACAGAGCCTCAGCTCAGCAGGGGAGCAGGGAAGAAGTAGGTAACCTTTAAAAGCTCACACATATCCGTAGGGATCTAAAAGCCTGAGCATCTACAAGGCTCTGTGCATACCCAAGATCTAAGAAAGGAAAAATACTTAGTCACTCATCTTTTCTTGACCTTGAGGCCATGACCAAGCAGGAAGTGAAAGCTGAAGGTGCCGTGTAAACTATCATTGGCAAAAAGTGAAGGACATACAGGAAGTATTTAAGGAAATCTTGTGACCAACCATTGACTGACCACTAAATTATATTGATCAACAAGTCACCCTCAGGAAGCCAGGCTTAAAAATAAAGACAAAAACATTTCCTAAAAATATAGCAGAGAAATGAGTAGCCACATATAGGATGGAAGACAGAATCTATAGAATTAGCCCAGGAAAGTAACTAAACAAATAAGCAGCAACAGAAAAAAACTGAAACAACATAAAACAACAACAATAAATCTTGATGGGAAGGAATATGTTAGTGTCCAGTTTTCCACAAAATATAATGAAATGTGCAAACAAATGTAAAGTATGCCACATACACAGAGGAAAGAGTAGCCAACAAAAACTGTTTCTGAGGAAGCCCCAAGTATTGATTTAATATATGAAGACTTAAAAATCAGCTACTAAAATACGTTCAAAGAGCTAAAGGAAAACATGTCTAAAAAATTAAAGGAAAATATGGTCATGATAGTCTCACTAAAGAGAGAATATGAATAAAGACAGAAATTATTATTATTTTTTTAATTTTATTGTGTTATGTTAGTCACCATACAATACATCATTGGTTTTTGATGTGGTGATCCACGATCGATTGTTTTCATATAACACCCAGTGCTCCATGCAGTACGTGCCCTCCTTAATACCCATCACTGGGCTAACCAGTCCCCCCTCCCCCCTCCCCTCTAAAACCCTGTTTGTCTCTCAGAGTCCATAGTCTCTCATGGTTCATCTCTCCCTCCAATTCCCCCCCATTTTTCCCTTCCTTCTCCTAATGTCCTCCATGTTATTCCTTATGTTCCACAAATAAGTGAAACCATATGATAATTGATTTTCTCTGCTTGACTTATTTCACTTAGCATAATCTCCTCCAGTCCCATCCATGTTGATGTAAAAGTTGGGTATTCATCCTTTCTGATGGCTGAGTAATATTCCATTGTATATATGGACCACATCTTCTTTATCCATTCATCTGTTGAAGGGCATCTCGGCTCTTTCCACAGTTTGGCGATTGCGGACATTGCTGCTATGAACATTGGGGTGCATATGGCCCTTCTTTTCACTACATCGGTGTCTTTGGGGTAAATACCCAGAAGTGCAATTGCTGGGTCATAGGGTAGCTTTATTTTTAATTTCTTGAGGAATATCCACACTGTTCTCCAAAGTGGCTGTACCAACTTGCATTCCCACCAACAGTGTAAGAGGGTTCCCCTTTCTCCACAACCTCTCCAACATTTGTTGTTTCTTTCCCTGTCCATTTTGGCCATTCTAACTGGTGTAAGGTGGTATCTCAATGTGGTTTTGATTTGAATTTCCCTGATGGCTAATGATGATGAACATTTTTTCATGTGTCTGTTAGCCATTTGTATGTCTTCTTCGGAGAAGTGTCTGTTCATATCTTCTGCCCACTTTTTGACTTGATTATTTGTTTTTTGGGGGTTGAGTTTGAGAAGTTCTTTATAGATCTTGGATACCAGCCCTTTATCTGTAGTGTCATTTGCAAATATCTTCTCCCATTCTGTGGGTTGCCTCTTTGTTTTGTTGACTGTTTCCTTTGCTGTGCAGAAGCTTTTTATCTTGATGAAGTCCCAAAAGTTCATTTTTGCTTTTGTTTCACTAGCTTTTGGAGATGTATCTTGAAAGAAGTTGCTGTGGGCGATGTCAAAGAGGTTACTGCCTATGTTCTCCTCTAGGATTTTGATGGATTCCTGTCTCATGTTGAGGTCTTTCATCCACTTTGAGTTTATCTTTGTGAATGGTGTTAGAGAATGGTCAAGTTTCATTCTTCTGCATGTGGCTGTCCAATTTTCCCAGCACCATTTATTGAAGAGACTGTCTTTTTTCCATTGCATGTTTTTTCCTGCTTTGTCAAAGATTATTTGTCCATAGAGTTGAGGGTCCATATCTGGGTTCTCTATTCTGTTCCATTGGTCTATATGTCTGTTTTTGTGCCAGTACCATGCTGTCTTGGTGATCACTGATTTGTAATATAGCTTGAAATCGGGCAACGTGATGCCCCCAGCTTTGTTTTTCTTTTTCAACATTTCCTTGGCGATTCAGGGTCTTTTCTGATTCCATACAAATTTTAGGATTATTTGTTCCAGCACTTTGAAAAATGTCGTTGGAATTTTTATTGGGATGGCATTGAAG
The DNA here is from genome assembly GCF_004348235.1 of Phoca vitulina. Lineage (NCBI taxonomy): Eukaryota > Metazoa > Chordata > Mammalia > Carnivora > Phocidae > Phoca > Phoca vitulina. The sequence continues at coordinate 4,044,417 of NW_022589741.1, read as the reverse complement.
GTATAGATTGCTCTGGGTAGCATAGATATTTTAACAATGTTTATTCTTCCGATCCGTGAGCATGGAATATTTTTCCATCTTTTTGTGTCTTCTTCAATTTCTTTCATGAGCGTTCTGTAGTTCCTAGAGTATAGATCCTTTACCTCTTTGGTTAGGTTTATTCCGAGGTATCTTATGGTTTTTGGTGCTATTGTAAATGGAATCGTTTCTCTAATTTCTCTTTCTACAGTTGCGTTGTTAGTGTATAAGAAAGCAACTGATTTCTGTGCATTGATTTTGTATCCTGCCACATTACTGAATTGCTGTATGAGTTCTAGTAATTTGGTGGTGGAGTCTTAAGGTTTTCCACATAAAGTATCATAAGACACAGAAATTATTAAAAAGAACCAAGAAGAAATTATGAGACTCCAAAAAGAGGAGAGAGAGAAAATGGCAAAAAACAAAAACAAAACTAAAAAACACAAAAACTGAAAACCCACATATATTTGAAGGAAATAATGGCCTAAAACTTTCCAATTTTCCTAAAAAATTTATCAACACAATAAAAAATGTCAATGATATCCAAATAGAATAAATTCAAAGAAATCAAAGAATATGATGTATCAGGCGCCTGGGTGGATCAGTTGGATAAGCGACTGCCTTTGGCTCAGGTCATGATCCCAGAGTCCCAGGATGGAGTCCTGCTTCAGGCCCCCATTTAGCAGGGAGTCTGCTTCTCCCTCTCACCCTCCCCCTTCTTGTATTCTCTCTCTCTTGCTCTCAAATAAATGAATAAAGTCTTTAAAAAAAGAATATGATGTATTATAGTCCAATTGCCAAATTAAAAATTCCAAGAGAAAATCTTGAAAATAACAACATAGGAAAAAAAAATCCTCAATAAAATTAACAGTTATTTTCTCATCAGAAACCATGGAAGCCTGAAAAGAATGCAATGACATTTCAAAATGTTGAAAGAAATACTGTCACCCAACAATTCTGTATACAGATAAACCATCCTTCAAAAGCTTAGAAAAATTAGGACATTACCAGATAAATAAAAACAGAGAATTTATTGCTAACAGACCTGCCTTGCAGGAAATCTCAAAGGAGACCTTCAATGAAGTACAATGACACTAGATAGTAACTTGAATTCATATGAAGACATAAGAGCACTAATTGAATTAGCTATATAGGTATTATGAAATACAACAGAAATGTACTTTTGTTTCTAACTGTTCTATTTAAAAAAAACAATTTCATTTAAAAATTTACAAATTTGTATTGAAGTGTTTATAACATATATAGTTTGTATGAAATGATAATAGTACAAAGGAGGAGTGAGGGAATGGAGTTATAGTAAAGCAAAGTTTTTTGCTTTGAAATTAGGTCAGCAATATTTAAAAGCATATTTTAATTTTAGATTAAATTTAGGTTTTTTAAAGATTTTATTTATTTATTTGAGAGAGAGAGAGAGAGTGCACAAGCAAGGGGAGGGGCAGAGGGAGAGGGAGAAGCAGCCTCCCCACTGAGCAGGGATCCCAGTGTGGGGCTCAATCCCAGGACCCTGATATCATGACCTGAGCCGAAGGCAGATGCTTAACTGACTGAGCCACGCAGGTACCCCTAGGTTATTTTATTTTATTTTATTTTATTTTATTTTATTTTATTTAGGATTTTATTTATTTACTTGAAAGAGAGAACATGAGTGGTGGGAGGGGCAGAGGGAGAGGCAGATAGAGAAGCAGGCTCCCTGCTGAGCAGGGAGCCTGATGCAGGGCTTGATCCCAGGACGCTGGGATCATGACCTGAGCCAAAGGCAGATGTTTAACTGACTGAACCACCCAGGCACCCCTTAATTTAGGTTTCAATTAAGATGCTAATGGTAACTTGCAGGATATCCATAAAGAAAATAACTCAAAAATATATTAAAAGTTCCAAAAATAAATTCAAAAAATTCAAAAAACACACTAGTTAATATTTATTTAATGTTGGGAAGACACAATTTCAGGGATAAGGGAACAAAAAAGACCTACAAAAAACAAGTAGCAGGGCACCTGGGTGGCTCAGTCATTGAGTGTCTGCCTTTGGCTCAGGTCATGATCCCAGGGCCCTGGGATCAAGCCCTGCATCGGGCTCCCTGCTCAATGGGAAGCCGGCTTTTCCCTCTCCCACTCCCACTCCCCTGCTTGTGTTCCTTCTCTCACTGTGTCTCTCTGTCAAATAAATAAAATCTTAAAAAAAAAAAAACAAATACCAAAATAGCAGATGTTTTCCTACCTTATTAGTAATCACATTAAGTGTAAATGGATTAAATTTTCTAAAGAAAAGACAGAGACTAGAAAAATGTATTTTAAAATATGTTCTAGCTCTATATTGTCTACCAAAGACACACTTTAGATTCAAAGACAGAAATCAGTTAAAAATAGAAGAGTAGGATAAGATGTACCATGCAAGAAGTAACAAAGATAGTTGGGGTAGTAATAGTATTATCAGACCAAAAAAATGCATTTTAAGATCAAAACTGTTGCTTAAAGACAAATGGCATTTTATAATGATAAGAGGGTCAATTCATCAGGAAGATATAATGATTACAAACACACATGTACCTAATAGCAGTGCACCAAAATACATGAGACAAAACCTAACAGAACTGAAGGGGAAAACAGATAATTTAATCATAATAATCAGAGATTTCAAAATTCTATTTCCAATAATGACCTGGGCAATGAAGCTGATTATGGACAAGAAAATAGAATATTTAAATTACACTATAAACCAACGAGATCTAACAGACATACATTGAACACCCCTCTCAACAGCAGCAAAGTATATGTTTTTCTCAATTGTACATGGGACATTCTCCAAGACAGAACATATACTAGAAAATAAAACAAGACATAATAAAACTTAAAGGACTGAAATAATACTCTCTCTGACCACAATAAAATTAAATTAGAAGTCAACAACAGAAAAAACCTTGGGAAATTCACAAATATGTGGAAAATAAACAATAAACTCCTAAATAACCAAAGGGTCAAGGAAGAAATCATAAGGGACATCAGAAAATACTTTGAGACAAATTAAAACAAAAACTAAACATACCAAAACTTATGGAAAGCAGCTAAGCAGTTCTTGGAGAAAATTTTATAATTGTCAATACCTACATTAAAAAAAATTTCAAGTCAATAACCAAACCTTTTACCCTAGATGATTAGAAAAATAAAATTAAGCTGAAAAGACAAGGAAGAAGGAAATAATAATGATTAGTGAAAATAAAATAATTTAAAAAAATAGAGTAGATTACAGAAAAAACCCAGAGTAGACACACTTTTAACTAGATTAACCAAAAAACAACAGCAACAACAACAACAAAACAAAACAACAAAACAAAAAAACCTCAAGAAAAGATTCAAGTTATTAAAATCAGGAAACAAGAGGGGACTACTGACCTTACAGAAACAATAAGGACTCTAAAAGAATATGACGAATAACTGTATGACAAAATGTGGTAAATGAGAAAAAGTGGACACATTTGTAGAAAGTCACAAGCTACAGAAAGTGACTCAAAAAGAGATTTTAAAAAAAATCTGAATAGATGTATCACAACCAAAGAGACTGAATAGGTCATTTAAAAACTTCCAACAAAGGAATGCACAGGACAGATGACTTCACTAGTAATCTCTACTAAACGTTTAATAAAGAATAATGTTTCTTCACCAACGCTTCCAAAAAGAGAAGAGAGAACACTTCCCAGCTCATTCTGAGGCCAGTATTACACTGATGCCAGAATTGAATGATATCACAAGAAAATGACAGATCAATATCCTTATAAATATATATGCAAAAATCCTAGTGGATCAAATCCCACAACATATAGAAGGATTATACATCATGACCAAGTGAGATTTATCAGAGGATTGCAACATTAGTTTAGCATATGAAAATCAATCAACAGATACAGAGAAAGCATCTGATAAAATCCCATACACTTTTATGATAAAGATACTCAACAAACTAGGAACAGAAGGAGCTGCCTCAACCTGATACAGGACATGTATGAAAACCCATAGGTAACATCATATATAATATAGAAAAGACTGAGCAATGTTGCCACTAAGATCAATACCATGACAACACCATTTCTAGTCAACATTGTACCAGATTTCTACCCAACATAATTAGACAATAAAAAGAGATAAAGACATCCAAATTGGAAAAAGTAAAACTGCAGATGACACGTTCAAAATTCTAAGGAATTCACTAAGAAACTGGAACTAATACAAGACTTCAGCAGTATGGTAGGATACAAGAGCAAGATACAAAAATCACTGGTAGTTCTATACACTAACAATGAACAATCTGAAAACGAAATTAAGAAAACTATCCCATTTATAATAGCAACAAAAAGAAAAAAGTAACTAGAATTAAATTTAACCAAAAAAAGTATAAGATTATACACTGACAACTATAAATGTTGTTGGAAAAAATTAAAGATCTATGTAAGTGGAGAAACATCCTATGCTCATAGATCAGAAGATTTAACACTGTTAAGGTTACAATGTTCCCCAAATTGATCTCCATATTCCCCAAATTGATCTCCATAATCTATCAAAATCCCAGATGTGTTTTTTTTTGCAGATATTGACAAGCTGACCCTAAAGTTCATGTGTAAATGCAAGTGACCCAGAAAAGCCAAAATAATCCTAAAAAGGAAGAACAAAGTTGGAAGATTTTCATGTCCTAATTTCAAAACTATAAATTGACAGTAATTAAGAGAATATGATACAGGCATAAGGATAGACACATAGATCAGTAGAATAGATGGACAGTCCAGATATAAACTTTCATTCATGGGTGATTGATTTTTGACAATGGGCCTAAGGAAATTAAATGGGAAAGAATAATCTTTTCAATAAACATTTGTGGGACAACTGGCTATCCACATGGAAAATAATTAATTTGGGCCCCTTTTCACGCCACACGAAAAAAATTAACTAAAATGGATCATGGACCTAAATGTAAGATCTGAAACTATGAAACTCCTGGAAGAAAATAAAGGATAAACTCATGACCTTGACCTTCAATTGGGCAATGGGTTCTTGGAAATAACACCAAAAACAAAAGCAACAAAAGAAAAAATACATAAATTTAATTTCATTAAAATTAAAAACTTGTGCATCAAAAGACATCATCAACAAAGTGAAAAACCAACCTTCATAAAGGGAGAGAATATTTCAAAATCTTTTATTTACCTGTGTCCAGCATATATAAAGAACTTTTTCAATTCAACAATAAAAAGACAAATATCCCAATGGGTAAAGTGGCAAAGGATTTGAATAGACATATCTCCAAAGACAATATACATATGTCCAATAAACAAATGAAAAGATGTTCATCATCATTAGTCATTAGGGAAAATGGAGATCAAAACCAAAATGAGATACTACTGCACATCCACCAGAATAGCTAAAATAAAAAAGATATATAATAACAATTATTGGCAAGGAGGTAGAAAAGTGGCATCTTCACATATTGCTAGTGATAATGTAAAATGGTGCAGCCACTTTGAAAAAGAGTTTGGCCATTACTCATGAAGTGAAAACAGTTACCATATGATCCACTAATTCCATCCCTTGGTATATAACTTAGAGAAAAGAAAACATGTATCTACACAAAAACTTGTACATGAGTGTTCATGAAACATTCATAATAGCAAAATATATGAACAACCTAAATTTTTATCAACTGATAAGTGGTATATTTATATTATATAGTACGTTGTTGAGCAATAAAAATTAATGAGGTGCTGACACATACTAAACTTGAAAACATTATGATAAATTAAAGAAGAAACTCACAAAAGACCACTTATTTTATGTTTCTATGTATGTGACTTGTCTACAACAGGAAACCAGAGACAGAAAGCTGATTAGTAGTTGCCCGGGAATAGGGATGTAGAAGGATGGGGAATAACAATTAATATGCACAGGGCTACTTTTTGGGGTCATGAAGATTTTCTAAAATTAGAAGGTGGTGATGGTTCTATAACCTGGAATATTTAAAAATCAATGAACCATGTACTTTAAACATGTGAATTTTACGGTATGTGAAATGGACCTCAGAAAGCTGTCATAAAGAAGCCAGAGGTGGAAAAAACACTAGCAAGAGTGAGAGAATCAAAGAAACCAGGAAAAATTGATATAAAAAAGTATGATATATGGAGGCCTTGAAGTATGGGTATGGTGTGTGCTATCATGCATCTGAGTGTGTGTGACTCATATCTGTCTATCTGTTTGGAGTGCTGGCCATTTCTTTTCTACACCTGGGCCTTGAACAAAACTAGCTGAACTGTTAGCTCTTCCATATTTCACAGATAAACGATCACCGTGGAAAACATGTCAGAAGGAAGAGGAGTCCACCACAATGGCTGATTCTTGATAAGACAAACACTCAGCTGAGGAATCATAAGTATAAACTTAATTATCTGGAACAGAACCCAAGAGCACTGGTTTTCCCAGTGCATGCAACTGGGAGAATCAAAGGCAGGAGTAGGAGGAACCATTAGTTCAATTGTTCCTTCGTTCACTCATTCATTCATTCTTTTCAGTGCTATCTCAAACTCTGGAAGAATAGAGACACAGGACAGACCTCAATCTTGATCTTAACACACTTAACAAATCTGTTGGAGTTTCTTAACCATGATTCTTGATAAAAACAAAAATATTCAACTCAAAGGGTCTTCTTAAGCAAAAAAAAAAAGGAAAAACTGAAACTGAGAACTTGGAAGTTCAGGAAAACTGGACTCCAGGCAAGCCTTATTCCAGGAGCTCAGGGTTGTCAGGGCTCAGTCTCTCCTTTCTCTCTCCTGGTTTCTGCTTTTCTTCGCTGCCATTCTCAGACTGGTCTTGCTCAATGACTGGCAGAATGGCTACCAACTTTTTTTTCAGGTATTTAATTTCCCTTAAAAGTTAATAAATTGATTCCAGAGAAGTTTCCTGTTGGCCTGAGTCATGGGCTTGCTTATCCTCCTTTCAAAGTTGTTGGTGGTGGGCATGTTAGTTGGGAGGAATGGGGAGGGTCAGGACACATGATTGGCAGCCCCAACATACCAGGTGAGCAAGAACCATAACCACCACTCTCTACTCCAAAGACAGTCGTGAAGTCTCTACAGATTCCCATAAAAAGCAGAATTTGTTAAATGCTGTACAAATGGGGTGAATTAAATACTAGTGAGGTAGAGAGGAGCAAAAAATCTCTTCTCACTGCAGATTTTCAGCAAAGGAGGTAGGATTTTAATTTGGAACTAACATGAACTCCAATATAAGCTTCCAGCAGGTGAGTAGGGGGAGAAGAGCGAGGCAGTCATGCTATTAAGTGGGAATCTCACAGACTGTGTGGAAGGACATGTCAGAGTGTTTGGTGTCATCACAAGGGTGATGGGGATTTTCTGAGGCAAAAAGTAGAGAGGGGAGAACCATTCCCATGGTTGCCCTCCTGGGACCCTCCTTTTTCTAGCATAAGAAATCTATGTGACTTCATATTTTTATTCAGATCTTTTCTCTTAAGCTGACCCTCTCCTCTTCCCAACTTGCTAAACATAAGCAAAAGGGTCACAAATACCTGAGTGGGCAAACCAATAGAATTTTCTGCAGGGAACGAGTTATATGTGACGACCTCCAGGAGCTGCTGGGCTTTCTCCCTGCATGTGAGGCAGGCACCTCACCCAAACAGGCAACCACCGTTCCACAGCAAGGAACCGAAACACATACAGGATGAGTGAACTCCAGCAACCTGTCACAGGGCATTAATTTAAAGCTATTAGACACTAATTATAGCTTCATCAATTTTTTTTACAGGGAGGAATGAACATTGCTGGACTTCTGAATCTTACTTCACTGCCTGTGAGTTAGATGCCTCATTTTGTTCACTTTGAGGATAATGTCAAAGCTGAGGTTCTTGCTACTGTAGAAGATCCCTCCACCTATCTCATCCTCCTTCTCCTTCCCACATATTTCTCTATTGATAATAGCTTTTTTTTTTTTGAGAGAGAGAGAGCGAGTGAGCGAGCAAGCATGGGGGGTGGGAGGGGGTGGGCAGAGGGAGAAGGAGAGAGGATCTTAAGCAGACTCCACACCTAGGACAGAGCCCAACGTGGGGCTCGATCTCACAACCCTGAGATCATGACCTGAGCTGAAATCAAGAGTCCAACGCTCAATGGACTGAGCCACCCAGGTAGCCTGAAAATAGCTTTTATCCTAAACCACCCCACACGAGTTCACACTTTCTCATTCCTTTCTCACTTTAACAAGGAAAAAGAGAATTTCTGGATTTAAGTCCTAGCTCTACCATTGAATAGGTTCTGGCCTTGGGCAAATTATTTAAGATTTTCATTTTTCTGTTTCCTTTTATTAAAATGAGGCTAATAATAGTACCTGTCTCATTGGGTTACTATGAATACTGAACGGGTTAGGACAGGCAAAATCTTTAAAACAGGGCTGATAATAAGCACAAAAACTTAATTAAATCTATTATTTAGCACAAGAATATTTTCTTCCCCTCTGAGTGTCTCACTAAGGTCTTGGTGGCTTGTAGGAATTCAGATTGGACCTGAATGAAATATTCCTCAATAAGCAGCCTGAGCCAATGGTTCTGCCACCCCCACCTCACCCTGTCCCGTAATTACGTACTTGTAAGTGCTGTCGGCAGTAAATAGAGAAAAGTCACAGAACCACGAGGACTGCATTCAGAACAAGGTTTACGGTGCAATCTTTATTGAGGCCTTCTGCCCTGCCTTCATGTGTTTCTTCCCCCTGCCTTTTCCAATCCTGAATGCAGCCACTCCAGCTCTTCATGGCTTTCCCAAACCCTTTACTGTGGGATGGCGTGACCGGCAGGGGGGAGCACATACTTAGCACACCAGCAGAGCTGGCACCCCAGGAAGGAAAAGAGAAAAACAGAAAATCTGGAGAAAGGCCTCTTTTGGTGTCAGCATATATTAAAAGTTACATCACTTCAAGACAAATTCTGTTTTATAAAATTGAGATTCCCCGTCGACCCGCAAATAAACAGGGTGCAGTGACAGAGGCAGGTCGTTCAGCACTTAGTGTCCTGGTCGATGAGCCTCTCCATTTTACTGCACAGAAACAATGAAGAAGGTCAGACACGAACTCGCTCTATCTCCAAAACCCCTCATCTTCAAATTCATCTGTGCTCATGCACCTGCTTCCTTTCTTCATTCTAGTTGCAGAATAAAAGAGGTCCTGCTCTGCCCTTTGCTTCTTCTAATGCCACTTCTCTGTCTCTTTCTCTCTATTCTTCCAGCTGCTTCTCAGCTTATCAAATAGGCTCATACATCTCCTATTTTTGGACACACGATACATCCTTCCCAAGGTTTGACCATGTATCCTTGCCCTGTTCTGCGGCAATGTGAAACAACCAGTTACCCCTATGTGTTTCCTTCCCTTGCTTACCCTTCTTCTTTCCCTCATTAACTAGGAGATGCGGACTTGCTGTTCTCAGCATCCCACTGAAACTGCTCTCTGAAAGTCAGTAGCAGCTACCTGGTCCTCATCCTGGAGCCTCTGGGGCTCTCACTGACATCCCTGAGGCATCCGATCCCCTCCAGCAATGCTTTCTCTCTTCACAACCCTTGCTCCCTTGACTTCCAAATCAACAATTCCCATTTGTTCTATGCCTTACCTGGCTTTACTTTTCTTGTTTGCACACTCCTTTCTTATTTATTCGAGGCCCTGCCCTGATCCCACCAACTCAGAAATCTTTGAGAATAGGTCTTAACAATTTCTATTTTTACACAAGATCCCCAGGTAATTCTTAGAGACAACTGCTCTTTCTACTGGTCATGTTGCCAATCTTCCTTCCTCCCATCCTTTCTCCATATGCTTACCAGAACGGTCTCTAATAAACACAAGCCAGACCTAATCCTATACTATTTAAAACCCTCAATCACTGTCCATCACAGAGCACAGTTCAAACTCATTAACATGACATAAAGGCCCTTCAAAACCTAGCACTTTCCCACTCTTCAGCATTTCTATCTCTACTTCATTGGGTTCTTAAACTCAGGTTGCAGAGTTATTGTGATTTCCCAAAATGTGATTTTATACTTCTGTGTCTCTGAATCTATTATTTGCTCAGTAAGTCTTATTTTTCTTTCTGAGTACTCTATGGTACCTTTCCTGATCACTGTATCTATCTGGCTTCCTCTTTATGATGCGATCTTATCTTTAGGATAAGACCTATGTCATCCATATTTGTACCTAAGCATTAATTGCAAAACCTGTCATTTTTAGTTTTCCAGTGTTGCTTTGGTATGTTTGATGAATGTATGAATAAATGAAAGTATGGGAAGAACAATAGCAAATACTCACTGAGCACTTACTATGGGCTAGGCGTATACATATTGGCAAGTCTGTTCCTCACAACAACTTCATGAGGTAGATAATACACAGACCAAGAAAGTGAGGCTTCAGGAGTAAATTTATCTCTCAAAGTCACATGGTAATGGTTGAAATTGGAATTTTAACCTAGGCCACGTCTACTATCAGACTGCATGCTCTCAACCTCAATGCTTTATTGAGTTAATAAGCAAAATATTGAGGCTTATCATTAAAAATCAGGTTAACATGAATCAAAGTGTGAAGCAGAATAATTTTGATTTAATAGAATTGATCAAAGAATACCCCATAACAAAAAATAAAGACTCAAGGTTTTACAGAGGGCATCTATCAAATGCTCAAAAATGAGTTAATCTTAACAGTCATTAATCCTCCAAGAGCAAACAAAAAGACAAATTCAATGAAGTTTTCACTTTATACTTTCATTCTACATGTCACTTATGAATATCAATGTAAAATTCCTCAATATTAGCAAATATTATCTAATGCCACATAAATAATTATTCGCCCTGACCTAGTTGGATATATTCCCAAAATGTTAGGATGGTTCAATATTTAAATAATTTCAATTCAACATCTTAATATATCCGAGGAGAAAAACCATATGATAAAGACTTTAAAAGCTTTGACAGAATTAAACACTTATTCTTGATTGGGAAAAACAACAACAACAACAACAACTGTCTGCTATGTTATCATATAGAAACCCTAGAGGCATTTTCATTTTCACAGTGCTCAGACAACATCACAATGAACACTCTATCTGGGCACTCCTCACCAGGTTTAAACATGCACTGGAGAAGTAGTCATGAAAAGAGACAAAAAAAAAAAAACTACTGGAGAGAGAATAGGTAAAGAGGAAATACACTCATATGTGCTTATATAAGATAATATACTTTAAAAGACCCAAGAGGACCAATGATGATGATAATAAAAATAAGATATTAAAGAAGCAGAATATAACATAAACTACAAAAATCAATCGCCCTCATTTATACATTTAATAACCAGTTTAAAAGCTCAGCAAAAGAGGAAAACCACATAACAACAGTCGTGACCAAAAAAGTAGTAAGAGAAAAGAAATACACTAACAAATTTTTTTTAAAAATGTGGAAACACAGGAGGAAAACTCTAAAACACTCCTGAAAGACACAAAATGAGACTTGGACAAGAAAGACACCCTTGCTCTTAGAATCACTCGACGTTGTCAAGATGTCAATCCTCCCTAAGTTGACATGTACATTTAATGCTGCTTCTATAAGAAAATGAGCAAGTTAATTTTCTGGAGCTAGACAAATCTCTTGGAAAGTGTGTGTGTGTGTGTGTGTGTGTGTGCGCGCGCGCGTGCGCACGTGCTCATGCATGCGCACATAATGCAAGCATAGCAAGGAAAATAAATTGTGGAATTAAAAAAAAAGCAGTGAGGAGTGGCTAGCTCTATTAGATTTAAAACATACCACAAAGCCCATTTAAAACAGCAATGAACTGGAACATGAACAGACAGACAAACAGAAGTCCCCCCAAATTTACCCAAATATATTTGGTAATTTACCCTATAATGATAAGCAGGCTAGAACAAAGAGATAGCCATTTAAAAAAAATAACACTATTGCCATAACTCAGACCATATCCCAATAAACTCCAAATGAATGAAAGATCTTAATGGAATAAAGGAAATCATACCAGTAGTAGCAAAAGACATCCCTTTAAAACTGGGTGCAAGTATGAGTATGAGTAAAGCCTTCCTAACTTGATTTCTAACTTGATTCAAAAACCTAGAAAAGAAATTGCTAAATTCTGCCATGTAGAAGTAAAATATTATGGCATAAAACTTGACAAAGTCAAAATACACCTAAGTGGGAGAATATTTGTAATTTATATTAGAAATTCAACTAATCTCTTTAATTTTTAAAGACATCTAGTAACAATAAGCATACGTAGTAACAGTAAGTCTATTTAGAGCCCAGATCTTGTTTTTTGTGTATCATTCCCTCCTAAAATAAATCAAGGCCTCTTGGAAAAATGGTTGTTCTTGGTCAGGAAAAGCACAAGACGAGCCTAGGACATATGGTCCTGCCAAAAAGCAAGGAATTACTCAGCTAATGAAGTCTGGTTGGAACAACATGAGAGCCTATTTGAAAGGGCTTCCACTTGGCTATCGGATATTTTGAGAATCAAAATGAATAATAAAAATTATTCTTGAATAAAGAATCTATAAACCCAAATCAACACACACATGTACATACCACACCGGGTGAAAAGCCACTAGGTGTAGTAGGTTACTAACACAATCTCAAAATACTCCCAAATAGATGGCTTGTAACTTACACAAGAAAAACACATCTTTAAAATGAAGAGATGTAGCACTCGCCACTCTAACCAAATGACAAACCTCAGCATCACCAATCTGAGACGAGCGAGCATTTTATCTAGTTGGGCCCTTATTGCATCCACATCAAGAGGATACAGCATCGTGTAAGAAGCACTTTCCCCAGCGTCCTTTAGCTGGAAGCCAATCAGTGGAAAACAATCAGACAAATTCATATGTGGAATATGCAATGTTCTACAGGCCACCTGATCTAGACTCAAAAAACTTTTTGGTATCATGAAAATAAAATAAAAAAACATTTTGTGGACACCTGAGAAAATTTAACTATGGATTGTATATGAGATAATGTTGAGTGGTTTTCTTAAGTGTGACAATGGTGATAACGATGTGCCTGGTCTGCCGAAGCCCATCTTAATCTTGGAATATGTTTGATAAGATGACAGGTCAGACTCTTACTTTCAAACAGTTAAAGAAAAAAAAAAAGTGTGTGTGTGTGTGTGTGTGTACATAGATGTTAGTGTGAATGGCTCCCCCGGCCTAATTTTATATTCTTCATAAAAATATAACTTAGAAAGAAAGCACAAGCAAATATGGCAAAATGTTATAATGAACCTAGGTAAGGGGTATATGAACATACATTGTGGGTTTTTTTATGTTTTCCTTAGAGTCAAAAATTTTCAAAACAAAAAAATTACAAAGATCCTAGAATGAAAAATACCAGAAATGTAAATAAAATATTGCTCAGTGAACTCCACGGGAGAAACACCATCGTGGTGACTACTAATTGACATTTTCTTACCCCGTTAACTTCCTAGATTTGGCTTTAGGGTGATCAAATGTGACAGACATCTATGACTAAATTTCAAAGCTCTGTTTAATACACACTGCTCAATTTACCATATTAATTCATCTTTACACCTAATCACTTAGTAGTATACTATAGTACTCTCCTGTGAGAACTCCTATAAAAGATAAATATGAGACAGGAATAGGGAAGTAATCCCTCACTTTACAAAAACATATGATAAACTGTTGCTTTAGATAATGAGTTCTTTTAGGGCCCTTTGAAAAGTCATTTAACAGGGCAATGGATAAAACAAGCTATACACCCACCAAATCTGTATGTATTCAAAAGGATGCTTTGGGGGAAATATTGTCTAATATACTCAGTGAAACTGATTCTTTTATTAAAGATATCATCAAATTACTTCTTTAATATTTTTGTTTTTACCCAGATTACTTGTGCAAAATGAATCCATTCTTAGCCAATTTCATTAAGGCGAACTTTTTTTCTTTATGTCTACCCCACATCAGAATGGAGGGGTTGGTGGAAACAGGGAGGTGGGGGAAAAACCTTTTTCCAAGCTCTACAGAAGTTTGCGAAGACAACATTCCTTAGTGCTGATGCCAGCCAGTGGCCGTCATGTTCAGTCAACCCAGCGTTTACGTTCAATGTGATGTTTTGGATGGATGTCTATGTGGCTAAACTCACGGGTCACGGATAAGACCATTCCTACCTTTACTTTTTGGTGAGATATTTACATTTCTAATTTTCAAGTTCCGTTTCCTGACTTATGATCTGCTTTCTCCTTGGCTGCTCTGAATGATCGCTTTCCTTTCTGGTGCAATCTGCATAAGGCTGCTCACCACCACGGGGATATTCACTGTTTTAAAACGTGCTCATAGATCAAGTCAACAGCACAGATTTTACTTTCACTCCCTTCAACTTTCCAATTTCCCTTCTAGAGCACTGCTACTTATATACTGCCTCGTCTTTGAAAAGCTCAGAAACTCTTCACTTTATACATTTCAGGTAATGGAAATGTCAGTGGGAAGCTAGGTGGTAGGGCATCCTGACTAGGCTATTTAATACAAACTTTACTTCTTCATTTATTTAGTTGTCTCTAACTCCAAACAGCAAAGCCCCCCCCCCCAAAAAAACAATAAAAGGACAAATATGTATGGCTCATTAGAAAAGGGGTCTTAATTCTTATATTCTAGAAACTAAGAGTTACGTAACATAAAAACCATATATGAAATTACACCATCTTACATATCAAACAGTATTCCTTAATATTGCTTTGGATTTGAAATCTCTGGTGTCTTTTCCTCCGCTTGAGAAAAGGAAATTCATTCTGCTCCTCTGAGGAGGGGAGCTTCTACCCACGTCTGTGAATTGAAACCCGGTGAGATTAAAAGCTGAAGGATTTTTCCCAGAACAATTTCTTTATCTTCTCTGAATTCCATATGCCTTTCTGCTTGACTCGCATTTTCATCTTATCTTTATTGTTCTCCAACGAATTTTTCAGAAATGACCCACAAAATGACTTTTATTGAAATTACTTTCAACTTTCAAATCGCTCAAGCAATTTGGAAGCACTTTGGACACAATCTTTAAATAATTTTCCTAAGTAACCAAGATTGAGAGTTTGCGAGTTTGATTCCTAAATTTCACCAATAATTAATACTCTTTGACTTTTTCCATGAAGAAAGTATTCCTTCCTTACATAGAAACCTTACCAGATTCTAAAGTAAATTGAGCCAACATTTCTTCAAAACCAAAATTTGTATTTCCTAATCTGACTTATGAAAAAATTTCCCTTCTCCAAAACATCTTAACTCTTTTCTTAATTCACCCTACTTGCATCCAAGAAAAACTTTCAGTGTCAAGTACTATACATGATATTTTCAGTTCTTATTTTTCTAATGTTTGTCTAACATTATACACCTCCTGTAATACTACAGAAAGCCTATAGGAGGGACATACTTTTCATTCCACTAGTATAGACATATATAAATCATTAGAAAAATATTATTAATAAAGCAGTGAAAACTATATTGAATTGGCCACTAAAATGTTAAAATTTATTGAAACCCTGATAGAGACACTTACTAAGCTATTAGTTAATTTATGAAAGATTTATATTGTATATCAGAGTCTGATTCCTTGGGCGAGTATCATACGAATCGTGTAACTCTAGGGCATTCTGGAGCAGGTATTTATGAAGTACCATTACCGCAGCCTGGAGGAATTAAATCTTATATGGTGACAGGTAGCTAGAGCAGGCTCAAACACGTTTTGACTGAATTCTCTGAAATGATTTATATTTCAGAGTTTAATGCTGGAAATCCTCGTGGCATGACATCTGGGCTAATAAGGAGCTGACTGTATGGTATCTCTTCTGTGTTCTCCAGCACACATGCAGACCATCACTGGCATATACCACCTGCAGCCTGGCGTATACACTAACTCGCATTAGAGGCCCCAAAATTCTTTACCCATGGATACTCCACGTTACTCATCTTTGCCAGAAGGAAGGTCAGGAATTGGCAATGCAGAAAGCAGTCACAGCACACAAAAACAGAGATTAAAAAAAAAAAAAAGAGTACGAAATCTTTAGCAAAATGTAAAAGTACCCAGTTTAAATGGAAATGAGTCAGCACTTCTGTGTTTGTTTTGAGAAAACAGAAACCCAACTCAAACTAAAGTTTAAGGAGGGAAAAAAGGTATTTTCAGCTCATCTTACTGAGATATCTAAGAGACATCATATGCTCCTAGCTCCTAACGCGGTTGGCTCTCAGGACTCGGACATCACGTGACCCGCTCCTTTAGCCCATTATCGGGTCTCTGTTGGCCTCAGGAGTAAGCAAGCCTTCTCTCCGAGCTGCTAAGGTGACTCAGGGCAGTTCCAGATTAGCACGTACACTCTCAGAGGATCAGGATGCTTTTTCCCCGTGTGTCCACATCAGTCCTGTCAAAAGGACTCTACCTGGCTCTGCTTGGTCCAGGTGCCCATGACTGATCCAATCACTGTGCTGATAGGTAGGGAGGGAGGTGATTGATAGATGAGAGGTAGGTCATAAAGGGCTGATAGATATAAATAGATGGATAGATTATAGACTGACAGGAAAGAGAGAGAAATAGCCACCTCAGTAAAATCATGTGTCTAGATTTACACGATACAGTCCGGTATTAAGCCTATGAAAAATGTCTTTGATATTTTCTCATTCTGGTTTCCTGCCATGTTTTTCTGTTTGCCTATGTGTGTATTTTAAATATCATGGCTGCATAGTGGTTGGAAGACAGGCTTCAGAGTCAGAGATGCTTTTGAATCCTCTGCCAGGGACTAGCTGTATGACCCAGACCAAGTTATTCTGTGCCTAGAAGCTTCAATTTTTGTCATATGTAGAAGAGGGATCACCATATTTACTTCCTAAGGGATTTACAAAGATTAAATGGGATAGTCCAAACAAAATGTTTAGCAGACTACCTGGCAGAGAGAAATCTGTCATTCAATAGATATTATCATTAGTATGATTACTACCTGATTTCCATATACACATTCTTAATTACCCTCTTAGCCTGTGGTAGGCATCACTAAGCCCATTCAGTGCTGTTTAGACGTTAAACAAAAGCATTGCTGGTGCACACATCAATGATGCTGTATCATTATGCACCAGGGCCGCGGACCCCAGGGAAATGCTCTCCAATGTCCAGCGGCCAAACAGAAGCTTCCATGCAGTCATGCTGGGTATTTTCATTTATGACCAAGAAATGGGTGACAACCTTCACCTCTGGCTAGCAGCCCGCCTTAAAGTAGGGCATATGCAGTTTTAAGAATAAGGGATGCCTGTTGTGGGTAATTATTTTCTTTTCTGATTTAATTTGTCCAAGTTCATAAAAGAAAGATAAAATTATAGGGTTGTTTTCAGTGTGATAGATATGCTTGCATTGGGAAAGTATTGCTTCCATAAGCACTGGAACATGTGTACTTTGGAGAAGAGAAGTTTTCTTTCGGTAAATTTAGCAGTCTACATTCTGATGGATCTGCCCAGCCTAATTTTGAGACATTGCCTTTTGGTAGAAAAAACCTCAAATCTGTTCATTGTAACCATAATATAAAAGGGCTTCTTCCAGATTGCCTTTTAAGAAGTCAGTCTTAAACTTGAGATTCACCTTCATTTAAAGAAAAATACCTTTATTTTCAGCAAAGAATCGCTGCTCTGCATTTATTTAAATTGGTTCATGATTTCCTTTCCATTCTCCTTTCAATTGCCCATGAGGGAAAAATTTAGTGAAAGCATAATCTAAGGACTAATGAGCAAACTCTGCTAAGTGTTGGTTTAGTGAAAGATGATTTTTCAGTATTTCACTGGCTGGAAAGAGTTTGCTTTTAAAGATTTTACCAAGTGTATCACTAATCTTGTGGCAAGGTATTTTCCAGTGGTCTGGATATGGCCAGAAAGTGGGATACACATAGAAGATTGAAGTTGCAAGGGAGAAGGATGTAGCTGAACTCCTAAACAGACTCTTCGAGGCAATTTCCTACCAGTGTAAGATACACTAAATGACGACTGCAAGGTATGCTTCAAAAAAGATCAGAAATATACTAAAATGTGAATACTGATTATTTTTCAGCGAGGAAATTTTAAGAAATGAAGATGTTACTTTCCATAGCTCAGGGCAAATAAATTTAAAAACCCATAGAAAATAGAGAATTATCTGGGATAACACAATTGACCAAAACAATCAAAAGTGCCACAAGAAAATTCCCCCATTCATTAAGGTAGAATAACTGGATTTTTTAAAGCCCTTTAGAGTCATTCAACAAAGCTTTTAAGTTCCAGGACTAAAAATCTTGCTATTTGCAATGACATGGACAGAACTAGAGGGTATTATGCTCAGCGAAATAAGTCAATCAGAGAAGCACAATTATCATATGATCTCACTCACATGTGGAATTTAATAAACAAAATATAGGATCATAGGGGAAGAGAGAAGAAAATAAAAGAAGATGAAATCAGAGAGGGAGACAAACCATAAGAGACTCTTAATCATAGGAAACAAACAGGGTTGCTGGAAGGGAGAGAGGTGGGGGATGGCGTAACTGGGTGATAGACATTAAGGAGGGCACCTGATGTAATGAGCACTGAGTATTACATAATACACTATATGTTTATTAATTGAATTTAGATCCAAAAAAGCAAAATAAAAAAAAAGAAAATATGGGAAAAAATGAAACAAAAGTCTTGCTTCTCTTTTCCTAAAATTATTCCTAGAACCTGATGGCTTTTATTGCAATTTTAAATGATATATTTTTAAAATTACTTTTTCTATCTCATTATTGATGAATATAGAAAATTGACTTAAGTATATTGATCTTAAAGGCAACTGATTTGTCTCCCTCTTAAAATTTCTAATGATCTGTCTGTAGAGGTTTGGGGGTTCTCTATGCAGATGATCATATTTTTAAAAATTTCAGTTTATATTTTATTTATTTATTTATTTATTTATTTATTTATTTATTTATCTGACAGAGCAAGCGAGCGAGAGAGAGAGTGCACAAGCCGGGGGGAGCATCAGGCAGAGGGAGAGGATGAAGCTGGCTCCCCCTGAGCAGAGAGCCCGGTGTGGGGCTTGATCCCAGGACCCTGAGTTCATGACCTGAGCCAAAGGTAGACGCTTAACTGATTGAGCCACCAAGGCGCCCCTATATTTTTTTAAAATAAGCTTTATGCCCAACGTGGGGTTTGAACTCAAGACTCTGAAATCGAGAGTCACATGCTCTCCTGACTAAGCCAGCCAGGCACCCCAGGATGATCGTATTTTGATTTATGAGATAATTGTTCAGTTCTCTCCAATTCTTGCTTATACCTTTGTTTTTATTGTTTTACCTCACCAGCTGGTATAGTACCTCTAGTAACTCCAGTACAATGTTGACCAGAAGCAGGGAGAGCAAGAATGCTTCTGACATTTCATATATTAAGAACGGATATTTGTTATAAGGTTTTTGGTCATAAACAGAAATTGAATTTTATAAAGACACTTTGCTGCATGCCTTGAGATAATCATATTTCTTTTCTTTAAACAATTTTAGTGTTGAATCAAGTTATTCTCAGAATAAGCCGAATTTATGCATAATGAATTATGTTTATATGGCCAGAATTGCTAATACTCTGTTTAGAATGTTGATCTATATTAATGAGTAAGATTAGCTTGTGATTTCCATTTGTCACACTCTGTGTATTTTGTTATAAATGTTAAAGTCATCTATTAAAATGAATAGGAGACTATAAACTTTTTTCTTTTCTCTGAAATGTTTTGCAGAGGATTAGATTTGTCTGTTTCATGAAAGTTTGCTAGAATTTGTCTATAAAATCATGTGACCTAGTTGGTTCTTTGTGAGAGGATTTTATACTGCTTACTCACTTTTTTGGGATGATTGAGCCTATCTCTTTTTTTAAAAACAATTTTTTTTAGCTTTTTTGAGATACAATCAAGAACAATTGTTTTAAATGTACAATGTGATGATTTGATATATGCATATATTGCCAAATGATTACCACATAAGGTTAGGTAACACATTTATCACTTCATCTAAATATCATTGTGGGGGGGGGTGGGAGAGGGATCAAGAACTTTTAGGATTTACTCTTAGCAACTTCCGAAATACACAATACAGTACTGTTAGCTACAGTCATCATGCTGTAGGTCAGAATCCCAGAACTTACTCATCTTATAGCTCAAAGTTCTTACCTTTTTACCACTTTTACCCAAATCCCCCACCCCACCCCTGGCAACCGCCAATCTACTGTCTATTTTTTTACTTTTTTTTTTTAAGATTTTATTTATTTATCTGACAGAGAGAGAGACAGTGAGAGCAGGAGCACAAGCAGGGGGGGTGGGAGAGGGAGAAGCAGACTTCCCGCTGAGCAGGGAGTCCGACATGGGGCTCAATCCCAAGACCCTGGGATCATGACCTGAGCCGAAGGCAGATGCCCAACGACTGAGCCACCCAGGTGCCCCTACACTCTGTTTAAATGAATTAAGGTTTTTTATATTCTACATGCAAATGAGATCATACAATATTTGTCTATGTCTGACTTACGTCACTTAACGTCATATCCCCAAGTTCCATCCATGTTGTTGCAAATGGCGGGATTCTTGTGTGTGTGTGTGTGTCCTTCTTCATCCATCAACAGACACTTAGGTTGTCTCCGCATCTTGGCTGCTATAACGATACTCTAATGAATAAGGGGGTGCAGACATCTCTTCAAGACAGTGATATAATGATCTCATTTCTTTCAGATATATATGCAGAAGTAGAAATGCAGGATCCCATGGTAGTTCTATTTTTGGTTTACTGGGGGACCTCCACCCTGTTTTCCACAGCAGCTGCTCCAGTTTCATTCCCACCAATAGTGCACCCCAGTGGCTTTTCCTCCACATCTTCATCTGCACTTGTTCACTTATTAGTCTATTTCTAACCACTGGTAAGTGGTATTTTTTCCGAGTAATTTGCCAAAATAGACTTTGTTGGCAGAAGGTTGTTTGCCTCATATTATTTTTTCACACTCTACTGCCTGTGGTCATGCTCATTTTTCAGTTGTAATATCTGTACTTTTTCTCTTTTATTCTTAAACTCGATGGGGGTTGAACTATTTTATTACTGTTTTCAAAGCACTTTGGTTTTATATCTATATTTTTATGTGATTTTAGATGCATACATATTTATACTATGTAAATTTCCTGATTCAATTCAAAATTTTAGCATTATGCAATAACATTTACAATATCTAAAATTGCCTTTTATCTTAAAGTCAGTTTTGTCTGAACTTCATATTGCTCTCCACATTTCTTTTAATTAGCATTTAAGACTGATGTGCTATTTCCATCCCTTTACTACTTGTCTGTTTTCATGAGTATTTATGAATCCCCAGTTGGGATTATGATGGGTCAGAGGGGTTATCGAATCAATGCCTTATATTTTATCTTGAGCTTTCCATTTGTTCTCCTTTCAAGCCGTTTAGAATTTTTATGTTGCTTTATTATTTTTAAACCATTCTTTTTTTCTACACATTTGAAAACTATATCCACTCTATTTTTTGTTAATTATAGAAGCTCATGATACATTCCAATTGAATGTCTGAAGCTAATATAATTCTCACCCCCAAACAATGTAAGAAAATATTTAACACCACCTTCAAATCAATCTTCTCCGTTTTACATGTGCTTTTCGGTTCAATCATTTAGTGCTGTTCTTTTTCCAAATTCCCCAAGTTAGATATTATTTTATTTAAAAATATTGGTTTGGATTTAACTACATATTCATCGATTTCTTTCTTTCACTACTTCTTCCAGAATCATGGACCTTTCTTCTGAGATCATTTATTATCTCACATAAGTACTTCAGCAAGTCCCGTGATGTGGGCTTATTTATGGTAACCTCTTTGTATATAAGTAAGGTATGTATTTCATCTGAAAATATATTTAGTCTGTCTTCCCTCTTGATTTTTTTTCAGGAACACCAAAGTTGAAAGTAGTTTTCTCCTAGCCCTTCAAATGTATTATTTCCTGCCCACTTTTATTGTTGCTATTGAGAAATCTGTTTTCAGTCTAATTGTTACAATTTTGTAGGGGCCTTGGGACTGTTTTGTTCAGGATAAGTAAGTGGAAGAGATGGGTATCGTTCCAGGTTGAGACAGTGACAAGGCCTATGTAGTTATCCTCTCCCTTCTTCCCCTCCAAGCAAACATGGAGACTTTGGGTCAAGGTGGCAGAGAGATTCAAGATCAAAACAGTTTAGATTGCTGACTCCCTGAATGAAGAACAGACGACGAGCATCACCTTGACTAATGCCAACTTCTGTTGTATTAAACCACTGAGATGTGCAGGTTGCCTCATTGCAGCATGGGCTAGAATGATTAACACAGAGTATCTCTGCATATGTTGCCTTTCTTCTATTCTCCCCACACTGTACTTCTGGGAATTCAATTGAGCATCCATTATAACCTCTATTCTATCCTCCATCTATCTTAATCTGTCATGGTTTTCATCTCCTACTTCTGTGTTGTGTTTTGGGCTATTTCTGCACATCTGTTTCTTAGTTTGCTAATTATCTCTCCAGTTACATCTTATCTCAGTTTTTGTTTTGTAATATGTTTTATGATAGAAGTTCTATTTTGTGTTTTTCCAATCTGTCAACTATCGGTTTTGATCATTTTCTCATACTCTTTTTTGTAAATCTTTTATTTCTATCTGAAAATTAAAAAGCCTAAATTCATTGGAGATCTATGTTTGGTTTTTTGTTTTTGTTTTTGTTTCTGCTGGCTTTCATTCATGGTACTTTATTTCCTTGTGTGTATGATGATTATTTGGAAGCCATACATCTTAATCTATGGAAAACCTGCAAGATGAAAGTTATGGTGCTTTCTTCCAGTGGGGATTTACTTCTGTTTCCTTTTGAAGCCTGGTTTTGCAATAGACTGGGTCTATTTTATTACCTTTCCGAGTCCATTTCTGGAGGCTCAGGTTCAGTTCCCCCATTCTGTAGGTAATCCCGTGCTTAGTCTCTTGATTAGAAAGCTGTCAGTTATTTACCACCAGGAAAACCTGATTTAAAGCTTACTGCTCATCAAGCATCAACCTCCCGTTTTGATTGTTAGCCCCTTTGTCATCTCACTTACATCTGTGGCCCAGCAAAACAGTGAAATATATTTTATGCCACATGTGGGTGTTTTATAGAAGGTGGCTTCTTGGCAAATCCAGTTTGTTAATCAGCCCCACCTCCTATTTTTTAAAGATATTTATTTATTTGTTTGTTTATTTATTTATGAGAGAGGGAGAGAGAGGGAGGGAGGTATGGAGGGAGAGGGACAAGCAGACTCCCCACTCAGCACAGAGCCTGAGGCAAGGCTTGATCTCACGACCCTGAGATCATGACCTGAGCA
The DNA here is from genome assembly GCF_004348235.1 of Phoca vitulina. Taxonomy (NCBI): domain Eukaryota; kingdom Metazoa; phylum Chordata; class Mammalia; order Carnivora; family Phocidae; genus Phoca; species Phoca vitulina. The sequence goes on along the minus strand of NW_022589741.1, from coordinate 4,020,963 downwards.
GAAACCAAGAATCAGATGCTTAACTGACTGAGCCATCCAGGCGCCACCCCACCCCCCACTTCCTATTTTTATACTGCTTCCAATTCCTATTACCACTGGTAAAAGTCAGAAAGTTATAAAATTTAGGAAATTTTTAGCTACATCCTAATAAACTGTGTTTGAGAAGGTTGAAAAAAAATTTAGAAGTATCACATTTTGGGGCACCTGGGTGGCTTAGTCAGTTAAGTGTCTGACTCTCGATTTCAGCTCAGGTCATGATCTCAGGGTCATGAGATCAAGTCCCATGTAGGGCTCAGCGCTGGGTGTGAAGCCTGCTTGAAATTCTCTCTCTGCTCCTCCCCCCACCCGTCTCTTTCCCTCTCTGAAAAAAAAAAAAAAAGGTATCATGTTTTAATGGATAATATGCAAGTTTTAAACTCAGATAAACATCTTAAATCTTTGAGTTGTGACTTTGGGCAAATTACTAATAGCCCATGAGCCATAATTTTCTCACTCTTAAACAAAAATAATAAAAGTTTTCTTCTGTTATTGAGAATACGTATATAGAAAGACCATGTGCATCTGATATATAGACAATAAACAGTAGATACTTTTATTCATGGTACATATTTTCCCTTGCATGTTGTATATGATTGGATTATCTAACCTATTAATTTGTTGGAACGCTGCTAGAGTAAATTAGAATACAGCAAGGAGAAGACAGTGTTTTTCTTTAGCTGCTATCCTGAAGGAGAGATTCATTTTCCACTCTAATTCTGCATGTCTATATACACCATAAACCTGGAACTTGTATATTAGTTTAAAATGATATCAATAGGACATATTAATATGGAAATATGAAAATCTCTGAAACAATCTCCAAGATGCCTGTTATCTTTCCTTGTAGGTTTTCTTCTTCTACAGTAACTTGAACACATAACTAGGTGCTTATATTAGTATTTAAGTAACAAAGTAACTTACCTCCCTCTGCTAAATAAAGCAAAGGACCCTAATGTGGTTGTGAAATGAAGGTATTCACATTGCAGTCATGTTTTCTGCTGCACACTTAATCAGAATTCAAAATGACAATATTGACAGAAATAGTCCATGGAATAAGCAAATGTTGCAAATGGAAACATAACACTGACCTCAGAGAAATGTGATTCAGATGATTTGACAAATTAGCTAGGTTTGTCAAAGGGAAACTATAAATTCAAGTAACAGAAGGTTTGCAAAAGTCTAGTAGCTACTTTCTTTTTTGTGTTCTTTGACTTTGCATGCCTAGCAAGCTAGCAGGGGTGGGGGGGTAGGGAGGAGTGATTTCTGTTGGCTGTGAAAGTGGTATAAATCACATTGTAATAAAGCCAAACTAGACTCCTATAAACTGTCTGGATAAATCTTTCCTGCCATAATCATGATTTTCCTGTGTGTCAGACTTTCTGTGTTGTTTGTACTAAATATCAAAGACCAGATTTGTAATAGTAAGATCAAAGATAAAAAAAGTAAACATGTAATATTTACCTGCATCATTTCACTTAATGTCCACAATACCTATAAAGTAGGTACTATCAAACTCTCTCATCTACATATGAGAAAGGAGGGACAGAGAATGTTAATGGGGAGAGAGAAGTAGTCCCTAAAGTATTTTTCTAACCATCCTCACCACCATCCTGTACATATCGGTTCTCCCTCCAGCTCCTAGTCCACCTCCCCCAGAACTCTGGCATTTTTGTTAGATAATTTGAATGGATGTTCAAATATAATTCTTATCAAATAACTCAGAGCTGAGTGGGGCAGTGAGTTTATTGTGTAACAAAATCAAGATTATCAAACATTTTAGCAGACCAAAGTAATAGTCTAAATCTAATATGAAAAGACAGAAGTTTTGTCAAAAAAGAATTATAAAAATGAGAAATGATAGACATGTGGTTTAGCAGCCACCTTCCTCACATAAGGATTTTAGTTTAGTTTACGATAGATGATGATGACAATAAAGAGACAGATTTAGAAGAAATGCGTAGAAAGAAAGAACTCCTGTTCCTCTAACAAGCCAGGAAGGAGAGCATGATTAAAAATTTAAAATTACTTTGAAGAAACTTAGCAAAGGAGATGATTCAACGGGTGTGTGTGTGGCATGAACTTGAGCAAGGTCGGAAAGTGGGTTGCTCTGACAAGTGTTTACACTTCAGCTGAGTCTGGAGATAGACACGTAATGTGTCATCAAAACCATCCTGGTGCACCATGTTTACAGTTTGGCTATGGAACAAGGAGGAGGCTGGCTGAGACAGGGCGTACAAATGGATTTGCTTGATGCGTGACTGCCCATGAGAGGTGAACAAAATGGTAAATATGACATTGGTCCTCTGGCCTGGGTGATCCTGGGGTGCCAAGTGTCCCATTCTTCCAGGATCATTTCTTCATTTAATTGTCAAATACAATGTCAGAAGCTCCCATGGTGCCTAACTGCACAAAGTCCAGTCCTCTCTCGCTTGTCACATCTGCCAGAGGACCACTGCTTACGGAAGCTCTACTGAGCCCTCCTGCTTCACTGTCAGACATGGGATGGCAGGGTGGTTATGAGCATGGGCTGGGGGGCTCAGACCAACTAAGTACTGGACCTGTCAGTTCCCAGTTGAATGTTCTTGGAAAGTTACTTATCTATGCCACACCTTCCTCAATTAAGAAATGGTGATACCTCATCATACCTACTCTCCTGGGCTGTTCATCCATCCAGTCCACAGGTCTTTATCCATTACCAACAAGGGCTCATTGTATCAAATTCCCAAATACCCTGTCCCTTGGGAGAAGAATGATTAAAAGCCTAATAATATTCCCAGCTAAAGATGATGACCTTTATTGTGTAGAGAAATTTTGCTCTTCTTTGTCTCACTTTGAGACTTATATTGGCAAAAAAAAATGCCATTTTAGTGTTTTCTCAAGAAACAAAAAAGCAGATGCCTCCACACCACCTCCCTCCTTCTCTCCCTCCCTTCCCCTCCCCCTGCATGCGCACACACACGTATCTTACAACTTCTACACTGGAAATGCTTACTGATAGGCTTTCTTAATGTCACATTGTTCTCCAATACACTATTATGTTGAGAACCAGCACAATGGGAAGGCGTGTGTATGTGTGAGTGTGAGTGTGTGTGAGAGTGCATGTGTATGTGTGTGTGTGTGCTTGTGCTCATATATATATGTGAGAATTATAGGTAGTAGTTTGGGATATGTTGAGTTTCAAATGCCAGTAGTATTGCTTTACAAAATTATTCAGAAGGTATTTAAATAAGAAACATAAGTGTTCTTTTGTTTTTTGTATAGCCCCATAAACTATATTAGAAATTGATCTTGAGACACTAAAATCATAGTGAATAACAAATGGTAGTTGAGTGGTTTGAAATTAAGAGTTCTGGGTCTCAAATAACTAAGTATTATTGGGAAAAACAGACATAGCCATGTTGAATTAATCCAAGAGAATTCTATTCACTCTTCAGGTTATAAGTTGTCAATAGCTCCCAGTTGTCCATTAAAAATTCTGAATTCATAGTCCAGCATTGGAGGTCCTCAGTGATCTGGCATTCCTTCCCTTATCTATTACTTACTTCCTTAAATATTCTAAGGTCCAGAGGATCTGAAATTCCCATACCTCTATTGTCACCTTTAATTCCAATTCTTTCCCAAATCTAGAAAGACTGACTTCCCCCCAACTCCAAACATTCAGTTCATCTCTCTTATTCAAAGGCCATATTTCCCAAAAGATCTTCTTACTGATCTGAAATGAACTGGCTTATCTATCCCTCTTCTGAACTTAGCTTGTAACTAAATATGGCACAATCCCATCTTCCTCTGGGCCACCAGGATTGGTGACATAAATCTGTCATGATCACAGATAGCTTGTATACAACAATTTCTCCCATAGTTCCTGGCATGCAGTAGATATCCAAAACAAGTTTGTTAAATGACCAGAAATTTGTCTGTTATTCAAACCAAATAAAATTAGTTCAAAACTGATTTCTTAAACATACTCCTAGATTTACCAGGATTATTACTGAATTATTTTATTCTAATGAATGCCTATACCATGGCATTTTCTAGAAAACATTAGACGCCATTTCATCCAAAGTAACTAGAAACAATTTTCAGCACCTCAAGCATTTCTCAAGGAGCCGTGACCAACTCAAGAAGGCCAGTCAAGAGGAAAATAAAAAATCAGAACTTACAGCCACCACTAATTCTATAGGAGTCTCAGATCACATTTTTAAAAGAATTGACTTTGAAATACACAATGCGATAGAATTTTTCAGTTAAATGTTTTCAGCTTCAAATGTCCACAAGATTTAATAGAAGTCCTCCAAAAGGAACAATACTGTGTCTGGGGTCTTCAGTGGGTGTACTGAATGTTGGGACAGGCTACCCAGGTCCTCCCTGTAGGACAAGTTGCATATTCCTCCAGGTGCCATGAGTATTGGCTTCTTGCAGTTCACAGCCACGTCTCCTCCCAGGAATTGCCATCAAACAAAGGGAGCTGCCTAGCCCATGATCACACCTTATCCCCACGGGCAGTCTATACCCAACTACTGCTAGACATGAAAGTATCACTGCCCAAATGATAATACTCTGAAGGTCCATCCAGCTCCAAAACTCCTTGTGACACTAAGTTCTGTTGCCACTGTACCAGAATTCAACTTCTCCTTATACCCTTTCAGCTTCCCTCAATCCTTCATAGCATGTCCCACTATACCACCTACACACACATCGAAGTATGAGGTGTTTCTCCAGGGAACCCAGCCTAAGACAGTGGGGAAATCAGGGTTAAGTAAATAATACATAAATGTACTTTAGACAATAAAGTCTTTAAATTGCTTTCCCATACATCGTACAAAGTCAATAATTTTAAGATAACAACCAGAAAGAAATCATTCTGTAAATGTTTATTAAGGGAATATTTGTATATTTTTAATTGAATTATAATGGACATACACAAACCTATTAGGTCCAGGTGTACATGATAGTGATTTGATATTTTTATACATTATGAATTGATTTCCACAGTAAGTCTAGTCACTCTCTGTCATCACACAGTTATTACAATATTATTGGCTATATTCCCTATGCTGTATGTTACATCCCTGTGACTTGTTTATTTCATAACTGGAAGTGTGTAACTCTCAATTCCCTTCACCTATTTCATCTGCTCCCCCAACACTCCCCACTTTGGTAACCCACAGTTTGCTTCCTGTGTCTCTGAGCTCCTTTCTGTTTTATCTTGAATGGTATTTTAATTTCCAGTTCATGACTCACACTACCTAAGCACAAGCTTCGGAAATGTCCATTGGTCAAATACACACACACACAAAACCATCAAACAAATGGAGGGACATCTAGTCAAATGCAGAAAAACTGAAATAGCTATATTGAATTTCACCCCAAATATCCCAACATCTACAATGATGCTAGCAGTTTCTTGGCATATAAACACACACACACAAAAATCACCGCCAAGGAAATGCAAACAGGAAAAGTATTTTACTAAAAGCAAAGCTATCACGGAAATGTGAGGGGACTTAAGACACGACTCATTTCCTTATGTTCCACATTCTCTCCTTTACTTCTCTGGGCTGTCCTCGGCTCACTAACCGTCATCACTCAAGCTCTTCCCACAGCTAAATGCTATTTACCATTTCTGGGCTATCATCCTCCATTTTATTTAATTTTTTTTAAATGGGAGCAATATGCATGATGATTCAAAATTTATATTTATTAGAAAACAATAAACAATGAGGTTTTGTGAAACTGTATAAAAACTCTTCTAAGAATACTTGACATGACCATTGTGCCAAAAAAAATTTCAGTGACTCTAATGCATTTAGAGAGATATAAAAATAATTATAGGGCGCCTGGGTGGCTCAGTCGTTAAGTGTCTGCCTTCAGCTCAGGTCATGATCCCAGAGTCCTGGGAACGAGCCCCGCATCGGGCTCCCTGCTCTGCAGAAAGCCTGCTTCTCCCTCTCCCACTCCCCCTGCTTGTGTTCCCTCTCTCGCTGTCTCTCTCTGTCAAATAAATAAATAAAATCTTTAAAATAAAAATAATTATATATTTTAGTAACTCTAATTTACTGAACAAAGCACTAGGAAAAAATGGTAGAAAAACAAAATCTATGATCCCACTGCAATATGGCTGCTAGCTGTCCTCTGTGGCAGGTGAATAGTGATGTCATGAAGCAGAAGGTCAGCAGTTCTGAAAGACCAGAGGGAAGCTTACATGAGGAGTCATGATTTGTGGGGGGAAAATTTCCACCCTATGCGAAGGCTTTTAAATGCTGCTTGATCGTTCCTATGTCACTTACGACTTTTTATGAGAAGCTCGGCATAGAAAACATAGCCGTGTGTCTCAGCTCGTTGCCTGTTCTATTACATTAAACTGTATGAAAAAGCCAAAAGAGAAGACTGGCAGAAAAGAAAGGACATAATACTACATTGTCTTGGATTTAACTTTAAAAATGACAACCCACCGATGAAAGCAATAGCGCAGTTTCGTGAACACATAGATGATCTTCCAGCTACAGCCTGTGCTGACAACAAAGCAGTTGTTCTGATCAACCTGAGATGAATCTAGATGGAGGACGCAGAGATTTATCCTTCCATTCCACACAGCACCCTCAAAGCACAGTTACACACACACACACACACACACACACAGTGCCCCACAACCAAAACAAAAAGTAAGGGTCACCCAATCTAGCACCGGCAGGCTGTGAATTAGGTGACACCAGGCAGAGAATATTTGGCAAAGAATTGATACTTGGGTGGCATATGTTATGTTGCATTGTGTTGCATTAATTCCCTCTCAGTAGTGCTCTACCATAAATTTAAATTTAAATCCCCAGAAGATTATCAGTCCCCCCACAGTATAGTAGAGATGGAATTGATCAAAACTGTGCTGTAAAAATCACATGTGGTTGGTCGCGAGTTGTAAAATTACCTACAAGTGGGACTCTAGGGCACTCAGATTCGGTCTTTGTGTTATCCATCAGTTAGTTCTAGGAACTTCCATAATTCTTCTATAAACTTTGACCTCCTGGCCTGATGATTTTTAGAGGGAAATGTTGATGAATTTGTTCTGGTTTCTACTCCTTCTGATTTAACCTTTTGACAATTGGCGAAAGAAGTTAGTAGAAGGGAGGTGTGAGGGTTCCCCTTTCTCTGCATCCTCGCCAATATCTGTTGTTTCCTGACTTGTTAATTTTAGCCATTCTGACTGGTGTGAGGTGGCAGCCACTCTGGAAAAAAGCATGGAGATTCCTCAAAAAGTTGAAAATATAGCTACCCTATGACCTAGCAATTACACTATTGGGTATTTACCTCAAAGATACAAAGGTAGTGATGTGTAGGGGCACCCCTATGTTCATAGCAGCAATGTCCCCACAGTAGCCATACTACGGAAAGAGCCCAGATGTCCATCAACAGATGAATGGATAAAGATGTGGTGTATATATATGATGGAATATTACTCAGCCATCAAAAAATATGAAATCTTGCCATTTGCAACGACGTGGATAGAACTAGAGGGTATTATGTTAAGTGAAATAAGTCAGTCAGGTAAAGACAATTATCATATGATCTCACTGTTATGAGGAATTTGAGAAACAAGACAGAGGATCATAGGGGAAGAGAGGAAAAAATGGAACAAGAAGAAACCAGAGAGGGAGACAAACCATAAGAGACTCTTAATCTCAGGAAACAAACTGAGGGTTCTGGAGTGGAGGGGGGTGGGAGGGATGGGGTAATGGCTGGCTAGCCTCTCTGCCTCCATTCCCTCCACCCTAACTTCCAATTCACCCTGCACATTTTTATAGCCCTCATTGCTTTGCACCAGAATTTCCTGTTTGCACTGTTGTATTTTTCCCTGGGAAATGACTTATTGAGGAAGATATTACACATCACGCACTTTTGCATCCCTGTACCATATTGTCCAAGGCATGAGGAGGCAGAGTTCCTTCAAGCTTTGGGCAGTAGCTGAGGAGTTAAGACCTAGACAGACAGCTGGGAGGGGAGCATCTGAGGACAGAGCAAGAGGCAAGAGGGAGTCAGGTGATCCACCACAGGTTTGCACTCATCGGGGAAGAGCTTCCCGGAGATTTTCATCTGAACCTTGAAACCCACCTTGGATATGAATAGAAATTACACTAAATTGATGAATGTGCAAAGAAGTGGTTTGTCAATAGAAAACGCTTTGACAGTCAATAGGTTGGTTCCAGTAGTAAAGTGAGAATGGTTGCACTGCTTCCTTTCCTTGGAGCCTGTTCCATCTCAGACCCCAAGGGCTCAGTGTCTTTAAGTGGCTCCCTGGATATAGAAGACCCTACCAGCCTCCTGTCCCTTCCAAGGCTGCACAGAACCACTCCTCTTTGACCTTCGTTTAGCATAAATTAGCATATCTACTGATTTGATATAAAGTGTAAGTGGATGTAGTTCATTCGTGTTTATTTCTCCCCCACAACTTTGGCATTTTAGAAGCCGTTTCGGTGCCTTAATTATAACTTGAGCCCTGCCAACTTGGTTTCCAAGCCCATCTCTGCCACACCCTCATATACCTCCACCCCACCCATCCTGAACCACGTGGGATTTCCAGAGTACCCTCTGGTATCACTCACTTCTCAGCCTGGAACACCTTTCTCGCTTAATTATGCTCAGCTCAAGGCTGTATCCCTGCCTATCCGGGCTTAGGCCACACTTCCCCGTGCATGACCACACCTGCTACTCTATGTTTATTGTAGTGTTTGTCATAACGTATTGTGCTTACCATCTGCTTGTCTTTTACCTCTAGTAGAATCTAAGATCTTGATGCTCAGAATTGTGTTTTATTCTTTTGGTCTTTCCAGTATCTGGCAGTGTTGAGTGTGCTACACAAATATTGAGTGAATAAATGACTGAGTAGTCCAAAGTAATAACTGAGGTGGACTTTTAACAGAACTTCGGAGGGAGTGATGCCAGGTGACGCCGAAGGTGCATTTTGTTGCCCATTCGTTCCACCAACATCTAAAGGTTGACCTTACCTCTCAACCAAGAAAACTCACATTACTCCCCATTACCTAAACACCCCACCTGGCTCAGGTTCACCGTGTGAACCAGTGGATAGCTGACCTATTTTTGTTTGTTTGTTTTCTGTTACTCTTCTGGGCTTCTCACTAACCAGTGAGAGATTACTTTAAATTAAAGCCTTCAGTAATAATATACTAAAACTTTTTTTTTCAATTCTTGTCTAATTGCTTCAGGTGGGCAAGGCTCGCCTCTCCTGTCATCAGGTACATATTATATACCAGGGACCAGATGTGATTCTTCCATTTGGTCCCATTTGTATCTAGCACAGTGCCAGGCACAGGATAAATGCCAAAATAGAGTAGCTGCAGGGCTCTGGGGATCAGGAATACCTGACACACTGGAATCTGATTTTTCTCCACACACTTAACAGACTCTGAATTCCAGACTGCCAGCCTACCTCCGAGAGCATACCCTGAATGATGTGGCCATCTGGAAATGCAGTTTTTAATTTCTCTGTGCAGTGGAGGTGAAATGAAAGTTCAGATGCAGAATTAAATGTCTTTAATATCATAGAGGCTCTTAAATATTTAAGTTTGAATTAAACTGGTATTTGTGTAGTGATAAGCCGGCTATTGAAACTGGGGAAATGAGCCCTGGTTTCTATCTCAGCTCAATTTTATCTCTGGCTTCCCTGCATGGGAGCTCAGAGAACAACCCAGGATCTTAAAGAATGTCCCCATACTTGAGGCAAATTTTCCCATCCCATACAATTAACACAAGAATTTGGAGATTACTATGTGGCTAATTCTTCCACAGATACATTGGAAATAAGCAGCTGGAATTTTGAGACCCAGAGAGTAAGATGGCAGAAACACATGGTGACGCCCTCCAGGATTGAGCAAACTTTGAGAAAGAATGGTTTTTCTTGCTCCTCCCGCACTCGTAACAGTGGTGTCCTTTGCCCTATATCTGATCTGCTACCCCCAAGCCTACTGCCGAAAGCTTACGCATGCATGCACTGCGCTTTTCATGCCTCAGCACCCTGGCTTCCCTACATTCTTCTCTGTGGGAATGCTCTCCTGGAATGTTCTTTCCTTCTCGATGCCCTGAGTAACTCCCACTTAGCCTCCAAGGCTTTGTTTGTTGTGAGCTCCTACAGCTCTTTCCCTGGTCCCTCCTCCAGGCTCTTATACTACTGGGAATAAATAGCTGGCTCACTGTGTGGCAGTACTGTTTTGCTATTAACTATTTTTGTGAGTCTCCCTATGATCTTTTTGAGTCAGACTCTTTCAGATTCATTACCCAGTACAGTGCCTGGCACATAGTGGTGCTCAGTGACTGCTAAACTGAACAATATAAAATTTCCCATTTATCTTTAATATCTTTTCTTCCCCATTACTTTTCTTCTCTGTCTTTAGGGTCCAGTAATTGAGTGTGGCCCCTGACGGCCAGGATATCCCTCCAGATCTCCAGCACATGTCATCCTGGCACTGACTCCTGCACCTGGCTCATCCTCTCGTGCACATTCTCATCACACTTACGGTAAGAAACATAACGTTCTCCTTATTCACAGCCCTGATTTTGCAGATGACCCAGAGATAGAAGTCTCACGGGTTACCCTGCCAGTTAGTGACCCTACTCAATATAGAGCCCAGTTCTACCATGTTTAATGCCAAACTCTTCATACTCTCCATATCGTTTTTTCCTGTGTCCTGTTTCTCAAGACTGTCTGAATTACTCAATATATAATGTCCTAATTCTTGCAATGAGCTGGACTAATCCTAAAGAAATAATGCCTCTCTAATAGTGGAAATATCAGGAGCCATGACAATATATAGGTAGATGATGATGCTCTCACATCACACAAAGTAGGCAAATTCCTACTTTATACTTAATATCACTCTGTGTTTACTGAGCTCTTGAGGAAGATGGATGGCAAAGACATTTGTGCTTCACTGGTGAAGTTAAACATTGGGAACAGCAGATTTTGAAAAGGAGACAGTGACTTGTGAAAATATCCTGATGTGCCAAAGGAGATCTTTTAATCAAAAGAGACCTAAAAATAACTTCTGAAGACATTAGTATTTAGCCTCAACAATTTGAAGGCAGTAAGATGCCAGAAATGTTGGCCAAGTCTAGGAATGATAAAGGAGAATTTCAACAAGTGAGAAAACTTTTGTCTAATGAGCACCAGGGAAATCAGGATAGAACACCTGAAGCTAAAAGTGCTGACATTTTATTTTTTTAATCTTGCTGTTGGTATGACCAGTTTACAAAGAATGAAGCCAACAGTTTTTTTCTCTTTCTCTGTTTTTCACTAATGGAAAAGACAGAATTCTTCCAAGAGGCTTTTTGGGGGGAGGGGTTGTTTTTGTTTTCTGGCAGATTTTCATTTCTGGATCTACTTTGTCATTAATAGGATGGCCATCATCCAGGGACTGTACCAGAGGAATGAATTCCATGCTGGGCCTCAAAAAAATGTTTGCTTCAACTTTACAATCTGATGATGGTGCAAAACTATGACAATGGCATACTTGGTCATTAATAGGATGGCCATCATCCAGGGACTGTACTGGAGGAATGAATTCCATGCTGGGCTTCAAAAAAATGTTTGCTTCAACTTTACAGTCTGATGAGGTGCAAAACTAGGACAATGGCAAGTGGCAAACTATGACAGTGGCAAGACTTATACCAGCTATGCTGAATTTATGATCCCATATTTACAGATATATATACTAACCTGTGCAAAATACTTTATGAAAAATAGCTTGTGTGTAAATTATTTATGAAAAGATGATTTTCCCTGGAGTGGAGCATCTGTATTATGGACAAAAATCATGAATGCTTTTGTAGATTGCAAAATGGCCCTAGATTCCCTATAGCCCCTTTTATCAATAAGGGGAGTCTCCTTCCCTGCTTCTTAAATTGGGGGGGCCTCGTGACTTTCTTTGACCAATAGAATGCATCAGAAGAAACCATTGCACGGCTTCCAAGCCTGGGCCTCAAGAGACTTCACTGTTTCTTCTCTTATGCTGATAAACTGTTCTACCACTCTATGAACAAGTCCAGGCTAGCCTGCTGATAGATAAAAGACTGTGTGAAAAGAGGACCCAGCCATTCCAGATATGCCATCCACTTCCGCTGGGAGGCTTCAGAAGCATGATGCATATTAAGTACTTGTATTAAGCCGTCAAGTTTTGAGATGGTTTGTTATCAGCAAAAGTTGTATGATATAGTTGCCTTACTTTGAACTTATCAGTTGTTTCCTAGATGGGGTCTAATGTCTAGCCTGATGTAGAGGTGTGCCTCATAACTTCTTTCAATTGGACATTTTTATTTATTTGAGATTTTCTGGGATGAGGACAGTTGCCTGTCCATGTAAGCACTCTCAACAGCAATGGGCTCCTAACCTGGACTTCAGGAACAAGAATGGATGAGAACTAATCCCTTTCCCATCAAACTGGGTTCCTCCTAAAGGACCAGGACGTTAGCTTCCAAATCGCACAACTTTTCAAGTGAACAAAGAAGTTGTTTGATGAAATCTATCCCTAGGAGTGATGACACTGCTGGGACACTGGATTCATTTTAGTCCAAATTCCAAATTGATTCTGGTTCAAAGCAAGAATATCCCCTGGAGATCATATTCCTCCCAAGCCAATTTTGTGCAAAATGCTTGGATTAAGATGACGGGACACTTCAGTGTTAGTCCAAATATATTTTTATTTTAAGAAGACTCTTTAGAAACAAAGTTAGATACTGCCCATCACTTGATATTTTTGCAGTGCTTATTCTAGCTGAGACCAGATGGAACAGAGTAAATCATATGACAGCACCCACAGTGCTGGCCAGGTGGTCCAGGATTGATGAGTGGCAATCAGTGGAGAAGTATTTGTGGTCTAGAAACACTGTGATGGATTTAGTGATCTATGAAACAATGATTTACATAAGAACATGTGAACAACTTAGTATATGGATAGAGAGAAGTGGGGAAACTCTCAACTCCATTCGCTCATTTTTTTAAATTATTATTTGAAAACTATTTTGCTCAGTACTAAGCATTTGTAGAGGTTGAATCAAACTGTACTGACTTATATTAGTGTAACATTGTGCCCTTTCATAAAGTACTGGATGTGGACTAACCAATTGTGGTTTCTCAGTGTATTTGTTTGCTTTTTCTCTGACATGCTTTCAAAACCACTCCAGGCCACAGATTTTTAATCTCTTAGATTGGGCATTTAAAAAAAAAATGAAATTCCTTCATACTCTCAGAATCTCTGATTTATTCTTGGATCACAACTTCCTATTTTATTCATTCATGAAAAATGTTCTGAGAAAGATGCTGGGTGGGCCTGATTTTTGGAAATCATGAGAACAGTATCCATAATTATCAGATGTAATTATTCATTGTATCCTAGTGATTAGCACTGCATTTCAGGAGACATCTTCCCCATGATAAACTTAAGAGTTCTATTGAGAAGGTAAATGAGATACACACTTGCAGGAAGGATTGTGGATTAAAGACTGCCGTCTGTCAGACAGCGTTCCAGACCTTTCACACACCTTACCTCATTTCACTATCACCACATCTCTGTGAGGGAGGCACAGTGTTCTATCCTACGTTATAGGTAAAGAATTGGAGAGTCCAAGAAAGTGGGTCATTTTCCCAGGATCTAACATCTCATCAAGAATAAAGTCAGGTTCACCATTCCCACTGCAAAACCCCACCTCATTAAGACCATCATTATCTCTCCACTGAACCACTGTGATTAAGCCTGCTTTCATTCCCCCCAAAGTTCATTCTCCTCATTGTTGCCAGTGATATTCTCAAGGCACAAGTGGTATGGTTACCCTGATTAACAGCACCCTTCAGTGGTTGCCCACTAACCACAGAATATAACCCAAAGTCATCCCCCATGGCCTGTGGGGACCCCTCATCACCTCCTGGCTCTGCCTCTTCTATAATAATACTCCTCATGACACTGGCCTCTTTGAAAGCACTCACACATCTTAACTTGTTTCTCTCGGCTACTTCTACTCACCGTTTTCAGTGCCTGGAACACTTTCCCCTCAATCTTCATGTGGCTGTCTGCATCTCTTTACTTCTATGTCCCCTTCAGTCTCAACCCCATTATCTATGTTATTTTTTATAACACAACTTGATACATAAAGAGTATTAATTTTTTGCCCTACTAAAATATAAGCTCCAACTCTTACTCCAACATGTAGAACAGTGTCAGATGCAAAGAAAATGCTAAGTAGAATTGTTTTATAAAGGATATAATTGATCCAAGCAGGCAGAAAGTTGAAGCTCATCCAGACATCCATTTCTTCTTCCGTCTATCACTTCATTAAAGGTTAAACACACAAACAAACCAAAAACACATGAATAAGTGCTTTGAAAACATGCCTCCTAACAAGAAAACAGAGTACACAGAAGAAAACCCTTTTCATAAAATACTTTCTCCATGGGAAAAAAAAATGCAGAAAGCATGAGTTTGTAATGTAGAAGCCCCCTAACTCTGTAGTTAAAACTGCAGGTTTTGGCATCAGACCCACTGGGTATAATGGCTGCCTCTTCCACTCACAAGCTGTGACCTGGAAGCACTATGTCATTTCTTTCTGGCTCAATTTCTTCACCTGAAAAAATGTGGATCCCAAGAGTATGGACCTCACAGGATTTCTCTAAAAAATAAATTCACACATGACACACTATTAGTAGTACACTGGTAAACCAGCTTTGTGGAAAACAAATCAAACCCCCCACCAAAAATCCTGATTTAGTGATGTTTACCGATTTCCATGGTATAAGTACCATGGCTGATTTTAAGCTATCAATGGTTTAACAATTGGCTTCTACAAATTCCTGAATATTCAACAAATACCTCCCATTATCCTCTATGAGATAGCTCCAACCCACCATTGATGATGCTTAATTAGTAAGCAAGAACATACTATTTTAATAAAAAGGCAAACTAATAAAAACAAGATATGAAACCAACACAGTATACAATATTAAATACAAAGAGTTTTCACCTCAATCATTAGCCAATTCAGCACATGTATAAGCCAAGACTATGACAACAATGATTGTAGGAATCATATCAAACCCTCTATGAGTATTCTTAACCTGTCCTACCTCTTAAGGTTCCCGATTTTGCCTCTACTTCCATTTCCCAGTCACTCTCATGATCTTCAGAGTTGGCTTTTTTATTCCTTCATGAATTTTGAGGCTTATCTTACTTTAAAGACTTTGGCTTAGCATGCTGCTCTTCTGTGTGTCGGACTAAGCCCTCCAATGTACTCGATTCCTAGACACTGGATCTAACTCTCAGCTCATGGTTCGCCGGCAGCACTCACAGCCAGGACCTCTTAGCTTCTCCTAGGAAGGAAAGTGATACCTGCTGGACTTCAGACCCACTCTGAGTGCAGCCACGATGGTCTACTGGTACTAGGTCCCTTGACTCTATGTACCATGATCTCTCTCCTTTCTTCACCTTTGACTTGCTTAGCACCCTCTTTCCACCTGTCCCCAACTAACACCTTATTCTTCATTTTTGTGTGAGATACCACTATGTTTAGGAGGGCTTTCCTCCTTACCCAAAGACTCACCTAGCTGACATACTGACACCTTATATTGTGCCTCGTAGGACACAATGTAAATGTCTTGGTTCCTCACCTATACAAGTCCACTACACTTAAGATCCTTGTTGGCAGAAATTCTGCCCTATGTAGTGTTTTCTTCCCAGTGCCCAATAGTGCCTGGCACAAAGAAGCTATAGATTATTTTATGTGATTATGGGGCTAACTCTTCTGCACAGAAATAGAAGACTTTCTTGTCTCATACTCCTGAGTTCAGCCTCTGAAATCCTTCTGTGCCCTTGTTTTAAGTACAGCAAGTCAAGTGGCTCAAGTACCAAGAGGCCATGGCATGTTGCTCCTGTGAACAGTGATTGGCTGGCTCTCTGGACCTGTCAGCCCCCAGCCATGCTTCCCCATCCTGAGCACCACCTGTGACTCATTCAGCACTGGCTACAGCCCATGTGAGTTTCTACCAGCTTTGAGAGCAGGACACCAGGGGCCCTGTTACATTCAATTCTAGCTCACAGTGTAGGAAGAGCTGACCTTATTATTTCCAGTCTACAAGATCACATATTGCTGATTCAGAAGAGGAGAATAGCTTCGCTAAAAATCTATTGTTCTATATCTAAAGGGTTCCCAGTTCAAAGTTCAAGGAAAAGTTAATTTTAAAATCTGGAAACAACTGTGACTCTCCTAATCCCATCAAGTTCAAATATAATTGTGAAATGATTTCCAAGGGCTATGTGCGGAAATGAGCTTAGTGGAGAAGGGCCTGAACTGCAAAGTTCTACAATTTAGGGAGGAACTACAATCTCATCTCCCCTTGTCTGAACCAGATTATTTTTTAAGTGCAAATTAAAGGATTGAGGGCCTTCTGGGCAATACAATGGGCAAGAATGTCCCTGATTAGGAGGGAAAACCTTTGCCCCCTTACACAATGTATAAAGGAAAGCGTAATTTTCCGTTTCTGTTATATCTAAGTTTATGATTAGGTTTCTAGTTCATGAGAACTTTTTCTGTTAGATCTTTTCTACTGAAGATGAGTCTTGGGCTCTCCAGCTCACTAGACTGCTTTGCCCTCTGTCTCTGCCTGCTGAAACAGCCCTGTCAGTTCCTCTTCATTCAGAATAAAAGGTAGGTTTCAGGGCCACAGTTTCTCCTTTCCAGAATATATATTTGTCCCCCAAATCCTTAGTCATCATTTCAGTCCTATCTCCCTGAGGTCCTTTTATATAATTATGCTTCTCTGTTATTCCTTATCTTTGCAGACTCCTTTATGATTTCTGTTCCCAGATTTCTCTGGTGAGGACATGTTTTTCTTTTGAGAAGCCACTCTCAAGAGATTCTCAGTTTATTCTTTCTTTTTCTAGTCCCAAATCACGTTGCTTTGCCCTTTACCAAATAAGATCCTTTCCTCTCCTCTCTAGTTAAAGGTCACTTGTGTCTTCTCTTGAGCTACTGACCTGCTTTCCATCAGGCCAAGAGAAGCTTCATACAGTTTCACCAGGATTTGTTCACGTATTGGTCTCCCACTGTAGGTGCCAGGCTCCTATGGAAATTCCTGGGCTTCTTTGTCTTTGTGTCCCCATCCTAGCCCCTCACATGGCAACTAAATGCTCAGTGATCTTGATTGAAATGGGTTATTCTGTGAAGTGGGCTAAATAAATGCTGGTGGCCAGGGGTTCATGGTGTGTTAGGGACTACACGATCAAATACAGTAATATCCCATGCAACAACAGTAAGTTTAAACAAGGATGGAGTTGCTCATGGTATTTTATTCTTCTTCTAGCTTTAAGAACTCAGAATGAATACTAAACCCTACAAGAAGTGAACAACTGGCAAATGTTTACAAAACTAAAAAGCAATCAACCCAAAAATAATGGAAGTTCTTTAAGGTTTCAACTCACTGGTTCTGTTCAAATATGTATCTTGAGTAAACCTTCCAATTAGGAGCATGTCTTACTTCACCAAAAATTGTTAAGTCTATTCTGTAAATTATGTCTCAGGCAAAATAATTTACTTCATATAGATAAAAAAAAATGGGGGGAACAATATGGATTTTGCAATGTTTCTAAGTGCTCATTATTTGTAAGAAAATCTACTGGTTTATTTATTTTATTTTTTTAAAAGATAGTAATTCAAAACTGACAATCAAATTTCAGATGACCTTGATCTCTGGAGCATCATATCCTCTGTAGGAAGTTGAAATTTGGTATCATTCTAATGCTACTTTCCATTAATGATTATGTTGATTCTTTTTTTTTTATTCAGACTGAAGGGGAAAAAACATGGTGTACCTGAGGAAAGGTAGCTTGGGAAGAAATAAACACATCACAGAAATTATGTGTCATTCCTGTTCTTGGCCTCAGTAGGTATATTCTGACACTCCTTGTTCACCCTGTGTGTGCCAAATTCCTCAAGGAAAGGGCAAAGATGACCAAACACTGCCCCTGTGCTTTAAGAGTTCATATTTTAGTGATACCAAGAGGCAAGAAAAAAAACAATCAAAAAGATTAATGCCTATATAAAACATATCCAAATTGTCATGGAAATATGAAAAGAGAGGAAAACATGTCAGGCACTGACTAGAGCATTAGGGAGAGCTTCTATAGAAGAGTGACATTTAACCAGAGAGGTGAAGAAAAACAGGACTATCTAGGTTCAAGGGGGGAAAAGTGACGAGGAGCTTTCCTGGAAAATGAAAGAAAAAGAGACAACACAGAGAGACATGAAGAAACAAGGCACATTCAAGGAAAGGGAACAATTTAGTGTGGATGGAAGGGGAGCTGCATGGGGGTAGAAGGAATGATAAGGCCAAAACTGTGGGGCTCATGATGATGGTGGTGGTGATGATGGTGGTGGTGGTGATGATGACTGTGAAAAGCTTCATCATGAGGTATAACGGTTCTGCCAGTAAATATTACACAGGAGAGAGAGGCTTAAGATGTGGGGATGCAGGAGCAGACCATCATTCTAGTCCACTTAAGAAATGAAGGAAAGGAGTGGCCATGGGAAGAGATGGAAAGAAAAGAATTCAAGAGAGATTTGGAGATGAAGACAATCCCCCTTGGAACCTGTAGGGGTAAGTTTGTTACTAAGAGAACAGGTATGGAGAGAAAGATATATTTAAATGTTAAAACCACTTGGTGCTTGGTTAGTCATGATCATTCGAATTAAAAAAGACATTTGTAAGGCCCCAAGTAGAGAGAGAAAAAAGAAATTCTTTCAAGTAACATGTGACCCAGAAAAGGAGAAAATATAAGTGTGTCAATAATGATAGCACATTATACATTCCATACTAAAGTAAATAATAACAAGCTTCACAAGAGGTGTGACCACATTTGATCAGCCAATAGAAAATATATTGGAAAGAGTTTTTAAGCTGTGTTTGAATCTCATCTCTGTCACTATCTGCCTAGATTGATGTTGTGGGTTCCTAATGAATATGTTGGTTAGCAAAGGATAAGTGAAAACTTTGGATCAATTAATTTTTCTGATCTTTGTTTCTTTTCTGTAAAACTTATCACAATACCTAGTAGATAGGGTAAGCAACTCTCCAAGTTTGCTAGGGACTGAGGGATCTCCTGAGATGCTGTTGGTCACCCTCTCACAAAATGTGTCCTGGAAATGTCATTTAGTCTCTCCCAAACCGATCGGAAAACTCTATGTCCCTAGAGTTAGTGAGATTATACCCCCTACTTATTTGTGAAGTCCATATGGAACTCCAGAGATACCTGTGTTCATCAAAATCCAGAGACATGTTGAGAAGGCATATGAGGCTCCAGGCTAAGGGTGGGGGGCAGTTGAGTTGGGGTGGGTATATAGAGACATGGCGGGTGAAATGTGAGTATGCCCTGCAGGGGAAGGAGGGCAGCAGGGAGAACAGAAAACTATTCATAGACTTACTGATCACTGGATGCACATCACTAATTCCTCTGCAGAAATGAACTGATATTAGTATCTAAGTTTTACGTGAAAAAATGACTGACTGCCGGGCACCTGGGTGGCTCAGTTGGTTAAGCGACTCCCTTCGGCTCAGGTCATGATCCTGGAGTCCCGGGATCGAGTCGCGCATCAGGCTCCCTGCTCAGCAGGGAGTCTGCTTCTCCCTCTGACCCTCCCCCCTCTCATGTGCTCTCTCTCTCTCATTCTCGCTTTCTCAAATAAATAAATAAAATCTTTAAAAAAAAAAAAGAAAAATGACTGCAAATATAAGAACAAATCAGGCACTAGGAAGCTGCAAATTATTCTATGGTCAATTATTTGTATAACTTGATTTGAAATACTAATTTGCATTTAAAAAAATTATTCACGGTATTTATTATATTTATCCTGTCCTCAGATAGAGTCAATTAAAAAACAGTAATGCTGGTATTTTGAACTTCATTTTCTCTAGGATTCACAATCTTGTCTTTAATACATATAAACAATAAAAATTATTCACATGTTGTGTGATAAATCATCTATGCTTTACTAAATGTATATATGGTTGAGTGTTAAGAGATTCACAGTACATACAAAATATGATCCTTTATGTGCTATACAATAAGATAACCAGTAGCATAAGTGATAAGCCACATGATTGCACTCGATTGCATCATGGGTTCAAGATTTGGAGATTTGAAAATGTAAAGGACATCTCTGACAGATAAACAACATAAGGGGACAATAAAATGCTGTTAGAAAATAGAGCATATCACCAAAGGGTAAAGCCCAAATTCTGGATACTAAGGCTCAAGTCTGAATTTTCAATACATGACATGCTCTCAGGTTACGTGATAATACACAGATAGGAATTACCTAGATGTGTATTTACCTGAATAATGGGCCAGGCAAAGGCAAAATAGGGAAATATACAACTGTTGCCATTCTAAAAAGAAACAAACCCCCCTCCCAAATTTAAAGATAGATCAAACTATACGAACATTAGAGAATCTGCTGGTAAACTGAAAGTCTGTAGCTTTAAGATTTTTCTGCAAAATACTAATTTCTTCATAATTCCATAAACTGTTTACCATTTTTTTGCACTTGTTATTTCGAACAGGGATCAAAATACAGCTGTGAATGGAGGAACCTAGAGCAATACCACACAGCACCTGTAGGTGGCACCAGGTTGGATCCTGATCACCTGTGGAAGGGTTCCCACATCCAAGGGGGTGACTCCCTTCTCCACCAGTGCCCTTTGCTATTTTATCTATTAAAAGCAACCTTCAAGAAATTGTCAGAAAGTGATTTGTACTAAAAAGTCAATAACTAACACTAGCTTCAGCTGGTTTTACATTTTCTAGAACTCAGAACATGAAGCTTAAAGGTTATTAGGATCAGGAATCAGGAACCTATAGCACTTTTTTTTTCAAGTAAGGTTAACCTAATAGGAGTTTAGGTTAGCCCTCATTGTATAATGAAAATGCCTCAGGGAATTATGGACAGAACTAATTCACATACTGAGGGTTATGAAAGACCAGTAAACAAAGAAAAATAAATAAAGATCTAACAGATATTAGGAATTAAACTTAAGTAACACTCAATTTCTCCATATGATGTTATTTTGTTATCATCCGTGCAAATAAGCTCAGGGGGAAACTTTTGCTGTTGGAGAACATGTCTGTTTTCCTTATAAGAGATGGAGAAAGAAAAGATTCAGAAATAGCTAACAAGAAATGGTTGCAACTGCCATGATACTTCTCTGGTGTGTCTGCTCTGAATAAGAATATGTGTTTGGAGGTTCCTGGGTGGCTCCCTTGGTTAAGCGTCTGCCTTTGGCTCAGGTCATGATCCCAGGATGGATCTGGGATGGAGCCCCATGTCTGGCTTCCTGCTCAGTGGGAGCCTGCTTCTCCCTCCCCTTCTGCCCCTCCCCTGCTTTTGCTCCCACTCGCTCACTCTCTCTCTAAAATAAGTAAATAAAAGCTTAAAACAACAACAACATGTGTTTGGTACTTTCTTCCCAGAATTATTACAAGAGACCATTAAGGAAGATCCACTGTGTCCCATTTTACAGATAACAAAACCAAGAGTGGTTGTGTAATTTGCTCAAATGTTACAGAACTAGTAAGCAGAGACAAAATTTATGACTATCTTTAAAAACCTTCACTAAGCTAGATAGAATTTTACAATTACTTGGTCAAATATTTTCAAAGGTGTTGTATATGAGCTTGTCTATCTAATTATACACCTAAGGAGAGAGACTGCTACGCCTTCAGGAAACTTGTGTCTATGAACCTTCGGACCTTGAAACCTAAAACAACTATAAAATTTCAGTTCAACTAAGACTAATCCTAATTAATTATGAGAGCCATTCTTCACACTGTTTTTCAACCAGTCTCTATGCAGCATTGTCATGACGACACTAAGATGACTCTTGGCTGCAGTCATACCAACCACAGGACAGACAGTTGAGCAAATCTCATTTCTACTTATTTAATTCATTTCTGTGCTCCTTTTAAATATGGGTGCCACACATGCCTGCTTCCAATTTATGCCTCATCTATTCTTTATGAGTCCTGGGCCTTCAATCTTTCTTCAATTGCTATTATGGTTGCAGTATCTCTCTGCATAGTCCTACAAGGTCATTTTGACAAGAAGGATGCAGGTTCATTATGTGGGTGGCCAGTTAAGCTATTATTGCTCTTTTTGTGTCATGTAATATAATGGGAGCACTGAAAATGTAGTCTTTTTTATAAAAATGCTCCTGGACTTTTCATTTCTCTATGTGTGTAACTTCCTGCAATGAATTGGCAGCAGACTGAAAACTCTGAAGACCTGAATTGTAATAAAAATCCCTATAAATATTGGGTTATAGAACCTTGTGAAAATAACAACAATGATGTCTTCATTCATTCATGCATTTTCAAAAATTGAATGTGTTTAACTCCCGGGCACTGTGACAGCTCCTGAGGATGTATCAGGGAATAAGACACTGCCTCTGTCCATGGGGAACATACAGTGTAGAAGGGATACAGGCAAATTTTAAAAATCACAATTCAGAAATGTGCTAAAATAGGAGTGAGCACAGAGACTATAGGGACCCTTAGGACAAGCACTTAGTACAATCTTGTATAGTTAGAAGAAAATTCATTTGACTGGATCATAGCATATCATTAGTAAGATTGAGCCTGGAGGAGAAAGCCAGGGACTCTCACAGAGATTACACATAGTGTTGAGGATTTTGGACTCTCTCCAGTGAGAAATGGGGAGCCACTAAAAGGTTTTTTAATCAGGAAAGTGACATGAACAGTTTTGCATCTTTACTAAGACATCCCAGCTCCATTAAGGAGAATGTAGATCCACTCAGTCTTTAGAGATAAAATGCCTTTGAATACAATTATCCTAGAAAAAGTAGGGAGGTAAGTTAAATATATCTCAATTAGGATAAGTGAGGAAAGGATGGAGGGGCAGGCTGCCCAAGGATGGTCTTGGATCTGGGCTCAGATAAGGTGAAGACCTTACTTGTGGGTCTCCCACTGTCTAGGCACACGGAAGGTTGATCAGGGAGCATTAGGACTAAGAAAAAACACTTCCAGAGAGGACTAAGTGTCTGGGCACAAGTTGAGGGAAAAAGGTAGCCTCAATTAGCAATAGACAAAGTATCGTTAGGAGGAGAGAAATTATCTACTGCAGTGCAAGCTTAAGCCCCTAAATTATTGTACCTTATGTGATTACATTTCTAAATCCAAAATATGCCTTCAGAATAGATACCTTTCATTGATGGAGTGGGCATTATTTTAGGTTTAAAAGGGAAGACTGGATTAAAACATTATCATGTATTTAACTTTCTGCTGGACATCTTTCTCCCTATATATACCACAAGGGCCACTAGCTTAATGTGAATAAGCCATCCCATTTCCTCTGCACCCCTCAAACCCACTCCTTGTCCCTTATTTCAGTTACTGAGGCCAAACCCTGGATCACTCAAGCTTTCTCCCTCAACCATGCCTTCACCACCAAATTACTTTAAGTCCTCTTCATACTAATTCTTACTCGCCTCCCTAATCTGTCCTCTCCTCCATCCCTACAAGATCTGATCATTATGTTCAAACTGCAATATTTTCATGGTTTTCTAAATCATCTGCTAACTTCTGCCTCACTTCTTATTCCTGCCCTCCATACTGCTGCCAGAGATATCCTTCCAAGCCATGTATCTATTCAAGTAGTTCCTCTAATTGAAACTCTTCTATGGTTGTGTCCTAACTACAGAATAAAGGGCCACTAGCTCTATTTGACACACAGTGCCTCTCTCCATGTGACCCATAACTGCTTCCTGGACTCAGGTTAACTGACTCCCCTCACTGCACAATATGATACTCATGCTATATGATAAGCTTTTCTCTCCTCATTTCATGCTATTCAAGTCCTCTGAATGTAAACACATGCAAGCCTAACTTCCTGAGACGCTCTTGTCCTCATCACTCTTGCCCATCTGCCAAAAATGTCATCCCTTTCAACCAGAGCCTCAAGTGTTAACTTTCTATGACATCTCAGAGTCCCCCAAGTCAACCCAAGTGTATTTTCTGTTCTTACATGTACTGAATGGTAGTGTGCCCTACAGAGAGATTACAGGCTTCAGTTAGACAGATCTAGATTGGACTACAAAATCCATCACTTAGCATGTGCCCTGAGGAAAGCTACCAAACTTTTCTGAACCTTGTTTTTTTGTCAAAATAATTCAAAAATTATTTTGAATATTCTGTTAACAATTAGATTGCAAATTTACATTGCACCTTCTCAGTAAATGGTACTATTATCACTAATATTAAGTATGTATTTTATCTGTTGACTCACTGAATTGAAATGACAGAAGACAAAGATTTACATGGTGTCTTAAAAATTATACTAGCACTCAAAATTATTTATCAAATCAATCATATTAACTACAGCCAAATATGTGAAAACACAATAGAATTTAAGAGTAGGAAGTTAATTAGAGGTCATAATGTAAGTTTCATACTGAAGAGTTTGAAGTCTTCCTACAGTATAATGGAAAACTATCAAAAATTTGAGGGCAAGTGATTGCATTATAGCCAAGATCCTGATACTCAGTTTTTGTCTAATCATGTACCCTCATTTCACCTGGGTAACTCTCCTCTTCAAGATTTCAAGGATATAAGCAAAATATGATGATGATCTATATGCAGAAAACTACAAAATATTAAAGAAATCAAAAAAGATATAAATAGACATACTTTGTTTATGGATTGGAAGACTCAATATTATTAAGATCCCTAATTTGATTCATAGATTCAATACAACTGTAGTAAGACTCCAGTAAGGATCTGTAGATAATGACAAGCTGATTCTAAAAGTTACACAGCATGGCAAAGAACTTTAAAAGATTAAAAATTCTGAAAAAGGACAAAATTGGAGAAGTTACACTGTCTAAATCCAAGACTTAATATAAAGCTACTTTAACCAAGACAGCATGATGGTAACAAATACAGATCAATAGAATACAACAGACAGCTCAGAAATAGACCTACATAAACACAGTCAACCGATTTTTGAAAAAAGTACAAAGGCAATACAATGGAGAAAGAACAGTCATTTCAACAAATGGTGTTAGAATAATTGAAAATCCCCATACAAAAATAAATATGCTTGAGATGTACCTCACAATTCATACAAAAAATTAACTCAAAAGCATCATATACCTAAATGTAAAACTTAAGTTAAAAATTTTGTATTAGAAAACAAAAGAAAATCTCTGTGACCTTGAGTTTGGCAATGAGTTTTTTAGATACGACACCAAAAACATGATCCACAAAAGAAAAAAACTCATCAACTGAGCCCTGTTAGAGTTAAAATCTTTTGTTCTACAAAGCACACAGTTAAGAAAATAAGAGATAAGCCACAGAGTGGGATAAAGTATTTGCAAACCACATATCTGAGTAAGAATTCATATCCAGCATATAGGAAGAACACTCAGAAATCAACAATAAGCAAGCAAAAAAACCCAATTAAAAAAGTTATAAAAGATGGGGCGCCTGGGTGGCTCAGATGGTTAAGCGTCTGCCTTCGGCTCAGGTCATGATCCCAGGGTCCTGGGATCGAGTCCCACATCGGGCTCCCTGCTCCTTGGGAGCCTGCTTCTCCCTCTGCTTCTCTCTCTCTGTCTCTCATGAATAAATAAATAAAATCTTTAAAAAAAAAATAAAAAATAAAAAAAGTTATAAAAGATATAAAGCGACTTCACTAAAAAATTGTGTGAAAATGGAAAAATAAGCATATGAAGGGCTGGTCATGATCAGTCATCATTAGGACAATGCAGATTAAAATCAAAATGGGATACTGCTACCTATCTAAATAGATTTTAAAACACCACCAAATGCTGCCAAGGATGTGAAGCAACAAAAATGCTCCTTCATTGTTGGTGGGAAAACAAAATAGTACAGCCACTTAGGAAAATAGTTAAGCAGTTTTTATAAAGTTAAATATATACTTACCATATGACCTAGCAATCATGCACCCAGGTATTTATCCAAATGAATTGAAAACCCATGTTCACACACACATCATCATCATCATCATCATCATAGTAATAATAAAACTTTCATGCAAATGTTTATAACAGCTTTTTACAATAACCCCAAACTGGAAACAATCTAGAAATTCATCCATAAGTGAAATGATAGACAAGCTATGGTAAACTACACAATGGAAGTATTACACAGCAGTAAAAAGGAACAAGTTGTTGATTCCTGTAACATGATAGAAAGATCTTTAATGCATTTTGCTGAGTGCAGGAAGCTTGATTCAAAGGCTTTTCTTGTATGATTCCATTTAGATGGCATTACTGAAAAGGCAAACTATAGGGATAGAAAATCACTCTTGTAGCTGTTAGGGGTTGGAAGTCGTAAGGAGTGATGGACTACTACAGGGCAATCTTTACAGCGATGAAACAGCTCTCTATGGTATTGGGGAGACAGATATAGGACTCTATGAATTTGTCAAGCCCACAGAATTGTACATTAAAAAGAATGAACACTGTTGTAGGCATATTTTTAAAAACCAGCCTGGAAATGAGGGGATACCAAGGTAAAATGCAAACAGTGAGAAATAAATCTAACTGTATCACAAAAACATGAAACAACAGCACTGAAAATATTAGAGAAAAAAAGGACCTGACCTAAGAAGCTTTAGCAATGGTATTTTGGTCAGAAACGGTATGGCTAAAGACAGAAGAACTGTACATAAACACTGTACTATATTTGACAATTTTTTTTCTCACAGAGGTCCGGGTTTGCAATTCTGAAATTACATATATACTAGGACTGAAGAAGTAAATAAATTATGGATAATGGTAGCCAGATTTGTCACTGTCAGAGAAAGAAGGTACAAGTAAGGAGAGAAGTTTGAAATAAACCTTGTAGTGGTGAGTCAGAGTTGGAAAAGTAACTATGAATGCATGTTTTTCTAATATATGTGCAGATATCCAGATGCAGAAATAATTACAGATGTGAGTATACACATGGGTTACTACACATACATATATATTCTAGAGTTGTCCACTGAGGACAGAGACACCCCAGTAGCAACAAGCATACCTAGTTTCCAGATCTTGGTTTCTAAATACCATTCTCCAACAAAGGGAACCAGGACACTTTAGAGAAATGGCTGATTCTAAGGCTGGGATAGGGAAAATACATGATACCCCAGCAGCATCTTGCCATGCCAGAAAGTAAGAAATGACTTTTTGAGAAGTGATGGAGATATGTCCTAAGGACAAAGGAACTAACCCAAAGGAGACAAAGCTGGAATGATTAAAGCAGCAAAATAAATGGTGTATTAGACAACCCCAAAAAAGGCAAAATAATGACCTCCCAAACATGACCATATCCTAATCCTCAGAATCTGTGAATAGGTTACATTACATGGCAAAGGGAATTAAGATTGCTGATCAGCTGATCTCAAGATGGAGAATTTATCGTGGATTTTGTGGATAGGCCCAATGTAATCGAGAAGTTCTTATGAGTGGAAAAGGAAAGCAGGTGAGTCAGTGTCTGAGCATTACACTGTGATAAAAACTCAACTAGACATTGTTGCCTTGAAGATGAAAGGGGGCCAGGGACCCAGAAATGCAGGTGGCCTCTAGAGGCTAAGAAGGTAAGAAAATGGATTCTCTACTAGAGCTTCCAAAAGGGTCCACAGCCCTGCCAACCCATAGACTTGAACCCAATGAGACCCATTTCAGACTTCCGACCTCCATAAGATAATAAATTTGTATTGTTTTTAGCTACTAAGTTTGTGGTAATTTTTTATAGCAGCAAAAGGGAAACTAATGCAAACCTATAGAATAAATAAATATCATGAATCCATACTGATAGAAGTTATTAAATAAATGAGTGGGGGAGAAAAAGGACAAATCTTCCTTACAGAAGAATTCTAAGTAACATGTGCAGATATTTTGCACAATGGGATGTGTAGCTTAGTTCCTCCACCCTTGAGTATAGGTTGGACTTAGGGACTGACTTTCAAAGAATAGAGTATGGAAAGGGGAAAATAACTTTTCAGTGGAGAAATCTGGTAGACACCAAGTGATCAAAATGAACATCACCAATAAGAAGGCATGTTGCTATTGTATACCCCTAATATGATACTATAAAGAAAGTCACACTTTTTCCTCTCTGGCAGCTTCCACAAAAACCTATAACCCCAGCCTAATCATGAGCAAACATCAGACCATATCCCTTACCCGAGAGACATTTTATAAAGGACCTGACCAGTATTCTTCAAAACTGTCAAGACTACAAAAGAAAAGCAAGACAGAGAAACCATCAGAGATTGCAGGAGACTAGGAAGACATGAACAGGAAAAGGACATCCCTGGAAAAACTGGTGAAATGTGAATAAAGTCTATAGACTAGTTAATAGTACTACACGAATGTTAATTTCTTAGTTTTAACAAAGGTAGCATGGTTATATAAGATGTTAACATTAGGAAAAGGTGAGATAAGGCTGCACAGGAACACTTGGTACTGTTGTAACTTTGCTGTAAATATAAAACTCTTCCAAAATAAATCTTTAATTTTTAAAACATGTCCTCATAAAGACCTGTACACAACAGATTTATTCATATTA
This sequence comes from Phoca vitulina, assembly GCF_004348235.1. Taxonomy (NCBI): domain Eukaryota; kingdom Metazoa; phylum Chordata; class Mammalia; order Carnivora; family Phocidae; genus Phoca; species Phoca vitulina. The sequence goes on along the minus strand of NW_022589741.1, from coordinate 3,992,290 downwards.
GCTGAAACCTGATAACAGCTTCTCCCAGGTGTTTTATTATATCAAAGGAAAACCAAAAACAGTCAGCAGATAACCCCAAATATATAGTATCGTTTTATTCATTTACTTATACATTTTAAAATTTACCATTTAGTACAGAGCCATTTGCACAATAAGAGCTTAGTCGTCCTCATGGTACACTTAACTGAATACTCATTTAGAGTCTTGTAATAAGCATCTTCTCATGTATTGTGTAGCAGAGATACTGCATCCACAGCCATAGACACCCAAGTATTAGAGTGGGCAGATTGTCTGCACAAAGCTCATTCTAGAGGGGCCTGGTGGGGCCTATTCCCATTTGATAATTACACAACATTTGGCACTCCAGCCTGCTTCAGCCACGCCCCTTCAAGGAAAGGGCTTTGGTATGAAATTTTCCATCTCATTTCTGACACTACCACCTGCAAAAATCAGGCGAGAGGTAATCTGACCTAGTACTCCAAATGATGGACCACCAACTCAAATGATGAAGAAGTTCATTTGTGTGGATGTTTATTTGATGTTGGAAGTGCCTCCATTCTGATGGCTTTTGGATTTAGGAACCATAGAATCTTCTAGAATCTACAACTGCTTCCATGAAAAACAATCTTTAGTAAACCGTACTCAGACTTGTCCTTCTGTATTAAAATATATTTTTTCTCTGAACAGAATAGGTATTATTCAGAGTTGCAAGGAGTTGAAAAAGGACTCATCTGCTTATCAAAATGGCTAATTATGAATTTGAGTGTTTGTAGCATATACTTTACAATACTATAGAGTCACCATCAAATCCACAGTTGAAAGCAAACAAGTGAATTAAAGGTAAAAAGAGATCAACTAGAGTTAGACATAAATTTTTTTTCTTTAGCCTCAGGTTCAGAGAGTTAAGATAATTATAGTGAATTTATTGGACCAACACTGGTTCATTGGAGGGAGGCCCTGCTCCTGGCTTGTGTTTCCTGGAAATACAGGACATGAGTGTAGAAGATGTGCTTTCATTCAGAGTCTCTCATGTTAGTTTGAGCTTAACTTGTTTTATGACTTAATCATCAGGAAATCTTAACCCAGTCCCTCAGAGGAACTCCCTACATCACGGACTTCCTTTTTCCAATAAACTACCTCCCTGATTTGTAATCCCCGGGCCCGGGACATAGAAGTGGTGGAGGGGTTTGTTCAAGAGTGAGCAGATCCAACTGCAACCAAGCTGGGCTCCCAAGGAAGCAGATCCTAAGACAGAGGTCAGCCTTCCATTGAAGGACGTCCTAATGGAGGAAAGTGTGAAATGTCAACCCCTAACTTGCCCAACGACTGGAGGATGAGTACTTCAATGCTAGCGGGGCGACCAGGACAAACATCATGGCATCAGCACACACTGTTAGCCATCTTCCAGCCCAGCGGGACTTCAGGTGTGGGCTGGGGCTCCTGTTCTCTGTATCATCATGGCAGTGGGTGCTACTCTGTCCAGGGCAAAGTGGGACAGGAAAAAAAGTGAGAACAAGAAAGCCTTTCCCAGACTATTATCCATGCTTGGGCCCCTGCCTTCTTTCTGTCTGGGTTGGTATCTTGACCCTACTTAGGATCCTAATCATTTTATCTTTATGGATGTACCTGAGTTTTTACATTAAGTTTTGGGATTCATCAACCTCTCTCTTCTTACCATAGCCTTCCATGAACTGTTGCAAGGAAAAGTCAAGTGTTCACTTCTACCTTTTCAGAAATCACAGGACTCTATGAAAACAAGATTAATAATTTTTAAACCAACCATGTGAATAGAGAGAGGGCAGCACCTTCTAGGGTTTGGGAAAAAGGGGGCAAACAGAACCTCAGTGGTAAACAGAATAGTGGAGGTGTTGGACTTTTTCAAAGAGTTCAAGAAAAAGCCTATGACCTTCAGAATTTGGGGAAAAATAAAAAGGAATTACATCTAGTGATAAAACATAGAACAAAAGATTCAAAATTAGTAAAATGACAAATATTTGACAATCCCATACGATATTATAAAATTATAATTCTGACAGAGATAATATAACATTAAAATAAAACAAAATGATATATCAGGAATTTTGGTGACATTTATTAAACTAACCTCCCCTATCGAATTAAATTTCAGATAAAAAAATATTGATTGTGCCATCTCTAGAGGAATTTCTATATTCCAAAGGTGCAGCATGACTAATTTTCAGCAAGGAAGGATGTACCTTTGGCAAGACACATAACATGGACCAGGTAAGGTGGGCCTTTCTATAAGCAGTAGGATTGAATTATTGTTTCAGTGAATTTTTACTGAACTATTCTTCATCATTTTTTTCTATCTTGAAATATTTATGATTCGCATACTGCTCTAGAATGGATTTGTAGCTTATGCTTCACCATTTACATAGAGTGTTTTATATCATTTTGGTTGTTCTATATTGGTTTTGAAAGACTTTTTTTCTCCTTTTGTGAAGTTTGCAGGGGTAGGGGGAAGGGGTACATGACCTCCCTCAACTCCACTGTTCTGATAAAATCATCATGTCCTGCACTGCTCAGCATCATGCAGTCAGTGAGGCAGACCCTCTGACATGCGTTAGGATCCAGCCTTCTGACTGTCCTCCTAATTCCTACTGAGCAAAAGGGAACTATGGGTCACCTTCTCGGGGAAGATCTTGAAGCAGAATGAAGTATTTATTATTCCTGCCAGGGACTAGTCACCTATAGAAATGGCTCCAGGGCCCAGAGGTAACTTGAAAGAATATAGAAAGAAGCAAAGAACTTTTGGAAAACTTCCTCAGAAACTTTTGGTGCCTCAAGATTTTCTTCATCCTGTGAGGTCATACACCTTTTTCAGTGAAAGATTTTTGAAAGATTTTAGAAGCCTCAAATTACCATGACTTCTCCTCCCTCCACCCCCACCCCCCCCATAACTCTCCCTCTGAGTGGGGGAAGAGAAGAGGTCCCTGATGCCCTAATTTCCAGAGTTCTGGCTCTTTTTATATCACAGGAATGATTAGTTTGGCACTGATCTTTGAAGACAAGGTTACTAAATATGGCCTATCTATGAGACTCAGTTCTCTCACACATACACACAAGTATACACACACACACATACATGCAAAAAAAACCCAAAAAACCAAGAACCAAAGCCAAGCATCACTAGGCAAATTCCAAAAGGAAACTATAGGATGGTATAGCTTTTCCAATTACTGTGCTTGAAAACATCACATCTCTAGCAGTGAATTGGGGAGATGATATAGTCAAGGTTAAAACTCCTCCCAGTTTTCTTTCCATTATATTTTAATTCCATAATTGTTATTATTCCTCAACAGCAGGCACTATTTCCACGTATAAACCATGAAAAACAGTTTAAAAGATTTTTTCTTTGAGGTTGCAACAAAGTTCCTACATTTCAAGAAAAGGTATTAATCAATCTTCGTCTTCCAAACTTTTCATATTTTTCTTGACTTTCTCTGTTCTCAAAGTTTTTGTTTCTGACTATCAGACCCAAATAATCAAGTGTGTATGTGCGGGTGGAAACATCATTCTACTGGGACTCCAGCGTGGTTATTTTACTTTGTACTCTATCAAAAAAAGGTAGATAACAAATAATTACAACCAAGAAATTTTATTATATGCAAACAATAAGAAAACACTGTTAACTTCCTAGGGTCTTTCAGAAAATACAAATTTGTCTCTTGCATGAATTGTGATTATCTCATTTACTCCTCACAAGAACCTAAGTTAGAGCTGAATGTCACCCCCATTTCCCAAAAGAGAAATTGGGGCCCAATAGATTATAATGTCCTTACATATTTAAGGACATTAGGGATCCGAAACCAAATTGTGATTCCTAATCTAGTGTGAGCGTTAATTTTACAAGTCAACATGACTAGGCCAGAGGGTATCCAGATATTTGGCTAAGGATTATTTCTGGGTGTGTCTGTAAGGCTGTTTCTGGATGAGATTAACGTTTAATAAGACTCAGTAAAGCAGGTTGCCTTGCCCGATGTAAGTGGGCCTCATCCAACCCACTGAATGCCTGAATAGAATAAAAGCCTGAATAAGAAATGATTATTTTCTCTGCCTGGTTGTCTTTGACCTGGGGCATTTGTCTTCTCCTGACTTTGGACTCAAACTGGAACTGAAGGTTACACCATTAGCATTCCTGGGTCTCCAGGTTTGCAATGGTAGATTTCAGACTTCTCAGAACCCATAATTATGTGAGCTAATTCCTTACAGTAAATATCTCTTTCAATGATAGATAGATGATAGATAGATAGATAGATAGATAGATAGATAGATAATAGATAGACAGGGTGGACAGACACAGAACAATCAAGCTGTCTCTTATTGGCTCTATTCCCCTGGAGAACCAAGACTAAAACATCTAGTATTTCCAAAATAGCAAAGATTCTTGAATTTTGTGTGTATCAGATTCACCCAGAATTCTGATTTTTTAACAAGACTCTCAGGAAATTCTGAAACGTACCAAAGTATGAGAACCATAGCTTATTATTTCATACTTCAATCACCTTCCGACACAGAGATCTTGGAAAATTCAAGAACACTTTCTACTACTGCTAGCTAATGTTTTGTAATCACTAAATGCCAGACTCTGTTGAGAGTGGTTTACTTCTATTAACTCATTTACTCGGCAAAACATCCCTGACACAGGTACTATTGTCATCTCTATTTTATCAATGCAGAGACTAAGACACAAAGAGATCAAATACCATGCCCAGGCTCACACAGCTAATAACTGACTGAGTTGAGGTTGGAACATGGACAGTGAGCCTCAGAAGATCACACCATTAGCCACTCTGCTCCCTGTCTCTCCATTAAGAATCAATTTCATAAGAAACTATGAATGCTGACTTGTTATGACAGCAATTTGGCACTGCACTTAGAAATAACATACCCCCTTAGCCCAAATTTTAAAGTTTGGTATCATTTCTCCTACCTCACTTGACACTCCCCAAAGTGAAATCTATACTCTGTATTCTGTAATCGCCCAGCTTCATTACCCTTATACTGAGAAGCAACTATAAATCATTAGTCATATGGCTTAATAAAATTAGGGTGAGTAGAATATAGCTATCATTTTCTGAGTACTTACTATAGGCTAAGCACGGTGTGAAGTTCTTTTCCAACATTTTGTCACCGAAGACTCTCTCCTGTGTCTATCCTTTCTTCAGTGTTTACTATATGGTTACAATTGTTCTCATCCCTCATAGTGCATGAGAATCACCTGGGAGCTTTCGGCACCTACAAATCCCAGGTCCCAGCTTCAGAAATTCTGAGTCTGTCTGGACTGAGGTGGGACACAACAATTGCTTTAAACCTTCCCCAGTGTATCCAGGGTGCAGCCAGAGTTGAAAACCACTAAGCACTCCCCATGCTTTACATATGTGTTTTCTTTAAACCTTAAAAAACCCGGTGAGGTCGGTATTATTTTCCTCACTTAATGAGAAAACTCATACAGAGAAGGTTAGTAACTTGGCCACGTGAGAAAGGGGCCATGCTGGGGATTTGAACCCGCATCTTAAAGACTTAAAAAAGTCTGTTGCCATAACCACTGCATTATTCTTCGATTCAGCAGTGCTCCCATTCATGGAATTCAGTTAGATTTCCAGCCTGGCTGGGACTGCACTTCTAATGTTCTCCTGCTACTTGCTTCTGATAAACCCCCCACTGCAAGTTTTCCTCGCCAATGGACTTACTTAAAAGCTTATGTCATTTCACATTATTCGGGCTTTATTGGCTCAACAGTAAAGTTAGGACATATTTCCAGATGGCAGCCAAGCTCCTGTCTAGAGCAAAGCAAAACTAGCCCCAGGGGAAGGCTGCATTCTATCCACTTAAGTATATTCTTTTGATGTGAATAGTGTGCCTCATGCCCAGAGTAAATTAGTTTAGTCAGGGCCCACTCAGAGACCCTAGGGGGAGATGTGTGGATTCAGGCAGCTGGCCAGAACACAGCTGCCCCCAAGTATTTTCATAAACCATCACACTGCTAATATTACACCCAAAGGTCTTCTTGGAGCTCAGCTTTTTGTTTTACAATTTCACTCAGAAGTGACTTTTGCAGTGAAAATAAAAAAAACAATAGCACTTTACATGTGACTCTTCTTAGATCATTGTGGACTTAACCCAAGACACCCTTTCTCTGGGAGCTAGATAAAGATGAGAAGGTCTTCAGTCTTCAGACCTTGCTTAATAACCAACCTGCACCTTCACATTTGTACTCATTAAAGTCATGTCACACATGTGCCCTCATGAGTACATAGGTGATTCTAGAAGCTAAATTTCCATACTATCTATTCAGAATAAAGCTGACCAGTGTTCCAAAACAGAAAGAAAGGAAGGGAGGGAGGGAGGGAGGGAGAGAGGAAAAGAGGGAAATACGTGATCCACTGATCCTCGCCGATGGTACAAAACAAACATAATAAAGTACTATTTGCTTCCTTCGTTCTTGTTTCTCTAATTCTTTTCTTCTCACGGTTCTCTTGGTGTCCCCCAAGGGTAGCCTCCTAGAGGGAGCACTGTGTCTGGGAGGTGTTCCCCTTTTCAGAGCAGCTCCATGCAGTCTTTATGTGAACTTCACTGTCCCCTCTTGCTCCAAGGAAATGCTCAGTCTCGCCTCCACTGAACACTTCGTTTCTGCCCCTTGTTGCAGATTCTACACTGTTCTTTTCTCAGATTCCAAATTCAGGCGGAAATTTCAGAGGTCTTTCCAAAATGGAGTTGTGCTTTTCCTCATTGCCTTCTTCTTGCTTCCCTGGGCATTCTTCCTTGACAGACCCCTGAGAAGCTGCTCTGCCCTTCACACTGCGCTCAGCAGGAATACTTGAAGTTCTACTTTTTCAGACATGAACATCTTCCTCAAGAAATATGGCTGCCCTTTCCTTTCCTTCCCTTTCCTTGTGTTCCCGCACCCTGATATCTTCCTAGTCTGCCTCCCACCTCCACCCTATTTCATCTTTTTCTCAGTTACTCAAATGCCACAAATATACCACAAATATTCATTGAGCAGGGACATGCCAGGCACTGCAAGGGGAATATAGAGTTATAAATATTTCCCCTTGAGCAGCTCCAATCTTGCTTCTCCAAATGAATTCAAACAGATGCTGCCAGATGCAAACCTTCATTTCCTTTTCTGGCTGAAAACTTGCAGTAGATCTAGCCATCCTTCCCTCCAGCTAGCCTGTGGATAGTCATTCAATGCTTGCACAAGTAGTTAGAAATGAAACAAAAGGCACCCAGAGCTTGCAATGATATTTTGGAGAAAGCCTCCTTACCATTCCATGGAAGCAGTCATGATAGCAGATGAGACTTCTTGCAAAATGAAAACACACCAATTAGTTGGAAGCTGAGTTTAAGATACAAAGATGAAGTATTAGACAGGCTCTCAAATTCCTGTGTTGGTGTCTTAGAAGACCCCAGGCAAGGCCAGTTGTCTCCTCTTCACTGGGTAGACAAAGCATTATCTTTCTCAGAAGTCCCCAAGCCTTACTGCAGACATTTGTAGCTCCGTTCAGTTTGATGTGGCCACGTCTCCCTTTGGGGGGGATATTCCAAGCTCTGCAGTCCACCTGACAACAAAGAATCCTAGAAGTCGTCCTTTTCTTGTTCTTCCCCCAGGGTTCCATTTTGTCAAAATCCAGCAGGCCATTTCTCCTCTCATTACCTCACTTGGTTGAGAGAAAGATGTCACAGAACCATGATAAAAGAACATTTTAGGAGGGGCCAGAGCATTTGTAACAGTTTTCATTTAAACCTCTCCAAAGTCGTGAACTACTATTAATACATGCATTTTGCGGATGAGGAAACAAGGACACAGAGTTTATGTACGTTGCAGACGTAGGTTGCGGAGCCGGAATTTGACAGCTGCTGTAGAGCTCTGGTACTCCAACTCTGAACCACACATAGCCTCCCACACTGACTCCAGCTCCTTCCAGTATCCTGGGCTGGGGCGTGGAGCAAGGGCACTGGTGCTACCCACACTCGCGGTGGCTGAACCTGTAAGCTGCCCCTTAAAGCCCTTCAAAATGCTAGAGCTCCAGTAGGAGGAGACACGGTCCCCAAGTTGTCTTCAACAGTTTTCTGTCACTAAATATATATATAAAGATTTTTAATTATTACCGTTAAAAATAAAGTTCCTGTCCTAGGCATGGCAAAAAAGCACAAGGTCTTTAAACTTGTTGGAAATAAATTCTGAAGTGGTTAGTTCACCATCTGTTTTCTACCACACCTTTGACTTCTAGCCCTGGCTATGCCCATTTGGACACCAAATTTGGGATGCAGGTGGAGGAGAGGAACAGACTAGAAGGGGAGGGGAAGAACTTGTCCCAGGAAAATGTCATTCTAGAGGGGAAGGTATTTTTCAGTGATTTACAATCACTGTGCTTAGATTTCATCTGTAGTCATGTATTCTTAGAGTTTATTTAAAAAATAATAATAATCAAGTTCCTAGCACTCTTTCCTAGATGCCTGCTAATAGCAACTGATTCTGGATGTGCCTTTCAGACCTTCCTGGCCCTCTGTTCCTGAAAACAGGCACCGCTCATCAGGTGTGGTTTATACTGGGCAGGTTTTACAGGACTTGGCTTATATACATAGGACTCTGTCTTGGTCAATGCAGAGTCTCAAAACCCTAGGAACTTATGTCCCTGCGTTCTTGAGACATGAAGATGTAAGGCAGAGAATCAAATTAGTATCACAAGAAAAAAAATGTCCAAGTGGATTCCTGGTGTAAAACCAATAGAGCACATTTATTCTGGCCCTCCACCCTTGCTCCCTCTCGCGCTCTAAACCTCCTTCATGAAGCTGTCCTCCTCCGGTACTTTGGATGGAACCTCAGACCATCCACTGGTTTTTCTGATCACTCTTAACCTAACTATGTCACTGAGACATTGTCAACACTGTATCATAGAATGGACTTTTAATTGAGAAATTCAGACTTCAATTCAACACAACCCACACTTCAACCTCCATTCAAAGGTAAGACCTGTCAAGGGTGCCCCACGGTGCAGACAGCTGCCCTGCCTTCAGAGGGGAGGCTTCTGGAAGCAACAGGGTAGGCTTGCACTCTGGGTCCCACTTCTGGCTATGACGGTCTCATGGGTACATCCCAAGGTTCTTTGGTGCTGGGGCCTCCACGCTGCAGTTCTTTGTGGTAGCTGGGGCCTCTCCATCAGCTGGCCCCTCCTGCATCCACTCAGCATCACCCTTGATTGAAAACCCATCGTTTCCAAGGTCCCCCTTACCCTGACCTTTTAAACAGACCTCAGGGTTAACCTCCCATTGGTGGTTCCATATCTGCTCTCTGGGACCTAAATGCCTCTGACCCCCAGTCATAGGAGAATTCAGTGATGTTCCAGGTGTGGGACCTTCTCTGGAACCATCCTTTCCTCGGTTGCTGTCACTAGCCATGAGACACCACCAATCTCTGCACCTGCCAGCTACAGGGAACACTTGTCAAGCTTTTCAAAGGTCCCGATGACATGCCTGATGAGCCACCAGGCTTGAATCAAGGGCAGCACCCCTTCTCCTCCCCACAGTTCCCTCACCTAGGAAATCACCTTCCAAGATGCTCTTTTCATCTTCACTCTTTACACCTCTTTATTTCCCTCTTCTGGATGATCATTTCTAGAATTGTAAAACCAACTGTCCAATATTTCTTTGAAAATCTGTATGCTGGCCAGGCACCTAATCTTGCAATTCCATATCTTTGTATCTGAATGCTTCAGTTGAAACTCCCTGTTTATGATTCTGTTACAGAATAAAGAATGAGTGTATCTAGCACTCAAATGGCAAAATCAGTCACACACACACACAGGAAGTATTTCTCTTTATTCTATACCAGGTGCTGGGGATTCACCAATGGGACTAGGAAGGAATCCTATCAGTGGGTGACAGATAAGGAAGGGAGATCGGTGCCCCAGCAGGGATGGTGTGTGGGCAATGTGCACGGGTCCCCTTCTACAAAAGGGTGTCATATTCACTCTGCTTCTGGCACAGAGCAACTCAAAAGCAGCCTGTTCTATTCAGTAGGTACAGTGAGCTATGTGAGTGCTCCACCACAGAGCCCCCAGGGGGGAATGCAGAGCAGCACATAGGCCTTGAGATTTTCAAAGGCAAGAAGCAGACTATTTTCTAGGAGAGATACTCATTTAAAATAATTCTAATGGTAGGAAAATCCTGGAAGCTGAGGATCCACATGACAGAAGGCTATCTCAGAAGGAGAGCATGGGAGGCTGACACGATGATGGGGGTAGCTGAACAGTAGTACTGGATTTTCTATTTTATAATTTTTGTCAAAGCCCGAAATCTCTTCTAACATATTTTACCATATTGCATGCAACAACCTTTAGAGGAGAAAAAAATCAATTTGAAGTTGAGAAAAATCTTATTTATCCAATATTAGCAAGTATAACTGTAAAGGGAAAAAATCAGCTATGTGACAGAGCTCTCATAACTCTTCTGAATAAATATGGAAATATATTTGGAGGCAGAATATTAGACTTAATGAATTCTATTGTAAAAAAAGTCTTGTGAAATAGATATTGTGATAGACAATTTTATTGTGAAAATTGCCTGAAAATAGGAGGTTGACACAGAAACACAACAACCATTAGTAAAACCTAATTAATTTTTAACCCTGTGTGGTCTTTCCCTTTCTGATTTTTATTCATTTAAGGCTTCTCATCCTTTGTGCATTTTGTAAGTAAGTAGTTTATATGTGGAGAAACTGATTTAGAAATTAAGCTGAGGTTTATATTTAAAATGTATTTTTATGACAAAATCCAACCTGAATTATATTCAGCATCAGAATTAGGGTGTTGAAATACTCCCCCTTTTTAACTGTTACAAGGTAACATAATGAAGGCAGGATAGAGACAAGTAAGTACCAATCTCCTCCCAACCAGAAAAGTAGGTCAAAAATAACACCTGCCTATAGGTCCCTCTTGTTTCTCCATCCCTGAGTAAACATGAATTATGAGGACCCTATGGGATGACTGAACGGTCATGGCAATGGATCATTATGTGACTCTACTGCAGTCAGGGTATTTTCCTGTTCCATTGTTAGAATATCCTATAATTTCCCCTCATCAGAGTGGATAAAAGCAGGGACCTTTTTTTTTTTTTTTTTTTTTCAAGTTTCTGTGCTGATTCAGGATACAGGTACTTTTCTTCAGAGCTATGTAACTAAGTCTTTTGAATGAATTTAACATTTTCATCTTTCCTGGCTCATTTGAGAAAGATATTAACATACCAACACAAAGTAAACAAAAGAGGGCCATTGAGAAATAAAAGAAAGTTGGCAAATGAGTCTGCAGTTTCTGTAAAACATGAGTGCCAGACCCACCTTAAAAAGCCATAATAGCTGCAATATCTTTAGAAACACTGGCTAGAAAGTCAACGGCTACGCTGAGAATGAATTCTGGCCTGCAGTCACTAAGGTCTTGGATCCTCGTGTGATCCTTTCTCTGTGAAGACGGTTCTGTCTTGATGTTTGACCCCTTGTTCTCCCATTGTCCCTGTATATGAATCATGTGGCAACCTCAGAACACAATGACCTGCCCTAGTGACTAAGGTCACACCAGAATCTTGGCTTTGCTACCTTTTCTATGCCCATTTCACATCCACACCACATAAGCATCTGGTATTCCATTAGCCAGGGAGCACAGAGTCCATGTCAATGCTTCTTTCCAGCAGACCACATATTCCCATGAAGGCAGAAACAATAAAAGCTTGAATAGTAATTGCAGAGAACCCATCTAACCCCATACATTTTAAATGTCCCTCGTGAAGATGACCATCTTGCAGTGTATAACTATGTGTTGAACCAAGAACGTAGGGTGTTCTGCCACCTCTCAGTACTATTCATATGTTATTCCCTGTTGCCTTGAGTACCCTTTCCAGGTCTTCTAAATCCACCTGCCAAATTTTCACCATTCATCTTTCTCAGGTCTCAGGTCAAGAACTACATGGTCTTCAAACACTTCCCTGATGACTTCAGGCAGAAGGGGGTCTTGTACTTGTTCTACATTGTACCTTATATAAACCACTATGATGTCAATTATTAATATAGGTTATGATTGTTTGCAGGTTCATATTAAGTACAAAAGTCCTATTCATTCATTTTGGCCTCAGGCTCTAACACAGTGACTGAAACATAGTGGTGTTCAATACCCAATGAATGAGTGATAGAAAGTATATGACCCGCATGCCCCCAGGCCATACTGCTAGGGAGGGGACAATGGATTGTCCGTCCAGGTCATAGGTGTTTGATTCCAGAACCTCACGTAGCATGGTTACAGGAACCCAACCTCTGTGTGTCCCCTCTTGGCCCACCAAGTTTTCTGTGGCTCGTCCATTTTCCTCGGTGTGATTTAAGTTGCCCCTGATGCCGTGGCTGTCGTCTCCCTCACCTTCCTGCTGTGGTCACCTCAATCAGCACTGCTAGCGTAGCTGCGCCCACGGACGGCGCTTCCCCAGTGAGATCTTGCCGTTTTCTCCATAGCAGTGCTTCTCAACAGAGGGGCAATTTTGCTCCCCGGGAAATACATGCCAATGTCTGGAATAGGGGAGAACACACACAGACAGACGCTACTGGCATTTAGTGAGTAGGCCAGTGATGCTGCTAAACATCCTGCAATGCACAGGTCAGCCCCATGGCACTTACCTGTCAATAGTGTGGAGATTGAGAAACCTTGCTCCAAAATGAAGAGTCAGCCCTACAAGCATTGCAGCACTTTTACTTGGTTTCCCAAAGACACTCTGACTGTAAGTTTCCTCACAACCTTTTTCTTTTTGTTCATTTGTTTGGGGTTTTTTTTCCCCCACACAATTTGGAGCAAAATATCCCAGGACTGAGTTGTAGAATATTAACGTTCTATCAGCAATGCCTAACTAAATAGGACTCCTCCTCCTGGCCCCAACATTTGCCCAAAGACAGAGGTTGAACACCTCTACTTTACTGAATGTTGGAATCAATTCCATGTCTACCCAATAGACTCGAAATTTCAAGTCTCATGCCTGGTCTTTGCATAGGATTTTAATCCACAGTGTTCTAGGGCTCAGCCTGTGGTTCCAAAGGCTGCTTCAGCATTTCTTCCAGCCAACATGTAGGATTATCATAAAAATAGAACACCTGGTGCCCCATTATAACCCAGCAGAGCTGCTAAAGCAGAAATACAAATAGGATCTCCTGACTCACTTGCCACGTAAGTATTGACAGTCAAGAATTGCTCTGCAATTGTTCTCAAGAAAAACACAGAAAATGGTACTATGTGTACGGAGTACCACAGTAAACAGGCTCTCAAAACCCCAGGCCATGCCTGCCTAGCCACCATGGAGCTGGAGATAAACCACACGTCTGCATACCCATAAGCCATTCATTTCATGGTTGATAACTACACCATGAACTACTGGGTGTTAAAGTCTGCCATACAGGGGAAGCCATAGAATTGAAGGGTAGAGGGATAAGATGAGGGTCCCACAGAAACTTTTAGTCTTAAAGTGATAGCTATGGACCAAGGGAGGAAAGTCATACTTCTCAGGCCCAGACTCCCCTTATTTTGAATCAGAGAGGAAAGAGGAGGGAGAGAGCAGTGGGGGTAAAGCCAGTTGTCACACTCCTCTCTCTGGAGTTTCTGTGATGAAGGCAAAGTCCAAAAGTAGGTTTTGCTTTTACTGTGACACAAGAGGTTCCACTTGGCTCCAAGTGATAAATATTTACAGCATTGTAATTTCTCTTTGAAGGAAAATAATCCTTGGATAGATACTAGAAGAACTTGTATTAGAAGCACAGGGGTATGTCCTAAGCTATCAAATATGGGAGCTAACAATAGAAGACATCTTGAAATTCTATCTTGAATAATATAAAATGAATATAGATACTGATACTGGTATCTCAGAATATCCAGGGAATGCACTACTGGGTATTTACTCAAAGAAAATGAAAACACTAATTCAAAAAGATATATATGTTCCCCATGTTAATAGCTACATTACTTATAATAGCCAACATATGGAAGCAACCTAAGCGCCCATCAGCAGATGAATGAATGAAGAAGTGGTATATATATACAATGAAATATCACTTGGCCATAAAAAAAAATGAGAGCTTGCCATTTGCAACAACATAGATGGACCTACAGTGTATTATCCTAAGTCAAATAAGCCAATTAGAAAAAGACAAATACCAAATGATTTCACTCATATGTGGGATCCAAATAAACAAAACAAATGAACAAACCAAAAAACCCAGATTTTTAAATACAGAGAAAAACTGGTGGTTGGCAGAGGGGAGGTGAGTGGAGGGATGAGTGAAATAGATAAAGGGGATTAAGAGGGACAAACTTCCAGTTATAAAATGAATAGGTCATGGAGATGAAAAGCATTGGTAATTACCATATCATTTTTAATTAAAAAAATCAAACAAAAAACTAAGTGAATGAAGATGGAGATGGAATAGGGTAAAAATGACGAACAGGTGGTTACAACTAGGTGACATGAAGAAAAACTATGCTCCATTCACAAAGAGAAAGATTGAGAAAGAACTCAAGAACATAAGAGGTCGGTTGACCCATCAGTGCTGGGGCAGAACGTAAACAATGCCCTGGAAGAAGAGATCTTCTTCTCTCCCCAAAATTTTCTAATGTCAGACTGCTGAGTTACATCAATTTCCTGATCTCCACAATCTATTCTGCCTACTTAAAAAAAAAAAAAATCCTCTTGAATCCCCAAGATTCTCTTAAGGGCTAAACCTTTCATTTTTTTAATTAGTAATTTTGGAAAAAAATAGAAATGCTTGGCTTTTGAAGCACTTAGGTGCAAATAATCTTTTGGTTAAATGCAATCAGTCAATCAGTTAACTAGAATGTTTGATTAGAATAACACCTTCCAGTTGTATTTTGTACTTTATAAAGGTATTTGCTATCTCGTTCAATCCTCTCAATATCCCTTTGAGGAAATCACTTATTTCCTTATCTTATTGAGTAGGAAACAGAGGTTCATAGTGGTTAGGTGATTAAAAACTCAATCCAGCTGAACCAGAACAAAAGTACCCTCACTCTTTTATATCTGAAGTTGATTAACCCAATCTTTCCCATACCATATTAAATGATTAGAATTTTGAACATAGCACTTCTTTGTCAAGGATTTGTCATCTATTGTGTGCCAAACACAAGGGCAACAATAGTGAACTACTTTCACAGAGCTTAGAGTTCAACATAAGGGCACTGAGCATCCTATTTTTGTATTGTGTATTAAGTACACTGATATGGGAGGTCCAAGGTATTTCCAGATCACATAAGAGAGTTACCTATTCCAGACCCAGTGGGGAGGAGGTGGTATCAGGGAAAACTTGCAGGAAATGATGTCTAGGTCTAGATCTGAAGGATTAGTAGCAGTCATCAGGTAGATGGGTAAGGAGAGACATTCCAGGCAGAAGGACCAGCATGTGCATGCAAGGAAAGAAAAGTCAGGTGCTGAACTTGCACTACAGAGAACTCAACAGGGATGGAGCAGAAGCACGAAAACAATGGAGTAGAACTCAATCTCAGAGAGAAGCCTTGACTAGATGGTGCGCAGGCTTGTAGAGCATTCTTAAGAGATTTGTAATCTACCTTGAGGGCCTTAAGAAGACTTTGAAAATTTTAAGTAGTGAGAAGAAAATAATTAGTTTTACATTAAAGAAAGATTATCTGGTATGTCTTGTGGTGAAAGGATTTGATTAACAGAAATCTCTGCAACAAAACATGTTGGAATAAACTGCAACTGAACTCTACATAAGGTGTCAGAATTGGCATAAGGGTGATTTTAGCTCAGTTTTGTGGGACAGGTGTAAAGATTGGCCCAGGACCTGGCACAGATACAGGAAGACATCATTCCTGCACTGCCCATAATTCTCTGCAGGGACAAGTGAGACCTAAAGTCCTTTCCCAGAATTGCTTTAGCTATACAGGGTCTTTTGTGATTTCACACTAATGTTTGGATTTTTTTCTATTTCTGTGAAAAACGCCATTGAAATTTTGACAGACATTGAGTCTACAGATGGCTTTCAGTAGTAGACATCATAACAATATCAAGTCTTCTGATCCATCAACAAAGACTATGTTAACATTTCTTTGTCATTTTTAATTTCTCTCATCAAAGTCTTATAGTTTTAGGTATACAGATCTTTCACCTTCTTGATTAAATTTATTCCTAAGTATTTTATTGTTTGGATGCTATTGTGAATGGGTTTTCTTAGTATTTTTCAGGTATTTTGTCCATGTATAGATATGCAATTGATATCTGTATGCTGGTTTCATATCCTGCAGCTTTAATTAATTTGTTGATTAGTTCCAACAGCTTTTTGGTTGGGTCTTTAAGACTTTCTATGTGTAAGATCTTATCATTTGCAAATAAAGAAAATTTTACTTCTTCCTTTCTGATTTGGCTGCCTTTTATTTATCTTGCTTGAATGCTCTGGCTAGGACTTTCAATACTATGTTCAATAAGAATGTTGACAGTGGAGCACCCTTGAGTCCTTTCAATAAATGGTGTTGGGAAAACTGGACAACCACACACAGAAAAATGAAATCACACCTCTATCTTACAACAGTCACAACAATTAACTTTAAGTGGATTCAAGATATAAATGAAAGACTTGAAACTGTAAAACTCCTTGAAGAAAACAGAGGAAAAGCTCGTGGATATTGATCTGGATGATGAATGATTTTTTGGATATGACAACAAAAGCATAAGCAACAAAGACAAAAATAAATAAATGGGACTACATCAAATTAAAAAGCTTCTGTATGCCAAAACAATCAACTAACAAAATAGAAATATAACTTACAGAATGGGAGGTTTAGCTAATATATATGTGTTTATTATAATAATATATATGTGTTTATTTATATACATATGTATATATAAACACATATATGTATACATATATAATATACACATACATACATATGGAATTCATACAACTCAACAGAAACTAAACAATTCAAATAAAAAACTGGAGAGAGGAATTGAATAGGCCTTTTTCCAAAGAAGACATACAGATGACCAACAGGTACATGAAAAGGTGCTCAACATCACCAATCAGCAAGGAAATGCCAATCAAAAACCACAGTGAGATCTCAACTCACATCAACAACACAAGAAGTAACAAGTGTTGGTGAGGATGTGGAGAGAAGAAAACACTGTGCACTTTTAGTGAAAATGTAAATTGATAACAGCTAGTATGGAAACAGTATGGAGGTTCCTCAAAATATTAAAAATAGAAATATAATCCAAAAATCCCACTTCAGAGTATTTACTCAAAGAAAACAAAAACACTAATTCAAAAAAATATATATGCACCCCTGTATTTATTGCAGCATCATTGACAATAGCCAAGATGTGGAAGCAACGCAAGTGTCTATCAATAGAAGAATGGATACACACACACACATTATATATATACATATATATGTATGTATATATGTATATGTATATATATATATATTACATATATATATAATGGAATATTACTCAGCCATTAAAAAGAATGAGATCTAGCCATTTGCAATGACATGGACGGACCAAGAGGGTATTATAGTAAGTGAAATAAGTAAAGTAAGTTAGAGAAAGACAAATACCTTATGTTTTCATTTAAATGTAGAATCTAAAAAACAAAACAAATGAACAAATAAAAGAAGCAGACTCTTAAATACAGAGAACAAACTCATGGTTGGCAGAGGGGAGGTGGGTAGAGGTGAGGGGATGAAATAAAGAGCATTAGGAGTCACAAACTTCCAGTTATAAAACAAATAAGTCACAGAGATGGATAATATAGCAAAGGGAATATGGTCAATATATTTAATAACATTGTATGGTGAAAGATGATGACTACACTTAGTAGCATGATGAGCACTACTATAGAGAATTATTGAATCAGTGTTGTATACTTGAAACTAATATAGCATTGTATGTGAATCATACTTCAATAAAAACCACAAAAATTATGAATGCTGCTATACAGAATAAAAACGGTTCTGTATTATACCCCTGAAAACTGCTAAGAGAGTAAATCTTCAATGTTCTCAACACAAAAACTATAGCCATTATGTGATGTGATGGAGTTATTAGCTAAAGGTATGGTAGTAAATATATTGCAATATGTAAGTATATGAAATCAACTCAATGTATACCTTAAACTTACACAGTGTTATTTGTCAGTTACATCTCAATAAAGCTAGAAAAAAAATGAGGGAACAATTGACAAGACTGAGTTGCAGACTGCAAAGAGAAAACCAACAATCTTGTAGTTGTTAGTCCCCAAGTCCTCTTCATTGACAGTTTCTGGGGGAGTAATAGGGATTAGCAAGAGGACTCTGAAGAGGCTCATCATTTAGGGTTAAAGAGAATCCTAGGATTCAGGAAGGTATCATGGTGAGAGCTGGCAGAAGAATTAGAGGATGGGAAGAGCAGAGGGAAATGAGGATGGGAAAGAAAGAACAGGGTACCTGAAGAATGTTTGCAGTGGTGACCGTAGATGGAGAGAGGTGGACAGGAATAACTGACCCTGAGTGGAAATTGGTTAGGGAGTTGTATTAGAGGGCTGTGCTTCCTGCCACCCAGGTGGTAATGGAGCATTGCTTAGATCTCACATGGGTCAAGATGTAGATAGCCACTGTGGAGAAGTTAAAAAAAGCAGGGAGATATAGTATGTAATATTGGGGGAGATGACGTGCAAAGCCCAAACACTGCTTACAACTGTTTCATGGGAATTTGAACTGATACCCCTTCCTTTTTGAGATAAATGTTTCTAAATGAAAGAGTCATTTAAAAAAAAAAATGATAAATCAAAGTTTGGGCCAAAACCTGCAAAGGTTTTAAAGATCCAGTATTATACACCCTCGATCTCTGCTCTTAATATGACTGGGGTATTCATGAGTGACAGGAAAAAGATTTAAATCCCTCCTAGTTTGGAAATCTCTAAGCATACAACCAACTGACTCAAAGGCCAAGAAGAAATCATAAGGCAATTACAAAATACTTACAATGGAAAGATAATGAAAAACTTCATAGCAAAACTTCTGAACTGTAGCTAAATCAATACTAAAGGAAATTTACAACCTTATAGGTTTATATGAGAAAAGCAGAAAGGACAGAAGTCAGTAAGCTAGGCATACAATTTGAGAAGTTAGAAAAATATCAACTAAAAAGGACAGAGAGAATTAAAGAAAGAAGGGCAATAATTAATAAAAAAGAAAAAACAAAAACAAAAACAGAGAGGACCAAGCAACCCAAGTCAATATGTTGAAAACATTTATAAAACTTGTCTGACAAATCTCAGGTAAAACTAAGAATGTAAGAGAAAAAGGGAGAGAGAAATGACACATATAAACAATAAATAATTAAGATTTAAAAGAGATTTTCAATAGTATTATAAAAAAGATTTAAAAGAAATTTTAAAAATAAGTTAATACTATAAAAGTCTTCATGCCATAAATTAGCAGACATATTCTTAGAAAAACTAATTTCTAAACAGACTCAATATTAGAAAAAAGACAAATTCTTATATGACATTAAAGAAAATTAGTCATTCAAAAGCTGTCCAAAAGAACTTACACCAAACTCTCAAAATAAATTCAATGGACACAAACCCTTTTTGAGACAAGAAAAAATATTCCACCACATAACTGTAAGGCTGCTCACCTAACAAAATTTGTTACATGCAATATGAAAAAGGAAAGACCATCTTACTTATGTATACAAGTGCAACAATACTAACAAAATATTAGCAAATTAAATGTGGAACTATATTTTAAAAAGTATAGTGCATCACAATTAATTTGAATTCATCCCAGGAATGCAAGATTGGTTCAATGCCAGAAAATATGTTAATCAATTTAATTACATTAACAGATTAAAGAGGACAATTATATGCAACTAGATGGTATGTCTCCTAAGTGCAAAGTGTAATTTCTGCACAACTTTTTAAATTAAAATTGTTCACTCTGGACTTGCTCTCTCTTTTCTCCTTCCCTGAGCTGGAATGTGGGCATGGTGATAACCCAAAGGAAGGTGAAGCCACACAATGGAAGAAATCTGGATGTTTCAATGATCTCCTGAAGCCTGAACTGCCCGCCCATCATTCTAATGTCTCATTTTGGTCTCTTGGAGCAACTTCAAATATGCCCCAGTTAACACAGAGACAAGGGAAACTTTATGAAAAATAGGTGAAATCTGACTGACACACTTTCTCTTTCCTATTGCATATGGAGGTATGGAGAAAGAATAGTGGAAAGAAAATAAACTTTAGAGGCACAACCAGCTTTGAATCCAAGGTTTACCACATGCTAAGTGTCTGACTTTGGCCATGTTAACCTCTCTGATCTTCAATTTCGCCAGGAATAACATGGTAAATATCTCTCCCCAACACGTGCAGGTTCTTTTTAGAATGTGGATAACAAAGAAGGGAAATTGGTGCTGCTCTTAGGAAGAAAGTCAGGAGTTATAGAACACTGATTTTTTTTTCTGTAAAGTTGCCAGACAAAATATAGGAAATCCAGTTAAATTTGAGGTTTCACATAAATAGTATTTTTTAGTACAGTATGTCCCAAATGTTGTGTGGGACAAAGTTAAACTAAAAAAGTACATATTGTTTATCTGAAACTCATGATTTTGTTATTTGTTTTGCTAACTATAGCAATCTTATCTGAAGGAGAGAAGAAAGTAGATTTCTTTGGACTGGTTTGAACCATAACTGAGGAGACAGAAACAGTAAGAAATGAGTCATCCCCAGCACAGGACTGAGCAGATCACGCATCTGGCACCTACAGCGGAACAAGTGGTCAGTCTAACCAAACAGACAAGGATGGACTCAAAACAGCGTCAGGAACCCATGAGCTTGGCAATGGTGATGCACAGATTCACAGCCAGAAAACTAGCACACAAGCTTAGGGAAAATGGGAAAAAAAAAAAAGTGCATGTTTGGAAGACATCCAAAATTTCCAAAATTCCTCCATCTACTTCTGAACCCTCTCCCAGTTTGACAGATGAAGAGGATGTGTACAGAGGTATGAGTCAAATCTTGTCTTTTTTACAGTCAAGCATCTCCCCTTTGTACTTCCAGGAAAACCCAAAGGAAGGTGGTGGGGAGAGAATATCTGTGCCAGAAAGATGGAGATAGGAATACTCCTCTCTCAAAGTTGTTGTAAGAATTAAGACAAGGTGAAGTATATAAGGTCTTAGCATAACATCAGACCTACAGTAAGGACTCCATCACCAGCATCGGTTCTGTTTGTCTCCTCTGTTCCCTGTTCTCTTTCCCCTTCCTTCCTGAGGCTCACCATGTCCTCAAGTTGCCCTGGATTCTGGACTTCAACATCTTCACCTTCCTCCTGAAGTCAGACCCACCAGACAGTTGCTGCAATCCTCTACCCTATGCACCTGATGCGGTACTACCTCATTCTTCCAAGTGGCAGATATTTAAATCTCATTATATGTCATGTACTTTGCTATAGATAGTGATGATGGAGTGAGCATGACAAATAGGCCATCACATCACATCCAACTGCCTACTTAAGAATAACCCAAGGACCACGTGAACATTCAGCTTTCCGAGCTACATCCTCCAAACCTTATTCCAAAGAACAAGGGGTGAGTAGCCTCCATTTAATGCCCTCTGAAGTTTGCCAACTGCTGACCTGAGGCCTTATTACACTGGTGATGGTGATGGTGATGGTGAGGTGATGGTGAGGATGCTAACTGCTGATGAGGTTTGGTAGGTTTTACCTTTTAGGGTCCTCTGCATGGTGCATCCCTTACCCCAAATGAAGAAATTGCAAATAGTGGTATATCAGACATCAGTAATGGGCTGATGGGTGACGTTCCAAGAGGAGCTTGCATGGAGCCCTCAACACTAGATCACAGAACCAGACGTCAACTTTACCTACATGAGAATAAGAAGCATAGGGAGACACAGACCTAAAGTAATGTTCCTACTTTCTGGTCTCAGAACTTCTTTGTACACACAAAAATCACTGAGGACTCCGAAAGCTTTTGCTTGGTATGGTAAACCATATTTGAAGTTAAACCCGAAAAATATTTTTACAAATTTACTTAAAACTAACAATAAATAATGTGTTCATACAATATATATTTATGAATGTTCATCAAAGCAAAAAAATAGTGAGAAGAGAGACATTATTTTACATCTTAAAAATGCTAAAAGGCTTATTAGAAAGAGTAAAATTCTCATCTGTTTCTGTATTCAATCTGTTAGCATATCACACTGGAAAACTCCACTGTATACTGATGAGAAATTGAGAAGGAGAAAAATGTACATAATACGTTTGTGTTATTATTAACATCTTTGGCCTTTAAGCTCCCTGAAAAGGTTTCAGGAATACTCAAGGTTCGGGGCCATGCTTTAAGGACCACTCACCTAAAGGATGAGAAATTGCCTACGGATGGCCCTGCCCCCATGCCTCCACCCAAATGACATGCTGTTGAGGAATCAAGAGAATGGTGGGAGAACAACTCTGACAAAAAGCTCACCACTTTACATTTCCCCCCAAACCCAATCTTCCTATGAGTCTCTCAGTCTGCTGTTAGTGCTCCTACGTGTTCTCAAGGACAGTTATGCTACTGAGCTTTCAAGGTAGGACTTGAAGCTGAAATTAGCTTCCTGGTGTACATTCCACTCTTAAACAGCGCTCAAGCCTGGAGCCAAAATAGAAGAGAAACTCATCTTCCCGGTACCCCTAAAGCTCATGCATCTCCCAAGAGTAGCCACAGATGCCCTTTAAAAAGGAGTCTTCTTCTGCCTACCAACCACTCACCAAAACCCACTCGCTCCATCACATTGTCTCCAATCCCAGTCATGGGCCTTTAATCAGTTTTCCTTCCTGCCTTCAGACCAATGTTTTGCTCAATCTAGTGATTTGACTCTAGATTTTACTTAATTTCTACTCTGGGCACCCGACTAAATGCCACCCCTAGAAGGTGACACTCGAGCATCCATAGGCCGGCTCAAGTCAGAGCCCTATTCCTTTCCACCCCACCCCTCCCCTCGCCTGGGGAATTTAAATATCATTAGCATCAGGTGGGGATTCTGAATCTCAGAAGGTGAGGAAACCATCTCACCATGAAAAAAAGAAAAAAAAAAACACACACACAGGAAATTCAGTCCTGTTTTTAAACTTTCATTACAACTTTCACAAAATATTTCTCTCCTTCAGAATAGGGGTTCATGTAACATTATATTTTGTAAAGTTTGTCTATTTCCTCTCTCTAAGCATAAGGTAGTTTTGATGGACTGAACAGCCTCTTTCTAATTAGGTGAAAGTCCACTGTCTTATAATTGCATGTGAGCAAGCAAGTGAGAGTAATTGGACTAGGGCAGCATACCTTGACCTTGGTGTCTGAAGCTGCCTTAGAATCTCAGAGGTTCAGACACAATGACCTGATAGGCGGAAGAAATTGTAGAACAATCACTGTGGAGGATGATTTTAATTAGACTGCAGAAGTTAGGGAAGAAGATGTTCTGATTAGTGCAAAATATCATGGCATTGTGGCATCTGTCATATTTTTAACCAGTCATGACAGGTAGTTATTATATTTAAGTTTCAAATTTCCTCAATTCCTGTTATTGCTAAATCAGATCTTAATAAAGTCACTTGGGATGGGTTAGACAGGTGTGATCCAAAGAAATATTCCACCAAAATAAAAGAAGTGAAGCATCTTTAGTCTTTGCATCCACCTAGACAATAGCAAAACAATAAAAAGAGCTACAAAATAACCTTACCTCACTGACTCTTGTGATCCTGCTTGGTCCCTGTACCTAAGGAGCTTGGAGGGCAAAAAGGGAGTGGCTACTGGGTGACTTGGGGAGATCTTGAGTAGATTCCTCAACAAAATGGCAGCATAAAACTCCAGGTAGGTGAACAGGGGCACCACCAATCCCCCAGGGGCAACCATCTCTCAAGAGAGCCTTTGTCATTTAACTGACAGCTTGGCGTACAGGTAAGCTACAGGTTTGGTTACTGCAGTAAGCCAGGAATCACTTGGGAGTCCTACAGTCGATGGTAATTAGACTATAGTCAGGTTTATAAGATGAAGAACTCCAGAGGCAGATTATCAATCCTCCTCTAACTACACAACCATACTCAAACTTGGTATTAATTTCTTCTAAGTGAGCTACGACATGTGTGACATGAGACTAATTGGGAAGATCGGTGAGTTTAGAATTGGTAGAAAGACATGGAATTTTCAACCACTGTAGGGACTCAGGAGCTCTTGGTTTACACCATATTCTCCCTGCTGATTTATTTTTCTATATTAGCAGGTGAGACCCTCTATGAACAAAAAAATTATAAATTCATACAATCAAATAATAGTTATTCTGTATTTCTCCAAACACATCTAAGCAAAGGCAAAGCCTGTAGAAGGACTTTGTTGAGAGGAGACATTGACCGTAACTGAAGAATGCTAGCTGTCTGTGAAGGGTTCCCTGTGAGTGAGTGGATCAGTGTGGTGGCCGAGCGCGGGGAGAGGAAAAGGAAGACAAGGGAGGAAAGAGAAAGGCAGAGTAGGGAGGCAGATTGATAGAGGCCAGACCTTCAAGAAGAATACATACCAGTCACAGGAAGGAGAATCAACATTAGGAACGTGTATATACAGGAACCAGACCAGAGGGGTAAAGTTAGCAGGTCACAAGGTTTTGCAGTCATAAAAGAGGCAGTTTGCCACAGAAGGAATTAGGATCCAGAGATAGGTGCCCCAGGATGGGGATGATTAAGAGAGCAATAGGATCAACATCTGATAGTAGCCACTTGTTTTCCCTTCAACTCAGACTCATTTCACAAACATAGTACTGCTTAATCTCCATCTATCAAAGAGGGATTTAAAAATATATAAAAAGATCTCATCAGAAAAGCCAAGCTTAGAAAATACAAGATTTTATTCCAAAAAGATAAAGTCCATTTTAGGAATCTTAACAGTGGCCAAGAGAAAGATGACCCTCCTAAGTCAGATCCACAGAGAGACAAATGATGTTACACCCCAAGAGCATCCACTACACCATCTTTTCTGATGGAATGCTACACACTCTGTTGGATGAAGGGCTGGAAAACAGAAGGAGCTCACAGACAGATGGCCTGTGAGAAAGTCTTGTAGAAAAGGGTTTCATATGGGGCGCCTGGGTGGCTCAGTCATTAGGCGTCTGCCTTCGGCTCAGGTCGTGATCCCAGGGCCCTGGGATCGAGCCCCACATCGGGCTCCCTGCACCGCGGGGAAGCCTGCTTCTCCCTCTCCTACTCCCCCTGCTTGTGTTCCCTCTCTCGCCGTGTCTCTCTCTGTCAAATAAATAAATAAAATCTTAAAAAAAAAAAAAAAAAAAAAAAGAAAAGGGTTTCATAAACAGGACTTCCTTCATTTGTAACTTGACTCTCTTTCTCCTATTCTGCTCTGATTATTTTGTTTGATTTCTTAACAACCTTGCAGTGATTTTTAGTATGAGATTCCTCTGCTGTGATTGTTTGCCATTCTCTACATTCAAAGACCTGAGAAAAAGCCTCCAGTTCAAGTGAGAGAGAAATTGGTTTCATTACTTTTTTTCTCATCCATCCTGTAAATCACCAGCATAGGTAATTACAATAATTTCCAACTTAGCATGTACATTCTCTCCATGTAATAAGATTAAAACCCAGCCTGTCATGCCACCCTGTTATGGTTTATAGATGGAATTTTTTCTTTCACTATCTGTATTTGATTAAACACTATTTCCATTTCAGCTCTGACTCTGTTTTCCTTGTTATCTCACAAGGGATTTTGCAACACATCCTTTTTCCCGTCCGGGAAGCACAGCCTTATTTCTGGGATATAGCATGCTGTAGGACTCATCACATTTCTGTGTGTTATAGATTTCTAACATTTTTTTTTTTTTAAAGATTTTATTTATTTATTTGACAGAGAGAGACACAGCGAGAGCAGGAACACAAGCAGGGGGAGTGGGAGAGGGAGAAGCAGGCTCTCCGCAGAGCAGGGAGCCCGATGTGGGACTCGATCCCAGGACCCTGGGATCATGACCTGAGCCGAAGGCAGACGCTTAACGACTGAGCCACCCAGGCGCCCTAGATTTCTAACATTTTTTAAATTGGACATCTTTTTTATGATGAAAAAAGAGAATGATTTTCAGAAAAAAAAACAAATGAGAAAAGGATTTATTTGGTCTTTTTAAATGAGTTGAGAAGTTTTTAAATTGTGCCAATTAATCCTCCTTTCCTGCTATTCAGTATCAATCAGCCTAGAAAGCAGTATATAATTCACAAGCAGAAATTTTCAGATTGATCCTTGAGCATAGGGTACGCGAGTTTAGTATAATCACACACATACGTACATGTATGTATATGTGTGTGTGTATAAAATTTGTGTTTATTTCAGCTATTTCAGAATCATATTAATATAAATCAAAGTGTAGATAACCATCCAAATTAATGGGGCCCTCTTTTTAAGAACCAGGACTATGTCCCAGTTGGCAATGGTATTAGTGTGGATAACATTATTTCATAAAAAGAAAATAATGTCTGAGCAGGTAAATAAGGAATCCTCAGCATTAAAGAGACAAATAGGACTGAACTGAATCCTATTTCCCTTTTTATATTTCCCTTGACTCTTTTACACCTTTATAAAATGATTTTGAAGTACAATTTGGGATCAATAGTGTATCTCTCCTTGGACCCTCCTATTATGAGGGTCCAGGTCCCATTTTGAAACCTAACTCTCCTAATAGCACCTCCTCCTCTGAACAACTCAGAAAGCATATGCTATGGCCAAGGAAAAACCCTGCACATCTCTCTTCTCACCCTACCCTGTTATGACTTACTCATATCCTAGTAGCTCTTAATACAGGGCTATAGAAATGTAAATGTTCTGGAAAGAGGAAAACTCCTCACAATCCTCCAATCTTTAAATTACATAAGAAGACACTAAATTCTACAATGGCTTGCATTTCCATTAGTCGATCCCCTCAATCTTGGGTAGATCAAGATGGTTGGTTATCTTAGGGAGAATCACAGTAGACAAGGCTTAAAACTCTGGAAAAAAAAACTCAACATCTTTTTCAGTGATAGTTCAAGTTGGTTGTTATGGAAGACTCTTGTAGATATTGGCATACATACTGGATTCCACAGTGGGTGGAACTTGTTTTCTAAAAAAAGCAAGCTTCCTTTAAACTCTTATGACCTGCAGGGTGAGATTGACATAAAATTTTGAATAAGAAAATTTGTCTTTTTGGTCCTGCCACTCCCGCATCTTTTCAGCACATGATATTCCCATGCCCTCCTCCTTCATGCCATGCGAACGGACCATGCAACAGTCCAAGGCCTGACCATTGGAGCATTTAAGTCTACACACTCTTTCCCACGCATGCATTTCATGCCTCCAAGCCTTGGAACACAAAAGCCCTTTTCCTCCATATGGCAGCCTGCTACCAAGTCTTCTAGGCTTGGATCAGCCATTACATTTTTAGGAATGCTTTCCCCTATTTTGGTCCAGTGGGATGAATATCTACCTGTATTCTGTTCACATGACAGTTTTTACTAGCCTTTCACAGAGTAGTGATCACTCTTGAACATAATTATGTGTTTCTGCATCTACCTTAGAATTTGTGTTACATCAAGCAAGAAAAATCTGTCATTTATCTGTTTCCCCAGTAACTGATACAGAGAAAATGCTTGATACATGCTTTTGGACTTTTGTTTCTAGAAATGTGATAAACTGAACTCCCTGAAAAGCACCTTTCAAAATACTGGATAAAACATGACAAACATTTTTATTTTAAATGCACAGTTTGGATGTCAAGAAAGCAAGTGAAATCCTCCGAGTCAGGAACAAAAAAGTGGAGTGATTAGTGTGAACTAACACTGGCACCACCCTGGGGATTTTTCCAGCCTTGGGTACCAAGGAGCATAGCTTGTGGTGGCTACATGAGGATAGGAAAATAAGCTTTGGTTTTGAGCAAGATCGGGAGTTGGAACTGAAATGTCTAGAAAGTTTCTTAGCCCCTGAAATGCTGTAACTCCACTGAAGGAGTAGAGTAGATGATCCATAACAACATTTGTTATCAGAGAAGTTTGTCTATTCAGGAAAGGCAATTGGTCATATATATATATGTGTGTATTTATTTATGTACATATTTATATATTTATATACATATATAAAAAATAAAAAGCCTCCCTGAGAAAAATCACAGACCCATTCTCACATGATTTTAAAGTATGGATACCACGTTATAGATGCTACATCAGGGGTCCAAGAACCCCTAAACCAATGAATTACTAAGAAGAAACATTACTTTTCTCTTTCCATCTTCCCCAGTCTCTCCCTCGCCAGTACAAATCATTGTACTGGTTCCTATTAGCTTCAATTCTTATTCCTGAGGTGACACAATGAGAGCCTGATGATAAATCCTACACATATTGGGGCCTACTGTAGGCAAGAAACCATAAGACTATGAACCTAGGCATTTATATAGGAGAGAGACAATCATCTCCTTTCCCCTCTAAAAGGAAGGGAGAAAACTCTTTGCTCCTTGGACAGGATCCTAAATCCTTATTCTTATCCTTTTGAATGTAAATAAATCCATTTAAAAGAGCAGAGAGAGCCCCCAAGGTCTTTAGCTTTACCACTAAAAGGGGGTCTCCACGGTCCTGAATGTAAACTTTAAAAAATTTTTAGAATTTTAAAAGTTCAGCTAGGATGCTGGGCAATAATATGAATTTACAAACTCAATTCTTTTTTTTTTTAGATTTACTTATTTTAAAGAGGGAGGGACAAAGAGAGAGAGAGAGAACATGCCCATGAGTGAGGGGGGAGGGGCAGAGGAAGATAATCTTCAAGCAGACTCCCCGCTGAGCATGCAACATTTCCAGGACTTGATCTCATGACCCCTGAGATCATGACCTGAACTGAAACCAAGAATCATGATTCAGGCAACTAAGCCACCCAGGCGCCCCTCAACTTAATTCTTACGTGTCCTAAAAGAATGATTATGGAATGCAGTTTATAAAGATATAACAACAATATCAGTACAAATATGAAACAGACAAAAATAAACCTATTGAAAGATGTTCAAGACTTTTATGCAGAAATATATGACATTCTATAGGAAGACTTTTCTAAAGACCTAGGTAAATGGAGAGATATAATTGAGACATGAATTTTAAGACTTTTTTTATTATTACATTCAATTAGCCAACATATAGTACATCATTAGTTTTTGATGTAGTGTTCAACGATTCATGAGTTGTGTAAAGATGTCAGTCTTCTGCATGTTTTTCTATATGCCCTATATAATTCCAATCAAAATATCAACAGGTGTTTTTACTGAAGTTATCAATAGTATCTGAAATTCACATGTAAGAACAAATAGGCAAAAATAACCAAGACAATTTAAAGAACTAGATGGTTGGGACTCCAATCAAGAGTTGATATAAAGTTATGATAAAGAAGATGTCATTGCTCTAGGGATAGACAAGAGAGCATCTATATGATAGAAGTAGCACTACAAATGAGCATGGAAGTGATCATCTATTCTATAAATGCTCCTGTAGTAATTTTTATATTTGTTTATCTTTAAAAACTAGATCCCTACCTCACAAAATAAGACTGAATTCCAGATATAATAAATTCTAAATGTGGAAGCTAAACTTTTCAATAAAAAATGCAAGTAAATATATTCAGACCCTTACAACATGGAAAAATTACTTAAGACCCCCAAAAGCACAAAGTGAGAAAAATATGGACAAGTTCAACTTCATTAAAATTAAAAACTTATACAGAGCAAATACATTCTTAAAAAGTTCATTAGATAAGCTACATTTTAGTAGAATTTGCAATGTTCATGACCAAGAAAGAATGAATATTTAGTATTTATAAGGAACTCTTTCAGGTAATAAGAAGGCAAACAATCCAACAGAAATATGAACACTTAATAGAGGAGAAAAGGCAATACACTTTTGAAAAAAATTCAACCTCACTACTAACTAGCAAAATGCAAAATTAAATACAATTTAACAAACATCATATCCTCAAAAATTAAAAATTTGGGTAATAGCAACTGTTGGAGAGGGCAGAGCAGCTGGTACTGAGAAGTAAGTGTATGCAATCCAGAATCAAACTGCCTGGCTTCAAATCTCAGCTCTATCATTTACTAGTTGAGTGACCTTGAACAAGTTCCTTGATTTCTGTGCCTCATCTTCTTATACTTAAAATGAGAATAATAATAATGGTACCCAAACCTGTAAGACTGTTAAAACCGGAGTTGATGTGTGCAAAAATAATTAGTACAATTTGAACATATAATGAGCACACAATAAAGGTTACCTTGTTGTAGTGTAAATTGGTACAACCCATCAGAGTACCATTTGTCGATATTTAGTCAAATTAAAATGCACAAACTCAAAACACAGCATTCGACACATAAGTGTAAGCTCTTATAAACCTTGTCACCTAACCATCCTTAATTGACTTTGACAAGAGGCCCTGTGACTTTTTTCTGTTTTTGACTTTCTGGTTCTCATTCCCACTCTTGTGGACATTTTGAACTAGCCACTGACTAATCAATATTCACAAGGAGTCACCATAAACTTCACTGAACTATGCTCATGGAATGATTACAAATGAAGCACAGAAAAACAACCTCATTAAAATGAAGCAAAGATGGGTCTAGATCCTACCATCTATGACAAATATGAGAAGAACCCATGTAACTGGTCAGGATGTCTGAGTTTCAGTCTTTGCTCTACTTTCTAGTTTTTGTAACCTTAGAGAAGTCATTTCACTTCCCTTAGCTGTGCTGCCTCTTCCATTAAGTGATATGATTTCTAAAGTCATTTCTAACCTAACAAGCAATTCTTGGAGGCAGAAGAATGCCCTTGGATGAAGCCAATGTTATTCAGTAGAGCTGGGGAAGGAGCTGTCCACCAGTGTTAGCAACCTTAATGTTAACCCCCTCAAGTGACTTTCCCAAAGGTTCTAATAGTCCAGAGATACAAGATTATCTCTAAGAGCTTGAGCCTTTTAATGTGTCTTCATTTTCCAAGGTAGAAAATAGCCTTCAAAGATTCAACAAACCAATCTACTATTGAAACTGGAAAATTCCATTGCTCCAGTTCCTTTGTGTGACAAAGAAAAGGAAATTCAAGACTGCTACCTGGAAGATCATTCCCTAAAACATTAGACTCTGGAAACTGCCCAAGTGCCTTTCTTTCACAACTTTTTAGAAAAGAAGATAATCATGAAGATACTCACAGCAGGTTTTAGAATTTCTATTAGATATGGTTACCACCATTAAAATGGCAGACTTGGAGAACACAGACACATAAAAACATCCAGCCTCTGGGCAAGACTTGTGTCATATCATGTTGCCCAGATGAAAATTTTTCTTTTTTTTTTTTTTTTAATATAATAGTAGTTTTTTTTGTTTGTTTTTTTAAGATTTTATTTATTTATTTGAGAGAGAGAATGAGATAGAGAGAGAGAGAGCATGAGAAGGGGGAGGGTCAGAGGGAGAAGCAGACTCCCCGCTGAGCAGGGAGTCCGATGTGGGACTCGATTCCGGGACTCCAGGATCATGACCTGAGCCGAAGGCAGTCGCTTAACCAACTGAGCCACCCAGGCGCCCGCCCAGATGAAAATTTTTCCATCCACAACAAGCTTTCAGTTTAGGAGCTTCAATAGAAAAGCAAGAGGGAGGTATAAAAAAAAAAAAAAATGTATTCTACAGTGGGTTTATTTTTTAAACAGAAACTCATATTAAAAATTAAGCATACTTACTGTTAGTCAAGTAATATAATCCTGTCTGCTGAAAGTCGTGGTGGTTTTTACCCTTACCTTCTGGTAGCAGTCACATGATGGAGATAATGCTTGATTTCTGCAAGTGTCTATAATTGAAGGGAAAATCCACCTGGAAGAGAAATTAATGACTTATGTGTATATTACATTGATGATATTTGCTATTCATTCAGCCCAGTTCTGTGTTCTCCAACTCTCAACTCTGAAACAAGCTTTACTGGGAAAGAAAAAAATGTTGAGGGGCGCCTGGGTGGCTCAGTCGTTAAGCGTCTGCCTTCGGCTCAGGTCATGATCCCAGGGTCCTGGGATCGAGCCCCGCATCGGGCTCCCTGCTCAGTGGGGAGCCTGCTTCTCCCTCTCCCACTCCCCCTGCTTGTGTTCCCTCTCTCGCTGTGTCTCTCTGTGTCAAATACATTAAAAAAAAAAAATCTTAAAAAAAAAGAAAAAAATGTTGACTCCTGTCTCCATGAATATTAATGGTAATAGCCTAATGAGGCACAGGAACTGTGACCTAAGTCTTTTCAATCAAAACACCTGGACAGTCACAGCTTTTCTTTTATTTATTTATTTATTTATTTATATTTTTTTTATTATGTTATGTTAATCACCATACATTACATCATTAGTTTTTGATGTGGTGTTCCATGATTCATTGTTTGGGTCACAGCTTTTCTTGACAAATATTATTCTGTGGCACAGAGTTGTGCTGGCATTTCTCAGGTTAGGAAGGACTTAATGAAAGAGGAAATTGGAGAATATACACACAAAAGACTTATGTCAATGTTCCGTAATGTATTTCTTCATCCTATCTACAGGGCCTCGTACAGAGTTGTTCAAGAATTTACTATCCATCGTAGGTCATTGGTCCTCCAATGGAATGTATGTTCTCTCTCCAATTTTATCAAGTGAGGAGCAATTAGTGAATTTGACTGCTATTATGTAGTATAACAACCTGAGCCCTTCAGGAGTCTAAAATGGTCCTTTTCCCCACTTCTTACACATGGAAAATGGGCGCAGTCCTTTACTTACTGGCCCTATACTCCATTATTGCTCAGTTGGTGTCAGTAATCAAGTGTTATAGATATTTTTTTCAGTTCATATAATTTATTGCAGTTAGCACACAGTTTAAAAATGCACCAACCCCCCAATAGTACAAAACTAAACAGCATTATAAGTTATTCTCCCCTCAGGAAAATAAAACATACTATGATTATCAAAGCTAGATGTCAGACTAAGTTTTAGAACAAAGGAAGAATGTGAAACTAATAAAAGGAAAAAAGCAATCACTCACAATGACCACAAAAAGAAAACCCAAAAGAAAGTCTGTTTTAGGGGCGCCTGGGTGGCTCAGTCGTTAAGCGTCTGCCTTCAGCTCAGGTCATGATCCCAGAGTCCTGGGATCAAGCCCCGCATCGGGCTCCCTGCTCAGCGGGGAGCCTGCTTCTCCCTCTCCCACTCCCCCGGCTTGTGTTCCCTCTCTCACTGTGTCTCTCCCTCTGTCAAATAAATAAAATCTTTTAAAAAAAAAAAAAAGTCTCTTTTCTCAGACATTGTCTCCTCTAAATTAATAAAAATTATTTTTAACATAAACTGTATTTTAAAAAAACTAGAAACTCTTCAAGTAACTAAAGATAATGCTCCAAGGTCATTTTAACAGCTTTTTTTGTGTGTTTGTTTGCTTTAAATGCCATGACAGCCAAATTAACACACATTTGACCAAATATTTCCAAAACAGTCCTGCAACACAACATGGAGTTTTCCATTCAGTATCTTAAGCACAAAAATAGACTATGTTTACAGTAGTTAAGGTGATCAAATTTTAAACAAAAGCAATTTAAAAAAAGGGAAAAACAAACGTTTTCCATGCTGCTCCCATAGACCTTATTTGTAAGTGCAAGACAGGAAAACAAACACTGTGCAAATGCTTTTTGCCCTGCGTGCTGGTCATTAAAACCACACTGGGCCACAGCCTCTGCTGTCCAGATACACATAGTCTACTAACCCCCTTCCCCATCTTCCCCACGTCAATCAAGGCAGTCCAGTCCTTTCAGCCTGGGGCTTTTTCAGTCCACAGAATCTTTTCTAGAGTTGGGGATGCAAAGAAGGATGAAGGAGGGGATGGAGGGTAAGGGAGAAGGGAAGAAAAAAAGAAGGGGAGCCCCCCCAGAAAAGAAGAAAGAATGAATTCAAAAGTCAGGTACACTGTAGGTAACTAAGTAATCCAATATTCTGTTATTCCTGCATGGCTCCAAATAAAGTTACTTACAAAAACGATTTTTAAAGATAATTTAGCTTTGCTCAGGCATTCTTGCCCTAAATAGAGAACAGATGTAAATTACACATATTTTTTAAGATTCAAATTTGTGTGAGCACTGTGCTAGTAAACAAGATAGGCATGCTCCCTGCCTTCATGGAGCACAGACTATTGATCATGAAAATGAGATTTTGGGAAAAAGAACGGGAAGAACCTGTTCACCTCTGAACCCATAGGGTCACATGACCCTAAGCACACTAGTTTTGAGCTTCGTTTGTTCCTAATAATATCCATTCAAAAAAGGTAATGTGGTGTCACCTAAGATTTTTTTGGCAAAGGAAAATCGGTGATTTTCAGGAGGAAAAAAAATCTTTCCATAATCCTTAAGTCAAGAAATCAAAGCAAATGACAAGAAACTGTTTTTTTTTCAAATGAGAATAAACAAGTATGTATTTTTTAAATCAAAAATATAACCTATTTGCCATGAAAAATGGAACTACTAAGTATCTAAAGGATTTTTCCTAAAAGCAGATGAATTTTCTCTTTTCTTTGTATCATGAATAGCTCTGTATTCCAAGTGAAGAGATGCAAAAACAAAAGAAAATTGGTAGAACACATCGCTATGGGAAAGACGACTGTATCTTTCAGCTCAAAGCAATTTTGGCTTCAGAGAATGCAGAGAATACCAATGACATCTTAATGTGCTCAGTCAAGCAGAATTAGGTAATAGGAGTTGCTAGATTTTTCTGTGTCCTAAAATTCCTCTCTGTAGCCCCTGATTGATGCACAAAGCTCTTTATTAATTATTTATCTACAAAAGCATATTCCTCTTCTGACAAATTTAATTTTTCCTCAGGACAAAATACAGTCAGAATGTATCTTTTCTAATAAATACCTTTTGAAACATCATGAATGAATGTAATTTTATGTTTTAGACTAAATTAGCCTTTTCAATAAGAGGTAATAATTTATAATTTTAAAATTCACTTATGTTCTTCTTCTGGAAATAATTTATTTCAAAAGAACTTTGCAAAGCTTGTCTTTCTTATTTGACAGAATAAAGATCACAATGAAATGGTATTTGTCATTCATATAATGTAGCCCAAGAAAGTGAAAATTGAAAAAAACCATAACACTGTTTCTCGAAATTACAGGGAACAAGAAACTGACACGATACCTCTAGAGAAATACTTGTCCCATGATAAATTACTTTTGTTTGCTACTGTTGATTTAAGTATTACTAAGGAAAAAGAAAAAGAAAAAAAAAACAGCTTTAAGTCTTGTTTATCCCATTTACTTTCTTAATTCACATCGAATAAAATAGACTTTTCAACAGATTTTCTTATAAAAATTATGATCCCATGAATTCTCACAGTCATGTTTATATTCTAAAATACTTTAAAAATTATTAAACAGTTGAATTAGTGTTTTAACGAATTACAACACACAGAAGGTGAAATCCATATCCTACTAGTGAGTGTCCAGAGAAATAATTATACACAACATGTTTAGGGCTTGAATTGTTGCATTATTACATGCATTTTACATACTTTGTCTCAAGTAATCCTTATAAAAATACCCCACAGGTACATATGGTTAACTACCTCCTCACTAGATGAGAAAAAGTGTACTTGGACAAGTTGGTTAGGCTGGCCAAAGTCACACATGTAGTAATGGCAGTGTTGGTCCCCAGATCTCCCAGACTCCCAGTGCCCTTCTCTTAGCCCCTTTCCTCAACTGTTTTGGAGGTATGTTCATAGCAAATTCTCTGCCTCCAGATGTCCTCTGCAAACTTTGTCTCTGGACTACATGTAGGCCAGGAAGGAGAAAATGAGTCAAGCTAAGTGGTAGGTAAGAAATATTTATTTCTGTTTGTCCAAAAGGTAGTTTTACCTTGCAGTCCCTTCATATCTTCTTTCCTCGTTAACTTTCTTAAACTCTCCCATACCCCCCATATTTGGAAGTAAACCAAAAAACCTCCAGAAAGTTCTGTTATGGGCTGAACTGCGTCCCCACAATAGCTATGTTGGAGTCCTAACCCCTTTACCGGTGAATGTGACCTTATTGGGAAATGGGGTTTTATAGATTCAATCAAATTGAAATAAGGTCATTAGGATGGACCTTAATACAATATGACTGGTGCCATGATAAGAAGAGGGAGATGTAGACAAAGATACATGCAGAGGAGAAGGTCAAGTAAAGACACAGAAAAGAAGGCAACACGAAGACAGAGGACGAGGAAGAAGGCATATTGCCCGAGGCCAAATGTGTGTGAGCCTACCAGAGTCCAGTGGAGACAAGGAAGGATCCGTCCCCCCAGAGCACTGGAAGAAGCTTAAGATCAGACGTCTAGCCTCCAGAACCAAAGAAAGAATGTATTTCTGTTGTTTTAAACCATTGTGGTAATTTGATATGGCAGCCCTCAGAAAAGAATACAAACCCTAAGGAAGAAAAAGAGGGGAATGGTATGGGCCATGACATTCCCCTCTCCCCTGTTAGGGTTGATCTTCACATGTCAGTGGTCAATTCAGTGCAATATTTGATTGAGATTAGCTTTATCTCTAGCTATTGTAGCTGAGAAATAGGATTTATATTATTGTTATTATATATAACCCAGTCCACATGAAAAATTTAGTGTGATTGATGAACTGTCTTAGTCAATTTGGCCTGCTCTAACAGATTACCATAGACCGGATGGTTTATGAACAGCAGGAGCTTACTTCTCACAGTTCTGCAGGCTGGGAAGTCCAAGATCAAGGCACGAGGAAATTAGGCATTCGGTAAGGGCCTGCTTCCTAATTCACAGACAGCCATTCTCTTGCTGTGTATTACATAGCAGGAGGGGAAAGGGAGCTCTCTGGGGTCTCTTCTATAAGGACACTAATCCCATTCAGGAGGGCTCCATCCTCATGACCTAGTCACCTCCCAAAAGGCTCACCTCCAGATACCATCACATTGGGGATTAGGTTTCATCCCATGAATTTGGGAGGAAGGGACAGAAGCATCCACTCTCTAGCAAGAACTTGTTAAGGAGATTTCACACATCATCTGAGGTCTGCCTGTATTACACACACTTTGACGATTATCCATGAAAAACAAAGAAAAATAGAGAAATTGCATGAACAGTTGCAATGCAGTGACGTCATCACTCCCTGTTCCCTTCCTCCTGACATTTTCATTATTTCCAGGCCTTATTTTAGCAAAGTTAAATTATTCCTTCCCAAAAGATTGTCACTGGACATCTAATTGCATCACATTACTATGATCCAAACTTAAAGCTCTCCAGAAACTCCTGCCCCACTGAGATTAACTCACCAGATGCACAGGTAAAATTAGAGCTAGTTTTTCAGATATTCATACTACGCACCTTGGTCCCCCATGCAAATTCTCCATTCTCTCCTGAAAGGAGTCACAAGGAATTGGATAGGAATTAGAGGGTGGATGAAGAGGAGATGTGTGTTTAAATATTTACCACTTTCCTGCTTTACACTTCAAACCTTTTCTATTTTGCATACACTGCCTCATTTTGTTCAACAGGGCAAAATTATTTCAATTTTACAAAATTGAGGAGGCTGAAGCATGGAGGAGACACTTAGCTTTCCCAAAATACCAACACTTGTTAATGCCAGATTGGGGAAGAGATATCAGGCGTCCTGAATCCTAGTCTAGTATATTTTCTGCTATTGAGTCTCATGCATATATTAATTCTCTTTAACTCCTCAATAAATACAATTTTTCCTGGGTAACATATTTTTTTTTTTTTAGTAAGAAAAGAGAAGGGGCGCCCTTTTTTTTAAAAAAAAAAAACCCTCTGATCCTTCAATTCAGCTCTCCCCCTCACTGTGCTTACAGTGGAGTGTAGTGCTAAGTAGGACAGATTTATTCAAATCTTGTCTCTGGCACTTGCCAGCTGAACGGACTAGAACAGGTTGCTGGAGCTCCTGCCACTCAAGGTTTCAGGGAAGATCAAATGTGATGTACAGGAAGTGCTCAGCTCAGGGCTTGGCACGTCATGAGCACTCAGTGAGAGAGAGGCCGCCGCTCTTCTTCAGTCCGCATCCTAGCCACTCAGACTTGCACCTGGCTTCAGACACCCAAGTGAGGGAGCTGAGGTCCACTCACAGAGGCGACATGCTTTCCAGTATTACCCTGGAAGTTAGTCACCTTGCCTAAAGGAAAACCTGTTAGGACACCTAGAACAGTGTGTGTTTCCACTAAACCGCAAGTCTCTTTAAAGCAGTAAGATGAATATAACATAAAAAATTTTGTTGTGAAAGTTAATGCAAAATAAAATCATCCCAAGTCACCTATCCTCTGCCTCTGGTAACCTGAGCCTTTTCTCCATAAACATTACACACTTTAAAATAATTTCACCCTTTTACTCTTGGCCTTTCTAATGTCATTCCATTCTTGAAGCATTATCTTTGAAGAAGGAACATAAAGGATGTCATTTTATTCAATTTGGGGTTTCCTTTAATGAATTCCATTAATTCCATATATATATAAGCTTCATAAGAAATATTTATTTTAACAGCAGGAAAGTTCAGATGAATAAAAAAAGTAGGACATAAAATGATCTACAACACCAATATGCATTGCTTTAAAATCCACCCATTCTGGGCATTAAGCAATATATAATGCGTTAAGTTCAGAAGAGCCAGCCTTTGAATCTCTGTGTCATGAATACATAGTATTCGATGCCTTTGAAACTACAACAATAGGTTTAACGTTACCTTGAAGAACGCTGAGCGGTCTAGGGGTTCTCAGTAAATGTCCACATGCAAGAACATCTTCTTTGGGAAGCTCATAGCTAGCACCTGAAACTACCTGCCCTGAGCACAGAGGAGCAGAACCCTGGCCCAGCTCCAAGGGGTTCTTCCAAACCTGGGGCACAAAGACACTTTCCCTGTCGTCCGTATCTGTGAAGGAGCACCAGCGCCCCACCCTAAGGTGGTTAACAAGTTATCTCCAAGCATATTCTCCCTATCACCAATCACACACAATCCAGCAAATGTGCTGGAGGCCAATCGCTTAGATGGCCTGTGTGTTGTAACATAGACACAAAACTTCCCAAGAAGATTTAATAAGCATCATGTGTGCAGTGTCTCAGGACAGTAACATGCTTTAACTGAGAGAGCCTTCCTTAATTTGCTTTATTGTGATAATTGCAATCAGAAGACACAATGATGATCTGCAGGGGGTTTTTTTGGGAGGGGGGAAGGGGGAGATCTGCCTGCCAAAAATATACAGATTGTAAAACAGAAGTTCACAATCAGTAGAGAGAGGGAGAAATAATCAAATAATTAATTGACGGTTTTTCATTTGAAACGGGTACTAATTTTGAATAAAAGATATGTATTGAGAGTCTGCTACATCCAAGGCACTGGGTTAAGTGTATATTAAAGCCTGTCCTTCCGTTCCCTGAGCTTATAGTCCAGCACAGTGTACAAGACAGGTACATAGAACATAAAATAGGAACAGTGTTGATAAGGACCAGAGGAGGTGATCTTTGAACTTGAATGATAGGTCAGATTTTAACGTGTGGATAATGAAGCAAAGAGTGATCCAGAAAGATGTAAGAAGAAAAAAAAAACACACTAAGATATAAAAACTTGGACAAGAAAAATAATGTTAATTGAGCTAAACAGTGTACATGAAGGGATTAGAGGAAAATGTGTTGAAGGAAGTGGGAACATGTCAGGGTGGACCTTACTGGAAGTCTGGGATGAGGCGCTGAAGTTATCTAAGCAAGGGAGTACACAGTCAGAGCTGTGGCGTCACAGAATTTTCTAAGGACATATATGATAATGAGTGAGAGACAAACAGAAGTGAAACCATTAAAGCGCCACTGGGCTAGCCCAATGAAGGTGGTAATAAAAAGCAAAGAATGCGTTCAGGCGTGTTACGGTTCATAAGGACCTGAACACCAACTCCACCTGTGGGATGGGCCAAAGAAGACAGGGAGTCAAGGAGGACCCCTCCACTTGAAGTCTGGGTAACCAGAAGGAGGGGGAGGCCAAGAACAGAAATGGGTGACTCAGGTTCAGGTATGACAGAATGGGGATGGACTCCATATATTCAAGGTGATGCCCCAGTAGGAAATCTAGATGAGAAGACTGAAGAGAGAGATAAAAATATGGAACTGGAGCTCAATAGATAGATCATGGTAGACATAGAACTCCTAAGAACGGATTAGATTTTCGGGGGGGGGAATTAAGAGATGTTCAAGGCAGGCCACTGGGGCATTAGTTTCATGGGTATGCCCTGAGAAAATACCACAAACAAGGTGATTTAAAATAGCCTCTCACAGTTCTGAAGGCTGCAAGTCTAAAATCAAGCTGTCAACGGGTCATGCTGTCTGTAAGCTGTAGGAAAGAATTCACTTAGCCTCTTCTAGTTTCTGGTGGTTGCTGGCAATCTTTAGTGTCTCTTGGCCGGGGACAACATCATTGTTGGACCCGCCCTAATCCATGACAATCTCACCTTAACTTGATTCCATCTGCAATGACTCTTTATTTGCAAATAAAGTCCTATTTGTATTTGTGGATCAGATGTGATCCCCTCCACTTGCATTAAAACACAAAGGTGTCTTATCACCTGTCCCTCATGAGAATGACTGATATAAACTTTGCATCATTTTGATCTTTGCTAACTGTATTACTCCTCACTAAACAAAGTAGAAAACATGTTTTTAAAAGTCCTAAGGAAAATGTCTATGTATAATTTAATGGTGTCTCATTTTTCATGAGTAAAGCATATCAAATAGTAAAGAAAATGCCCCCAAAACATCCTTGCTATTTAAGTTATCCTCACAAAATTGGGCTAATGGTGCATGTCTTTTGTTTCACTATTCTGTAAAGAAGGTAGAGCAAATGTCATTATTTGCATTTTACAGGTAAGCTTCAGA
This sequence comes from Phoca vitulina, assembly GCF_004348235.1. NCBI lineage: Eukaryota > Metazoa > Chordata > Mammalia > Carnivora > Phocidae > Phoca > Phoca vitulina. The sequence continues at coordinate 3,951,284 of NW_022589741.1, read as the reverse complement.
GAAGCCTCATCCCACATCACACAGAGAAGCACAGAAGGACCGGAGGCCCAGGTCGGAGGCACTGCTGTGACATTACAAATTCGCTCGTCTTTTATGGCCTTCAAAGTTTTCATTTCACATTGATCGGCACCTGCTTTTTGTGGGGAAGTGATTCATTCACTAATATAGCCTAAAGAAGGCTGAGCTTGATCAATTTAAAGATCTTGATAATATCAAGTTTATGGAATATTTGAGTAGACTGGATGCATCTGAAACCGTGTACCCCAACGGACATTAATTAAAAAGTGTATACTCGATCACAAAACAAATTCTCAAGAACTACTAAAGAATATGTATAATGAAATCATGTTGTCTGAACAAAGTGTACTAAAATTGGAAATCAAAATCAAAATGAGCACTTCTTTGAAAAGTTTTTGTGTCCAAAGAGTCAGAATGGAAATTAGTTTTTAGAATTAAGTCCCAGTGACAGCTCTGAACATCAAAACTTGGAGAACACAGTAAAGGTAGTAAAGGAAAATATCACCTTAAATATTAGAATAAAAGAATGACTGGAAAGTTATTAGCTAAGTCTGAATATGAATAACAGATCAAAAGCCCCCCCCCAAAAATTGGAAGGAACTAATAAAAATAGACCGTTTTTCTGTTTTCCCACCTATCCATCTCCTTCATAGGGATACTGGAATTTCAGGAATCAGAACTGAGTCTAACAACACGAAACTCAGAATTGCTTTGCAGGGCCATAGGATTTTTAAGACATCTATTTAATATGCTTTCAGCATGATTTGGAAGAAGAAACGTCAGGCGTTGAAACTGGATGGCACAATTAAATGTTTTCTTATCAGGATGGTGTTCCATACTGGTTTTCCTTAAAAAGCCAATTATAACTGCATTTTCAAAATGTAAAACTATCTAGAGAAATGTAAAATTAAAATGACTTCTCATACCACATCTAAAATGTAAAATACACAGAAGAAAATGAAATGTGTATTAGACTTTTTGTAATTTCTAGGACTTGTGAGGAATTATCATAATTCTCAATTACTTTACATCTTCTGTCCCAGCAGAGTGACAAAAGACACCAGATGCATGACTTTCTAACCTTAAAACACTTCATCCCCAGAGGCAAGCCTACTGGCTAATGGGGCTCATGATTTCTGGTGGGCAATGGCAAAGAAAAAGAAGGATGAGATTGCAACTCTATCGCAAACCAATGGTAGAACATCACATCACAACTGCCCAACCCCACAGAACCCAGGAAATTGGGCAACTCGCAAGATGAGCAAAGCAAAATAGATGAAGCAGACCAAAGAGCGATCCTAACACCTATGTGCTAAAGGTGGTATTTTAATCTGACAAAAATTTCTTAGCTCTTTAAACATTTCTGTTCCTATTTGACATATTATCCAGACACATTGTCTCCCATCCTTATCACTTGATATGCACTTCCGTAATCAATTAATTTATGGTATTTTAATTATCAGAAGTCTGCTCCCCCACTGCCTGTCTCTAGAATCCGTTAGCACATAGGATGCTGTCTGTCCATTGCAGGTGTGCCCCCTTCAGGACCGTGTGTGGCAGGAGCCAGGAGTGGGGTCAACGCTGGGAACCCTCGGAACCACGCACAGCCCACGCCCACAGGGGGCGCTCACAACAGTTTGTGGAATAGAGAGGAAAGTCGGGGAGGAGGGAGGAGGGAAGCAAGGAGGCACAGGAGAGAGTAAATCGGGAAAGGGAAGGCAGTATGGAAGAGACATAAATGGCCTGGCAGGAGCCAAAGGGGATGATTTACAGCCTCAGCCTCATATGGCGAGAGCAGTCAGGAAAAACAAAAACAAACACGAAAAGAAAAACAGAGAGGGCACAAACAGTAATTTTAAGTCACAGCGTTTGGATTGTTTGGGATTCTTACTTGACTACTTTATCATAGGAAAAAGCAACTGGACATGCCACACCTGTCCCTACCAGATATTATGCTCAAAATGTGGAAGGATTGCTGATGGCGTGGGATATGGAAAAGCCATGTTTACCTGAGTTAACTGGTTTTCTCCTTCTATAAATTGGCCCCCAAAGGGGTTCATTTCAGATACATGGGAAACATTATGTATAACACAGCCTACTTACAGACATCTCCTGATAACTGGGGCAGCACTGTAATAATAAAGTAGAAAGAATGTCTTTTAAGATTCAAAAGCCTTCATCAAAAGGAATGAGATCTTGCCATTTGCAACGACGTGGATGGAACTGGAGGGTATTATGCTGAGCGAAATAAGTCAAACAGAGAAAGACATGTATCATATGACCTCACTGATATGAGGAATTCTTAATCTCAGGAAACAGACTGAGGGTTGCTGGAGTGGGGGGTGGGGTGGGAGGGATGGGGTGACTGGGTGATAGACATCGGGGAGGGTATGTGCTATGGTGAGTGCTGTGAATTGTGCAAGACTGTTGAATCTCAGATCTGTACCTCTGAAACAAATAATGCAATATATGTTAAGAAAAAAAAAAGAAGAAGAAGATAGCAGGAGGAGAAGAATGATGGGGGGGAATCGGAGGGGGAGAAGAACCATGAGAGACGATGGACTCTGAAAAACACACTGAGGGTTCTAGAGGGGAGGGGGGTGGGAGGATGGGTTAGCCTGGTGATGGGTATTAAAGAGGGCACGTTCTGCATGGAGCACTGGGTGTTATGCACAAACAATGAATCATGGAACACTACATCTAAAACTAATGATGTAATGTATGGTGATTAACATAACAATAAAAAAATAAAAATTAAATTAAATTAAAAAAAGATTCAAAAGGCTTCAGTAAGAATTGAAAAATTCATGGGACAACGGAGAAGGACAGAAGTGGGTCACGTGTATATCCATACATGTGTTATCCATACATGTGTTATCCATACATGTGTTACCCATACATGTGTTATCCATACATGTGTTATCCATACATGTGTTATCCATACATGTGTACCAGTGGCTCCATTTTGTTTCAAATGCCCTCTGTGCTTAGAAATAAATAAACCTATGCAATAGGTAGAATCCTTATTCTTGTCTTAAAAATGGCTTAAAATGACAAATGAGTTCATGTGAATGACACTGTGCTCAACAGTACCTCTAATGGATATTGCATATTTATGAGGGGACATGCCAAGCCATATAGCTGGGCTCTCCTGAATGTTTGGTGCTAAATCACCAGACTCGGCTCCTTAAACACCTGAGCTATAGAAATGACCGACAGCTCCCCACCTATAATGGGCTTCATGAAGAATTATTTACTAAATCCAGATAGCCAGCAAATGACCAGAGCGTTCGTGGTTTAGATCTCTTAGTTTTTAGAATGTTTCACTTTTGTGCTCGGGGGATCAATATTTATAGCATAAAATATATTCTTTCTCTGTTACTTAAAAAAATGTGTGGAATATGGATTGCTAGACCTGTAGAGAAACATATATATCACAAAAGCGCCAGATGACAAACACGAGGAAAAAAAAAAAACCACCCTGCATTACACATCATCAGCCCTTCCGCCAATGAGAGCACCCACGTATTGAGCACTCGCTCATCATGGGCTAGGTCCTGTGTGAAGGTTAAGTGACTTGCTCATTGTGGTACAGCTTATAAATGTCAGAAGCAGGATCTCAATCCAAGTCCCTTGGCAAGAAATTTAATTTTTTCAATATATGCTCAACTTTTATTTCAGTTTATCCTTATCCCAGCCCTGGAATTAAGCCAAGCAATTCATAATTGAATGAATTATTCATTCATCCATTATACATTCATCTGTTCATTCAAAACATGTTGAGAGCCTACTATGCACCACTCATCATACTTTAGTGGATAAAGAGACTGACATCTAGAGAAGTTAAGTCTTTTGACTGAGATTCTCTTTCCATTCTTTCTACTGTTTATATTTTTCCAAAACATCCTATATTGATTATCTATATTCAGTCTAGAGGAAGGCAGCTTAATTACTTAGGCATCTGTATTGTTATAGAAGGTCTTCATGGGCGACACAATGTTTGGCAATTGGCCCATCACATGAATAGCCGGCTTCAGTATGCAGAAGCTGGTGGGGTGAGACTGCTTCCCATCTTACAATATGCAGTAGGAGACTGAATATGGTTTGTCAGCTTAAAAAGATGGAACGGACCTTGGTGACACTCATACCTGAAACATGAAAAGCTACTTCTTCTTATGTAACTTTCCAACAGACAGGTTGTTATCTGCTTTCCTCTAAATACCTTCTTCTTTCAGGACACTGTTTAATGTCAAAAAATCTAAGGAGTGTAACTCTGAATTGCAAGCACCTACTGATTGTTCAGCCGTGTGCCAAGTGCCTCTATGGTACGAGGTAAGTATGAAGACACTTCTGGGCAACAAGTTTTCATGCCGTCGGAATGTGAATTACAGACGACCAAGGTCAGTGACCGTGGGGGCCACTCCTCATTGAGTGGCTGCGTCTTGGAGGTATGAGGGGAAGGAAGAATGTAGCTGGGCACCCGAGCATCATCAACAACAACAACAAAAATGTTCATTGCGAACTGCCCGAAGGCAGGGCTACTGAGGTGGAAGAGTATTGAGACGGGGAATAGGTGAAGATTGACTAAACCTAAGAGAAAAGGGAGACATTTTTTATTTGAAGAGAAGGAATTTGCTCCCTGAGTGTCAACACCCAAGCCACAGCTGGGTAGCCTAGGAGAGAGGACTTGTGATATTTCCCTTCCTTTGTGAGAGACGAATCTGGATTTGCATACTGATCACAACTGCTCACCTTTTGAAGTGTTTAAGAATCTCTATCTCCTGCTTTCTATTTTATTTATGCTAATGTGTCATTTTGTGTTTATTACAATTATTTTTCTGGAAGCAGGGCCTATATCTTCTGACACCCCATTTACTTACTGTTTCTTTGTTAAATTGTAAATAAACCATTTTGTTTACAGTGTTCAAATTGTACCAACACATACTACAATAGGTAGAGCCCGTGAGTTTTTAAGTGATCTCCAGGTATTTATGATCATACCTCTATTTATAAGACATTTCGTAAGGAAGTATTTTGAGATTTAAAAAAATAATTGATAAACGTGGTTGAAAGGCAGCAAAGGTATAATGAAGTAGGTGGTGAACTTGAAGTCAAGAGCCCAGAATTTAAATTTGAGTTTCAACACAAACACTGAGGACACCTTGGACAAGCACTTCAACCGTAGTGGCTGTGTTTCTTTAGCTATAAACGAAAATATTACTCAAGTGTCCTCTGATGTCACTTGTGTGTAGGTACAATTGCTCTGCATTAACTAATCATTAATATTTCACTAATTCTGCCTCCATTTTCTTAGAAGACCTCACCGAATTCTCATCCCGTTATTTATGGAAGTCCTTGAAGTCCTTGGCTGGGTCTCAAACAGGACTGAGACCACGTCTGCTAGGCATGATGCACAAAATAGTATCCTGCCCTCCCCTCTGTGCTCTCGGAAGCCGCCGTGCACACAGCACTGCTGGTGAAATCCTCACGTCCATTCCAAAGTTTCTCCCTCCCAGCATTTTAAAAACTGCAGCCTTTCCAGCTGCCAGAGAATCCAGAGTATCAAGTACAAGTGAAACACTCCTCCATTTGAGTCCTCAAGGCATCAGTGCCTCAGGGCATCTCAAAGGGAAATTGAGAAGACTGTCTTTCCACCCAACTGTTACCACTCTGGACAGCCCAGTGTGGTTTCCTGTCTCACAGATTCCAACAAGAACTCACTCTTCCAGCTTCTGCCACAATCCCTTTCTCCACAAAGCTCACAGTGAGTCCTTAGGGACGGCCCACCCAGGAGCTGCCACAAACTTTGGAGTGTTGACCTCTAACTTTGGAGTGTAAGCAAGACCCACCACTGCCCAAAGCTATCAAGAAATTTGGGTCGGTCTCTTTCATGGATACTTCCCCTTCTCCTAGGTTGTTTCTGAGTCTGGAGCTTCCATACTTCAGGAGAAACCAGGGAAATCCCTGGTCTTCAGGCCAGGGCATCCCACTTCACTGTGTCTTATGCAGGTCCACAGAGTCCTATGAAGGTGGCTGGCTGCTTTCCTGTAGTAGCTCTGTGCTGGCTAAGCCGATCTCTGATCAGGGGAATCTGCTGAGATTCCCCAGAGTCTTGTACCTATACCTCTGAAGGTGCCCTTAGAGGAGGGTAGGACTTGGGTCAGCCACTTGCAGAGGCTGACCCTCTTCGGTCCTCTGAGTTACAAGGAGCTTCGTGGCCACTCTGCCCTCTCATGGTCCCTTTCTCTCCCCTTTGCAAAGAGTATTATAACCACCTCCTTCCTGCCTCAGATGATCCAAGGTGCAGGGCACAGACCAGAAGTCACAGAATCAGTCAGTTAAACACAGATGCACCCGTTTCATCCACAAAGTAGTTTATGACATGTGAAAAGACATTAACAATTAGAAGATTTTAGCTTTAGAATTCATGATTTGTGATTCCTGTCATCAATCAAAAGAGCTGCCCAGTTGGGCTCACATTCCTGCATGTTAAGAGTGAGCCGTAACTGAGCAGCACTTCCGTCTGGGGCATACACCCTCCACTCTTCCACAGTCCTCACTAGTCCCTAGTGTTCCATTCTTCTCTCTCCATTCACTTATGTTACCTGGTTGGCCGCTGTAGTCACTAGATTCCCTGGCCTAAACCTTGTCCATAAAGACTGCATGGCAAAGTTATCTTTTATAGTCTGGCCCTATCTGGCAATTTTCAGCTCTCAATGTTCCTTCAAGACAAGAGCATTCAGAAATCCAGGACATGGGACCTCGCTGTTGCATGGTCTAGATGAGGAAGTGAAAACTCATGCCTCATTCTTCAGCTACTGAGTCCAAAGCATCATATTTTGTATGCCAAATTACTAAGTAAGACTCTACCATACCTTTATTTCTCCTACACTCCTATAATATACATTATTATGTCCCCGTCCGGTATCAATATACCCTCCAACAAGCATCATTCCCTGGATGGGAACCAACATGTGCCTGCCCTGCCAATCCTCAAATTGTACTTACGTCAACTTGATCCCAGCAGTTGGTGCCTGGCTTCAGCAATAATCATCATGCCTACTTCTGAGATACTGTGGGAATTAGGTGATAACCTATGTGTTATGTGCTCTCTGGGTTCAGCCTTTGCTTTGCCTGAACTCCCCAATGCTTATTCCCGTTTCCAATTGCTATAGCCCATCTGTTCAGATTTTTCACAGTATACTAAATTGTCTGAAAAAACAGATGGATAATTAAAGCTGAAGGAAAAAAATAGGGGCTATTAGGCATCCCCTGGACACATCTCCAAACTCTGTCCTTGGAAAACTGGAGGAGGAAAGGGTATGTATTTGCAGGCTATGAATCATTCTTCTGAAAATCTGAAAAGTAACTTCAAGTCACAAGCCTGAGTTTTGAGGGCATTACCTAGCAGAGCTCAAAAAGGTTTGCACCGAACTTTAATCTTTGCTGAGTGACATCAACAAAGACACAACCCACCTCTTCAGGTTGTATAATAATGAGAAAACAAGTGAAAGTTGTCAAAGGAAGAGCATATGACTTGCTGCTGTGCAAGAAATTAATCAACCTGACTATATCTTGGAAAAGAAAAGTGAAAAAGTGAACCTGTATCTAACTTCCTTTCAACTTTCCCCAAAAGATAGCAGTGAAATTCAGGGCATTTCAAGTTAATGGGAAATCGAATGATGTTATGCCATTACATATCTGTATTAGTTCTATACCAATATCCTCGGTGGTTTTATATGGAGAAATGTCCCTTCCCCTTTCCAAAACTAATTTCTTCACCTGTATCCTTGATCCCACCCCTTTTTATCTCACCATTAGACTCATGATCCTACCCCTTTTTATCTCACCATTAGACTCATTCTATCAATATATTTTTCTCTTTCCTCCTATTCCACCCCCCACTGCTGTGTGTGTGAGCTTCTCCACAAACCTCTCCACCTAAATCAATTAAAACCTTCTCCTAAATGACAAATAGACACACACATAGCTACATTTTGTCTGCTCTGAGACAGGCACGTCTGTATCTATCAAGATCACTTCCTCCCACACAGCTAGGACACTCGGAAAAACAGTTTACTTATGACCTCCACCTTCTCATGTCCTACTTGTTAACCCAACACACCACTGAAGCTACTCTTGACGAGGACATTAATTCATTTTCCTCATTTATACTTTGTTGTTAATATGGACTCAATTTGGTTCTTATTCTAGTTAACATCTTCACACAAATGAAAATTTCTTCTTTGAAGCTCTGTCTTCTCTTTGAGTGCATTGTGCCATGATATCTGGGTTCTCCTCCCACATTTGTTTAATCCTTTTTCAAAAATCTTTGCTGTTGGTTTCTGTTCCTTTACCTTTCCCTATTCTGTTCCTTTACCTTTCCCTAACCTTGGTGGTACCCAAGGTTCTGTCCTAGGCTAACTTTTCACTTTAATAATCTCACCCAAGTGCAGAGACTTAACTATTACCTCCACCCTGATAACCTTCCAATCCATACACTTCCCCACCACAGATCTCTTTCCTGTTGTTCAGAACTAGTATCCAATTGTCCAGTACCTATTATCTTGAGACACTTCACCTTGAAGAAGGAGAACTAACTAAATCTGCTTTTCTTTTTATGATCCCTATGCTGGGAACTTGTACCACCATTTAACTCCACCCACCTAAGCAAGGTGTCCAGAAGTCATCCTGGATTCCTCTCTCTCCTTTTTACCATATTGATCATTAAGTTCTTCCAATTCAACTTACCCCAAAATGTGCTACATCAGGCCCTCATAATGGCCCAGACAGTGCAATCACTTCTTAAGAGATATTCCTGGTTTCATGGTTTCTTTCCTCCCATTCATCCTCCATACCAAAGCCACAGCTAATTCCCTCATGTTACCTCCATACTTAAAACTTTACAATTTCTTTATGGTTAAAAACTGTAGCAAAGTTCTCTGGACCTCTATGATGTGGCTTCTGGTTACCTGTCTAATCCCATTACTTGTCTTTTCTTCACAGGCCCCCAGAAGAATGTAATGTCTGTGGATATACCATTTTATTGCATGGCTTTATGTCTTTGCCCATGTTCTCTTTGACCATCATCTATCCCCACTGTCCTTCTCTATGAAAAGAAATCCTACTCTCTCTTTTCTCTTCTTAGACATTCTCCCTGACCTCCTCCCCTCTGTTCACCATTACCACTGGAAGGTTGAGCATTCCCTCAGTGGTGCCCCATCCTAAATCCATGCCTATCGACCATCAATCTCACTGAATTTGAAAATTATACATCCTGGTATCTGCTTTAATTTTAGAATGAAGATCCCTCAGAAAGAAGCTTTGTGTTTTATCTTTGACTCTCCAGTGCCTCATACATACCTATCAGGCAGTGAACAAATGCTTGAGGAATAGATAGATCATTTCAAATTACAAATAAATGGTAAGAACTTAATAAGAGGCTTTGAACTGAGGAAATAAGAATGAATTAGCACTCTGAGGAACTAACAGTCTAGATATACATATGAATCAGGAGATTTACACAAAAGAAAAATATAATAGAAAATGTTGGATGTATTGTCACTGGTATGACTGGACAGAGTGAATTGGAATCAACTATTGTGATTTTTTGTCATTCCAAAAATCCAGATTTGCATAAAAGTTAAGATATGGAACAGTATCTGCTTTTTACAAAGATTATTTTGTAGTAGATTTACTATAAGGTATCTTGAAGTTACCATACTCTGTGAAATGTGTTTTATAGCAAGTCCCTTACATGGAGATTGCATAAAGCGAGTGCACCCCATCTCCCTATAGGTTAGCTCTTTTATTACATCATTTATAGGACATTCAAGACTGATGCTCAAATAACTTCTCAACAGACTCCTGAAGTAAGCATTGGGTCAGGTCAAAATCTAAGGGCTTAAGTCAAGAGGCCATATAAGAAATTACTTCCCAGGATTTAAGGGCTGACATGCTGAAAACAAAACCAACATCCACAGAACTTTGAAGCTATTCCTTCACAAAGATTCCAGAAATATGCACTATTTTAATTATATTAAATTCCAAGCATGATTCATTCATTCAACAAATATTTATTAAAGTGATACAGTTGTGGACAAAATATACAAATGCTTGCCATCAAAAATCACAATTCCAATAAATTATGATACGTGCTCTATAATAGGAGAGGTGTAGGGGAAGTACTGTGAGAGCACCTAGGAGAGGCATTCAACGTATGAGAGGGGAGAGGGAAGTCCAGGGAGGTTTTCCAGGAAGAAATGGTGTCCTGAGTCTTAAGTTCATTCATTCAACTGTATTCGCTGAGCAACCACTACTCTATATAGAAAACCAACCTCATAGAGAGTAGATTGGTGATTGCCAGAGGCAAGGGTGGAGGAGAAGGGTGGAATGAGTGAAGGAAATCAAAAGATACAAACTTCCAATTATAAAATAAGTAAGTCCTGGGATGTAATATGCATCATGGTGACTATACTTAATACTGTATTACATATTTGAAAGTTACTAAGAAAGTAGAATTTTAAACTTCTCATCACAAGCAAAACATTTTGTAACGATGTATGGTGATGGATGTTTACTAGATGTATTGTGGTGATCATTTCACAATATATAAAATACCTAATCATTATGTTGTATACCTGAAAGTAATATAATATTGTATGTCAATTACACCTCAAAAAATTTTTTGGAAGATGGAAGATGATAAAAAATGAATTTAATAGTTTGGTGTACTATTTACTATAGAGGGTTCCTGAAAAAAACCAAGTGGATACCTAACAGGTTTGTCCATGCATCAGTAACAAGCTTTTGCTAACTCTACTTCCTAAACAGTATTTATATACATTAGCATAAGGTTTATTACCCATCCTTTCTCCTGACAATACCAACTCAGAAGCTAAATAGCAATTTCCAGGAAGGTCTTATGAGAAATTCTCTTGATAAGTTGTGCCCACATTTTAGAATCAAGAAAATGCTAAGGAACTTAGAACGGCTTTGACCCTATTGTCCAGGTTTTTTGATTATGAAAAAGACCCTAGTGGTGTGATTTCTTTTCCCCTACTCCACAACAGTCTTGTTTACTTCCAAAATGCCTTTTTAATTCATCCAATTAACTTGTTCTCCACATGTTGTGTACTGACTTATTATGATTTCAAGTTCATGTTTTGACAAAACAGATAAACATAGGGGAAGGGAAGGAAAAATAAGACAAAAACAGAGAGGGAGACACAAACCATAAGAGACTCTTAACTCTAGGAAACTAACTGAGGGTTGCTGGAGGGGAGGTGGTTGGGGGATGGGGTAACTGGGTAATGGGCATTAAGGAGGGCACGTGATGTAATGTGCACTGAGTGTTATATGCAACTGATGAATCACTAAATTCTACCCCTAAAACTAGTAATACACTATATTTTGATTAAATTGAATTTAAATTTTTTAAAAAGTTCATGTTTTGAAAGCTTCTGATAAAATTCTTCATAGTTTGTACTTGTTTTGAATAACTTGTTTTTATAACATTATTCTGAAGTTGGATATTAGGACCCTCTCGTCAAACTCTCCCACCTGATATGAAGAGGATCATTACATCATTGACATCATAGTACGGACAGTTGTCCTTCACATGAAGACTTTTCAACTTTAAAAACCAAAAGGTTCGACCAGTAACTTGAGAATGTTTGGTTCACCTCAGTAGCTCTCCAAAGATCTTAAGACCCTTGGCTCCTGCCATGGCCAGGCTACTCATGGTTGGCAGTGTTGGTAAAACATCTGTTCCTGCCTTGGCAAGGCTACTCCTCATAGGCAGTTCTGCAGGCCATGTAACAGTCCATGGAGTAACAACCTTCAATGCAGTCCACCTTGCCTGCCAACCCTGGTCCCGTGACCCACTAGCTATGTGCCCCAGCAGTGAGGGACCTAAACCAGCAGTTAATACCCAGTTTTTAGTTAGAAGGATGGACTCTCCCAAGAACCTACTTGTAAACAATTATACCTAGACTAAATTTGGGCTTTCTATCTTTCATCTCCCCTTTGCCTGAAACAATAGTGAGATTAGTTTGTCATTGTTCTGGGCTATGCTATTTCTCTGCTGGCTTATTAAGAGGCATTATCCTGCATGCTATTGACTGGTGAAATATTATTGACATGCCCACAGTAAGCCTGTGTTAAATAAATTATTAGCAAACACAATCTCAGTACCTGAGCATAATTTTGCCCAGAAGAAAGCAATTCAACTTGACCCAAACTAATAATTAAAATTTGTCAGTGCTAGGGGATATACCGTCCTGCAGGTCATATTTGAAAAACAGGTTGATAAATTATGTTAAATTTGTAATTAACCAAAATCTGGTAAAGCTCATTGCTGGACTGACAAACTTTAAACTTAACATACTATTTACCATTTATGGCATCCTATTGAAATTACAAACAGCCTATAAATGGACAAAACTGATAGAGCTGTTGTAGTTTGGATGCTAACACTGCCCACAATATTTATCTTAATACTGCTTCACACCATATTATAGACAATTTGGAACATTCTATTAAACATCTCTATAATAAAATAGATTTTCAACAGTGTTGTGAAAGGCAGGAGGACAACAGCAAATATGCTTCATTCACTGACCTCACCAAAATTTCTTAAGAAGTTGCTGAGGGATAGACTGTATTATTTATTAACTTCAGAGGATCTCTGGAGATGTAGTGAAGATTTAGCCCAGACAAAACTTAAAATTAAGGAAACTCCAGATGTGAACCTAATCAACTAACCCAGTGACTTGTATCCTATATTAAAAAGAACAAATAAGGAAGAAATCCCAGTGCTCTCATTAGGATGCAGACAACATCGATGCAGACAAACAGAAAGTAAAGGCTATAGCCTGAAATATTTTCTCCAGAGGAGGAGGAAACCCAGACCTGTTGCTCCCAAGGTCACCAACTGACACCCCAAAGACGATGGTTATTATAATTCTTTTGACTCTGGTAACTTTAACCTACTAGAAATTAAGCCCATGAGAATAGACAAAAATACAACAAATGATAATATGGAACTAATCAGAGTTATGGAACAGAAACCCTCTATTAGACAAGAAATGACAAAAATTAGGATGGAATTCCAACAAACTGATTTGGACACTGAAAACCAGTGGCTATTAGAATTATCAACCAAAGGGGAATAAAACTTGATCCTCACAGAAGCAGAGACTGTGCAACTCAGACCCATTACCACTGATGCCGAGTTTACTTGACACCTTTGAGTATGTGGAGAAAATTATACTGATATACAAAGATCTTTGGTCGCAGCAACCTGGAAATTAAAATAGCCTATACCCAATATATTACCCTTTAAAACATCTCAATGGAAAGCAGCAGGGGAAGCTGACAATAATGAAATTAAGACTACTGGCTATGATTTATGACTGAGGAAAGACATGTAACATGCTAAAGAAACAGAACAAATTTAAAAGGTCACCCTAAAAGCTGTGCCCCACAGGACAGAACAACACTACTTACAGTATTTGGAGGTGCCAGAAACACAGAACTCACTGACCTGATCAGAACAGCTGAGGAACTGAATCAAGATAAAAGTTACAGCTTTAACACTAATGTATATAGACATAAAAGGCCTACACCTAATGTAAATAAACCTAATTGAACAAAACCTCTCAGGCCCTTTTGGCCACCTAAACCATATAGACGATGACCCTTTAATCCTAATTATAAAAATAGAAACACAAATAGAAACTCCAGAAACTACTTACAGTGGCAAAGAAACAGAAACAACCAAATTTTAGAGGCAATAGACCCACTAACCCATTTATGACAGCCCTTTCACAAAACCTATAGATGACGCACTGACAAATTAAGTAGAGAAAGTTCAAAGAACCCCCCTATAGGGGCTCAGCAGTCTGTCTCTTGGTCCAAGCCAGAGAAAACTGCCCTTATGTTACGATGGTCACTTCAATAGAAACCCTTTTGTAAATAAAAATACTTTTTATATACTATACTATGCTATTGTACACAGGGTCCCAAGTAACAATGATACAAGGAAAACCCAATAAGACAGAAAAATTTAAAAACATGATGGGGCCAAGTGAAGGATTAGGAGGAAAATTAACTCCAGGAACATGGGTAGATAGATCCCAACAATTGATGAAATGATGACCACCATAAGGAAAGTCAAAATGCCTTATATGACCCAATTTAGAAAACATCCAGGGGATGGATGTAATAGGACAACATGTGAACAACTAAGATATAGCCACCCCAAAGAATGGCTTCGCTTCAGGAAAATGACTGCAATTGAGCTGCCTGCCTCTCTAAATTAACAAATATACCCCAATATAATCTTAGGGGAGGACAGACTCAAGGAAGAAAGGCAGGAACTCCTGAAGGAACAAATTTTTGTGCCCACTATAGATTTACAGTAGATTATAGGAATTTAAACATTCTCCCCAAACTGAAAGAGCACTCCCAGATACAGGTAGTAATACAAAGAGTATAACCACTGGATCAGAACTTATTACACGATATAGACTTCTCTGACATGTTCTTTGTTATACACATTGATGAGAGGACCAACCCATGACTGCATTCACATGCGAAGGTAGAAAATATCAGTTTACGGGGCACCTGGGTGGCTCAGTCGTTAGGCGTCTGCCTTCGGCTCAGGTCATGATCCCAGGGTCCTGGGATGGAGCCCCGCATTGGGCTCCCTGCTCCGCAGGAAGCCTGCTTCTCCCTCTCCCACTCCCCCTGCTTGTGTTCCCTCTCTCGCTGTGTCTCTCTCTGTCAAATAAATAAATAAAATCTTTAAAAAAAAAAAATCAGTTTACTAGCTCACCACCAAGATATCTTAACAAACCAGTGAGAGTCCACGACCTTTATGGACAAGATATCCAAGCCCTTCAGGAAAACATAAAACAAACACAAACCATGATTTCCTATATTGAAGACATCCTTATTTATAGTGATAACTTGGAAGACCAGACTAGCTAGGGTCAAGATAGTGTTAATTGAATTCCTTACACTCAAAGGATGATTTATTTACTCAGGTAAGTTCCAAGGACCCCAAACTACAGTAAAATTTCAGGCATAATTTGGTCCTCTGAAGGTAGGAAAATAACAAACCCAGTCACAAACAAGATAGATTGCATCCCAACTCCTATCATAATAGAAGAATTTTAGAAATTGATAGGACTATATGAATATTGGTAAAAGCATATATCACATACGAGGATAATTTTAAAACCCATCCATGACATAACTAGGAAGAATAGGGAACTTAGATGGACAGACTCAAGAAGCAGACCTGACTTACTTGAAAAATGCTTTAGAACTTTAAACTTACTGGCATTGGCTAATAAAGATTCTGACTATACACTAGAATGCCTATACTCACAAGAGTTTGCAACATGGTCAGAAAACACTCCATGGACTAAAACACTCCATGACCCCAAACTTTACTTGACTGCATTTTGGACCAAAAGTTCTTGTGGTCCAAGAATAGATACCAACCAACTGAAAAGCTAACCTGGGTCACTCTCTGAAGCCCTACAAAATGCACAGCACTAATAAAAAATAAGCCAATTGTTCTTAAACTCCAACATCCTATTCTAGATTGGGTACAGCAGACCTCTAACAAGTAGAGGGGAACTACCCCTGACCATAAAGTCCTAACATGGAAATGGTATATTTCCTAGTGGTACATATGGATGGATGGTCAACCCTCTGCTTCAGCCAGTGGTCTACCTGCTAGAGTTTTGAGGGGTGAGCCTATCCAAGCTGGAGCAGTCAAGCAACGGGGATCACTCATGTCCATAGTGTGCAAAAATGCACTGGTTTTTAGATGGATCATTCTCCATGATACCACCCAGAGTATGCTGGCAGGCTGTAGCCTTGAGGATTAATGATAGCCTAACCCTGACAGAACCAAGCTTGGGAGAACCCATATAATATGCTTAACTAATAGACATAAAATTGGCCATTGAACAACTGGTTAAGGAAAATCAGATTGAGGTGTATCTTTTCTCAGACTCATGGACAGTAGCTAATGGAATAGCTATTTGGTCAAGAACATGGAAAGAAAATGACTAGAAAATAAGAAATAAGGATATGTGGGTAAGGACATATAGCAGAAAACAACACAGGCTGATATTTCCAAATTTATCACACATGTCTCAGCTCACCAGAGAGATGACTCTGTGCTAACTAAGTATAATAATCAGGTAGACAAACTCACCAGCAAACCAATAAGGCTAGAATCCCTAAAACCAGTCTCAAAAAACCACATCAATTCACAGTTTAAAAAAGACCCTATTCAAAATATACTTATGTATAAACCAAAGGAATAATGGGAATTAAAACAGGAAAGCACAGATATGCCAATCGACAGAATTATTATATGGGCACATCATCAAAGAGGACACTAAAACATGGCATACATAATGCTAAAACCTGGTTAGAAAACAGAAACATATAATACCAACTCATTATCTACAGTATCACACTAAAAAAATTGAGAATTTTGGAAAATTTAAAGCTTAGAAATTGTATGGAGCACCTGGGTGGCTCAGTCGGGTCGTGATCTCAGGGTCCTGGGATGGAGCCCCACATTGGGCTCCTTGCTCAGCAGGGAACCTGTTTCTCCCTCTGCTGGCTGCTCCCCCTGCTTGTGCTTGCTCTCTCCCCCCACT
Source organism: Phoca vitulina (assembly GCF_004348235.1). Classification (NCBI taxonomy): domain Eukaryota; kingdom Metazoa; phylum Chordata; class Mammalia; order Carnivora; family Phocidae; genus Phoca; species Phoca vitulina. The sequence continues at coordinate 3,934,575 of NW_022589741.1, read as the reverse complement.
CTCTCTATGTCAAATAAATAAATAAAATCTTTAAAAAAATAAAGCTTAGAAATCTTTAATGAACACTTCAGACAAAGTTGAGGCTGATAAACCCTTCTAAAGAATTCAGATTGACTACATAGGACCATTGCCAGTATCACAAAATATACCCATGCCCCATAGTAGATACATGGTCAGGAAAAGGATTATCCTATCCTTGCAAGAAGTATGATCAAAGGTCAACAATCGAAGTGCTAAAATTATGGATTGCATATTGTGGCATAGAATCAGATCAGGGCACTCACTTCACAGGAAAGCCAACGCAAGAATGAGGCAAGACCAAGACATAGTGTGGAACTTACACCTCCCATATAATCCTACCACCTCTGGAACAATTGGAAAATATAATGGTTTGTTGAACCAAAGCATTGCTTACTTACCAACAATCTAGAAATGAAAGCTTGGACTAAAGCAATATGGGAAGAAGCAAGTTCGCTAAACAATAGCTATAGAAATAATGGCAAAACACCTACAGGATCAATACAGCAACCTCTCACAGATAATAAAACAACCACCAATAACACCCTAAATACTAACTGAAAGAAGGAAGTGATAATTTTTTTTAAAATGGCATATATAAGTGAAATTTTAGCACCGGTTACTAATAATACTTACTGGGTAACAGAGGGTAAAATAAAGGTATACTACACCAAAGGAATTTAATGCCTCCATAAAACTTACAGGCATTAAGAATATAAACTTCTGTTGCTTACTGATAACACTGGATAGAAGGGCCTGATACCTGCATGTGTACCTTATTAGAACCTGGACTCCCTTCATGACTGTAGGATACTTGAGACATTCACACAAGGCATTGTAGTAGGGGGTGTATTTTGCACAGCCTTGTGCATGGCTCTCTTGCTGGGAAGAGGATCAGCAGTGGCAGTCATTCTTGTCATAGACCTCCTTTAACAGCAAGAAGAACAAGGAGGAGGCAGAGATTTATAAGAACACCATTTTCAGCATTTGCACAAATGAACACGCTATGCATCTTAAACCCTACAACTAGTGTTAAGTGGGTCAGTAGGACCTATTACCTATTGATCACACCATTTTGCTTATTGCCCACTATTGAATACCATACTCATCACAGCTGTGGATACTCCTCTGACAGTTGCAGCAACAGCAGTTGTTCTACCACTCCAAATTGTACCATATTTACCAAATTTTACCAAGATGACTGTAGACCAGGAGATAGGACCAAGGCAAAACCATCTGGTAACCCAGGAAGAAGACCAGTAGTATATACACAGACAAATAGTAGCATAGTAATGAAGAATGAAGCTGAGCCAAGGAAAGAAGAGTGAATTGCCATATGCAATGTGCTCTGGTGCTATATAAATGTTTCTCTAAGACCAGAGAGGATCAGACCTTTCATTCTCAGACTGAAGGGATATAAATTATTAACTTGGTGCTGTAACAAAACACATATAAATACTTCAGTGCCATTCATAGACCAAGACTTGATCTTTACCTTACAAAATGATACTAAATCACCATGTAGGGATGCACCAAACAACGTAACCATGAGCCAGACATTATGGTGGCCCATGAGTAAGGTCACTACAAACTTTTAAATTTTACAAACATGTTCTTGAACAGAATGTGTGACATGACGTACAGACATTTCAAGTATCAATCACAGGCAGAGGGCTTCTCTAGTGATGAGGGAGAAACCTCAGAACATGCATGTACATGCATTGGGATGTACAAAAAACAATGTAAATATAAATATTACTAGATGAGGGGTGGGAGCATGGTCATATCAGTGTATAAAATATTTATTATACTAATAATATACTAAAAATTACCAATCAGAGCAGAATCATGATGTATTTATGGAACAGAACATGTCAAGAATCAATAGATGACTAGCAGAAACCCAGACTGAGAAGTAAAATATTAAATACAAAAATTGGGGGCAACCTAGAAAAACTAAAAACTTATAAAGATGCATTTGCCACATGGAATACTAAATATGTACTCCCAGCCACCGGGAGTAATACTTCAGGAATAGACACTGTCCAATCAGATCCACATGACAATTGGGCAATTATATCTTTAAATATAAATATGCCTAATAATGACTATTTACTACACCCCCAACTTACACTGTTTAATCTATAGTCCTCTTTTAGAAAATTAGCAATAGATCCATAGACACTATGTCCAGATGTAAAAAAAAAAAAAAAAAGAGGGATACGATGAAGGTGTATTGAGGTCACATATGAAACTAAGCACATAGCACAGATCATTATCTGTGGTGGCATGCATCAGGCTTCTATCTCACACCATAGAACTCTACCCCAAGAATATGGAAACCTATGCTAATATAGCTTCTCATGGAACCTACAACAGGAGCCTATAACTTGAAATTTAATATGATTTTCAAACCAAACACAGATCCTCAAATTGTGCTCAGTTTTATCCATCTTTATTTATGCTCAGTTTACAACCTATACCAAAAATATTTTTATTGAAAAAAAGGAAATCCTTACAGTTTCTTGTTGAACTGGTAGGTTTAATTGGAGACACAATGGCAGCTATGTTTTCTCAATTCCAAATTGATCAAATCATATTGAATTTTAAAAACTTTGAAACCAAGCCATCTCAATTTAACACGTGTGCAATTGGCATCCCTGTCCTCTTTGCGTACACAGATGGAAAAAATTAGCAGTATGTTATAAAAAATTACAGATGGGGGGCGGAGCAAGATGGTGGAGGAGTAGGAGACCTGGATTTCGTCTGGTCTCAGGAATTCAGCTGGATAGGGATCAAACCATTCTGAACACCTACGAACTCAACAGGAGATCGAAGAAAAGAATAGCAACAACTCTCTGAACAGAAAAGCGACCACTTTCTGGAAGGTAGGACGTGCGGAGAAGTGAATCCGAGGCGCTATTCGGGAGGATAGACGGCGGGGGAGGGGCCTCCGGCGGCCACTTCTGGCAAGTGATAGAGCCGCGGGGCACAAAATCGGAACTTTTAGAAGTCGGCTCCGCTGAGGGAAGTCACTCTGGTGGCTAAGCGGGGGGTGGAACCTTCGTGGGACAGTGTGGTCTCAGGACCCTCGGGGTCACAGGAAGACCGGGGGTGCCTGAGTGCGGCAGAGCTCCCAGGGATCGGAGCGGGGAAGCCGGCTGCAGAGACGGAGCCCAGGCGCGGGCTCTCAGCTCGGGGTTGTCATAGACCGTGATCCGCGGCACAGTCGGGCCACTGCTCCTCCAGCAGGGACCCAACAAGCGGCAGATCCGGGGAGACTCACCTTCTTCCCCCGGGAGGAGAGGTGCGGGAGCGCACCGCGGGGATCTGCTGGGTTTGGAGACTCCACCCGGGGTCGGGTGCCAGAGATAGAAAGGCGCGGTCACAGGCCGGGTGAGCACGGAGTGCGGCCGGAGACCGGGGAGACAGGAGTGACTGACGGCTTTTCTCTGGGGGCTCGCTGAGGAGCGGGACCCCGAGTTCTCGGCTCCTCCGGGGCGGAGACTGGGAGGCCGCCATTTTCACTCTCCGCCTCCAAAGCTGTACGGAGAGCTTGCAGGGAACAAAAGCTCCGGAGAGCAAACCCGAGCAGATTACTTAGCCCGGACCGGCAAGGGCGGGGCAATTCCGCCTCCGGCAAAGACATTTGGGAACCACGGCAACAGGCCCCTCCCCCAGAAGATCAGCGAGAACAGCCGGCCAAGACCAAGTTTACCGATCAGTGAGAACGGCAGAATTCCAGCGCTAGGGGAATACTGCACATAGAATTCATGGCTTTTTTACCATGATTCTTTAGTCTTTCAAAGTTAAATTTTTTTTTTAACTCTCTCTTTTTTTTTTGAATTTTTCTTTTTCCCTTTTTCAACCAACATCTTATCATCCCTTTTTTAAAAAACATTTTTATTTTTCATTTTTAGAGTCATATTCTATCCCTTCATAGTAGTTACCCATATTTTTGGCATATATATATAAGTTGTTCTCTCTTTAAAATTTTGAGATAGTTTCTTCTAACAGATCAAAATATACCCTAAATCTCTAGTGTATGGTTTTTTTCTACTCCCCGGCCTGGTCACATTCTCTCCCTTTTTTTTTTTCTTTTTTTTTTTTAAATCCTCATCTTTCTTTTTTCAAACAACTTCTTATCAATTCCTTTTGTAAAATTTTTTATAATTTTCATCTTTACAGTCATATTCCATCTCTTCATCATAACAACCCTTATTTTTGTACATATATAAGGTTTTCTTTCTTAAAAATTTTGGGAGGCACTTTCTTCTAACAGACCAAAGTACTCCAAAATCTAGTGTGTGGCACTGATCTATGTACCAGACTGATCATATTTGATCATAATCTTTTTGTTTTGTTTTGTTTTGTTCTGTTTTTGTTTGTTTTTATCTTTATCTTTTTTTTTCTTTTTCTTTTTTCTCTCTTTCCCTTCCTTTTCCCCCTGCTTCAGGTCTTTTCTGATTTGTTTAGAGTATATTTTCTGGGGACGTTGTTACCCTGTTAGCATTTTGTTCTCTCATTAATCTATTCTCCTCTAGACAAAATGACAAGATGGAAAAAATCACCTCAACAAAAAGAACAAGAGGTAGTACCGACTGCCAGGGACCTACTCAATACGGACATTAGTACGATGTCAGATCTAGAGTTCAGAATCATCACTTTAAAGATACTAGCTGGGCTTGAAAAAAGCATGGACGTTATTAGAGAAACCCTTTCTGGAGAAGTAAAAGAACTAAAATCTAACCAAGTAGAAATCAAAAAGGCTATTAATGAGGTGCAATCAAATATGGGGGCGCTAACTGCTAGGATAAATGAGGCAGAAGAAAGAATCAGTGAGATAGAAGACCAAATGATGGAAAATAAAGAAGCTGAGAAAAAGAGAGATAAACAACTACTGGATCATGAGGGCAGAATTCGAGAGATAAGCGATACCATAAGATGAAACAACATTAGAATAATGGGGATCCCAGAAGAAGAAGAAAGAGAGAGAGGGGCAGAAGGTATACTGGAGCAAATTATAGCAGAGAACTTCCCTAATTTGGGGAAAGAAACAGGCATCAAAATCCAGGAAGCACAGAGAACCCCTCTCAAAATCAATAAAAATAGGTCAACACCCCGACATCTAATAGTTAAACGTACGAGTCTCAGAGACAAAGAGAAAATCCTGAAAGCAGCTCGGGAGAAGAGATCTGTAAACTACAATGGTAGAAACATTAGATTGGCAACAGACTTATCCACAGAGACCTGGCAGGCCAGAAAGGACTGGCAGGATATATTCAGAGCACTAAACGAGAAAAATATGCAGCCAAGAATACTATATCCAGCTAGGCTGTCACTGAAAATAGAAGGAGAGATAAAAAGCTTCCAGGACAAACAAAAACTAAAGGAATTTGCAAACACGAAACCAGCCCTACAAGAAATCTTGAAAGGGGTCCTCTAAACAAAGAGAGAGCCTAAAAACAACATAGACCAGAAAGGAACACAGACAATATACAGTAACAGTCACCTTGCAGGCAATACAATGGCACTAAATTCATATCTTTCAATAGTTACCCTGAATGTAAATGAGCTAAATGCCCCAATCAAAAGACACAGGCTATCAGATTGGATTAAAAAACAAGACCCATTGATATGCTGTCTGCAAGAGACTCATTTTAGACCCAAAGACTCCCCCAGATTGAAAGTGAGGGGGTGGAAAACCATTTATCATGCTAATGGACACCAAAAGAAAGCTGGGGTGGCAATCCTTATATCAGACAAATTAGATTTTAAACCAAAGACTGCAATAAGAGATGAGGAAGGACACTATATCCTACTTAAAGGGTCTATCCAACAAGAAGATCTAACAATTGTAAATATCTATGCCCCTAACATGGGAGCAGCCAATTATATAAGCCAATTAATAACAAAAGCAAAGAAACACATTGACAACAATACAATAATAGAGGGGGGACTTTAACACCCCCCTCTGATGATCTGAAATGGACAGATCATCTAAGCAGAAGATCAACAAGGAAATAAAGACTTTAAATGACACACTGGACCAAATGGACTTCACAGACATATTCAGAACATTCCATCCCAAAGCAACGGAATACACATTCTTCTCTAGTGCCCATGGAACATTCTCCAGAATCGATCACATCCTAGGTCATAAATCAGGTCACAACCGGTACCAAAAATTGGGATCATTCCCTGCATATTTTCAGACCACAATGCTTTGACACTAGAACTCAATCACAAGAGGAAAGTTGGAAAGAACTCAAATACATGGAGGCTAAAGAGCATCCTACTAAAGAATGAATGGGTCAATCAGGAAATTAAAGAAGAATTAAAAAAATTCATGGAAACCAATGAAAATGAAAACACAACTATTCAAAATCTTTGGGATGCAGCAAAGGCAGTCCTAAGAGGAAAGTATATAGCAATACAAGCCTTTCTCAAGAAACAAGAAAGGTCGCAAGTACACAACCTAACCTTACACCTAAAGGAGCTGGAGAAAGAACAGCAAATAAAGCCTAAACCCAGCAGGAGAAGAGAAATAATAAAGATCAGAGCAGAAATCAATGAAATAGAAACTAAAAGAACAGTAGAACAGATCAACGAAACTAGGAGCTGGTTCTTTGAAAGAATTAACAAGATTGATAAACCCCTGGCCAGACTTATCAAAAAGAAAAGAGAAATGACCCAAATCAACAAAATCATGAATGAAAGAGGAGAGATCACAACCAACACCAAAGAAATACAAACAATTATAAGAACATATTATGAGCAACTCTATGCGAGCAAATTAGATAACCTGGAAGAAATGGATGCATTCCTAGAGATGTATCAACTACCAAAACTGAACCAGGAAGAAATAAAAAACCTGAACAGACCTATAACCATTAAGGAAATTGAAGCAGTCATCAAAAATCTCCCAACAAACAAAAGCCCAGGGCCAGATGGCTTCCCAGGGGAATTCTACCAAACATTTAAAGAAGAATTAATACCTATTCTTCTGAAACTGTTCCAAAAAATAGAAATGGAAGGAAAACTTCCAAACTCGTTTTATGAGGCCACCATTACCTTGATCCCAAAACCAGACAAAGACCCCAACAAAAAGGAGAATTACAGACCAATATCGTTGATGAACATGGATGCAAAAATTCTCACCAAAATACTAGCCAATAGGATCCAACAGTACTTTAAAAGGATTATTTACCACGACCAAGTGGGATTTATCCCTGGGCTGCAAGGTTGGTTCAACATCCGCAAATCAATGTGATACATTAACAAAAGAAAGAACAAGAACCATATGATCCTCTCAATAGATGCAGAAAAAGCATTTGACAAAGTACAGCATGCTTTCTTGATCAAAACTCTTCAGAGTATAGGCATAGAGGGTACATACCTCAATATCATAAAAGCCATCTATGTAAAACCTACAGCGAATATCATTCTCAATGGGGAAAAACTGAGAGCTTTCCCCCTAAGGTCAGAAACGCAGCAGGGATGTCCACTATCACCACTGCTATTCAACATAGTTCTAGAAGTCCTAGCCACAGCAATCAGACAACAAAAAGAAATAGAAGGCATCCAAATCAGCAAAGAAGAAGTCAAACTCTCACTCTTTGCAGATGATATGATACTTTATGTGGAAAATCCCAAAGACTCCACCCCAAAACTGCTAGAACTCATACAGGAATTCAGTAAAGTGGCAGGATATCAAATCAATGCACAGAAGCTGGTGGCATTCCTATACACCAACAACAAGACAGAAGAAAGAGAAATTAAGGAGTCGATCCCATTTACAATTGCACCCAAAACCATAAGATACCTAGGAATAACCAAAGAGGCAAAGAATCTCTACTCAGAAAACTATAAAATACTCATGAAAGAAATTGAGGAAGACACAAAGAAATGGAAAAACATTCCATGCTCATGGATTGGAAGAACAAATATTGTGAAGATGTCAATGCTACCTAGAGCAATCTACACATTCAATGCAATCCCCATCAAAATACCATCCACTTTTTTCAAAGAAATGGAACAAATAATCCTAAAATTTGTATGGAACCAGAAAAGACCCTGAATAGCCAGAGGAACGTTGAAAAAGAAAAGCAAAGCTGGTGGCATCACAATTCCGGACTTCCAGCTCTATTACAAAGCTGTCATCATCAAGACAGTATGGTACTGGCACAAAAACAGACACATAGATCAGTGGAACAGAATAGAGAGCCCAGAAATGGACCCTCAACTCTATGGTCAACTAATCTTTGACAAAGCAGGAAAGAATGTCCAATGGAAAAAAGACAGTCTCTTCAACAAATGGTGTTGGGAAAATTGGACAGCCACATGCAGAAGAATGAAACTGGACCCTTTCCTTACACCACACACAAAAATAGACTCCAAATGGTTGAAAGACCTCAATGTGAGACAGGAGTCCATCAAAATCCTAAAGAAGAACACAGGCAGCAACCTCTTCGACCTCAGCCGCAGCAACTTCTTCCTAGAAACATCACCAAAGGCAAGGGAAGCAAGGGCAAAAATGAACTATTGGGACTTCATCAAGATAAAAAGCTTTTTCACAGCAAAACAAACAGTCAACAAAACCAAAAGACAACCGACAGAATGGGAGAGGATATTTGCAAATGACATATCAGATAAACGGCCAGTATCCAAAATCTATAAAGAACTTATCAAACTCAACACCCAAAGAACAAATGATCCAATCAAGAAATGGGCAGAAGACATGAACAGACATTTTTCCAAAGAAGACATCCAAATGGCCAACAGACACTTGAAAAAGTGCTCAACATCGCTCGGCATCAGGGAAATCCAAATCAAAACTTCAATGAGAGACCACCTCACACCAGTCAGAATGGCTAAAATTAACAAGTCAGGAAATGACAGATGTTGGCGGGGATGCGGAGAAAGGGGAACCTTCCTACACTGTTGGTGGGAATGCAAGCTGGTGCAGCCACTCTGGAAAACAGTATGGAGGTTCCTCAAAAAGTCGAAAATAGAGCTACCATATGATCCAGCAATTGCACTACTGGGTATTTACCCCAAAGATACAAATGTAGTGATCCAAAGGGGTACGTGCACCCTGATGTTTATAGCAGCAATGTCCACAATAGCCAAACTATGGAAAAAGCCCAGATGTCCATCGACAGATGAATGGATAAAGAAGAGGTGGTATATATATACAATGGAATATTATGCAGCCATCAAAAGGAATGAGATCTTGCCATTTGCAACGACGTGGATGGAACTGGAGGGTATTATGCTGAGTGAAATAAGTCAATCAGAGAAAGACATGTATCATATGACCTCACTGATATGAGGAATTCTTAATCTCAGGAAACAAACAGGGTTGCTGGAGTGGGGGTGGGGTGGGAGGGTTGGGGTGACTGGGTGATAGACACTGGGGAGGTTATGTGCTCTGGTAAGTGCTGTGAATTGTGCAAGACTGTTGAATCTCAGATCTGTACCTCTGAAACAAATAATGCAATATATGTTAAGAAAAAAAGAAGAAGAAGAAGATAGCAGGAGGGGAAGAATGAAGTGGGGGAAATCAGAGGGGGAGACGAACCATGAGAGACGATGGACTCTGAAAAACAAACTGAGGGTTCTAGAGGGGAGGGTGGTGGGAGGATGGGTTAGCCTGGTGATGGGTATTAAAGAGGGCACGTTCTACATGGAGCACTGGGTGTTATGCACAAACAATGAATCATGGAACACTATATCTAAAACTAATGATGTAATGTATGGGGATTAACATAACAATAAAAATTTTTTTTTAAAAAGGAAAAAGAAAGGATGAAGAGAGAGACACAGTAAACCCTTCTATAAACACTGAAGGGAAGTTGGTAGGAGGCTCTTTGGCCCTGATGTGGTTTGCAAAATACATCAAAAGGGAGCAATAGGAAATAATAACTATAAGGAAGAAATGGAAAACTGTGGCATGGATATAGTTTTCTTTTGGTAGGAATCTTCCACCGTCATACCATTTGACAGGAATAGTTGGGAATGGTAATAAGTAGATTTTATTATTAAGAAGCACCAGGAATAATTTTATCTTTTAATTTTATGACAAGTAGGCAGACCTACAAACTATATCTGTTTTTTCTTTTTTTTTCAACAATTTTATTGTAATTTTACTGTTCTTGGCAATAAACTCACATCTTATAGGTTAATTCAAAAAAAAAAATTACAGATGGAAGTAGAGCAATGTAAACCCTACATAAAGCAGCTGGAGAAAACACTAAAAATAATAAACTACAAAGCAATGAGATAAAAGATGTTTGTCTAAGTGTAGATTGTCAATTGGTGCAGTTAAGAGTGGTTGGTATGTGGAATAATCTTTGAAACAGCTGTAATCTTGGGGCAATATCGGTCACCTGAGGTAACAGACAACCCCATAAGAACTGCAGTAGATAGCACACATCCTAATGGCTGTGATTCCCTGGGCAACCATGAAATTAAAACATTGGCACTTGAAGGAAACAGGATATTGTGTTACCACATTTTTGCAGTTCCCCAATGTCTAAAGGGAGTGTGGAACCTACAGGCCACAGAGAGTTCCCTTATGGTAGAAGAACAACGTGTTCCTAAGGATATGCTGGTGGAATAGAGCCAAAATATCTTTTTCATTTCAAGACATTTGGATAGACCGATGTACCCATGACTATGCCCTTGATACCTCTCAACCAGTTGTATGTAATAGGGCAAATTGGACCATAATAGCATGCTCTAGGTCAAACCTTACCCGAACCTATTAGAAGGGGCAAACATGGTAGGATGTGGAAAAATAGAACAGGTAAGGAGTATGACAATAGAAGGGGAAAGATATTATTTGAAGTCAACAGAAAATAGAGGAACACAAAATAACTCGAGACATATTCCACATTGAACCTCTTAAAATTGATGTAATAAAATATAAATTGTACATTAGAAAACTTTACACAAGTAGAAGAGACTAATAAAAGTTTGCAGAAATTGAAAAAAGAGCAAAAGCATGCTTCTCCCAAAGTTATGACAGCTTTTAATTCTGATATAATAGCAATTCAGTCTGTGCTTAGAGATGCTATGCAAGCTTATAACTGTGGAATTTTACAAAAATATTTGCTCAGAAACCTAATTGTCAAGGAAATTAACTGACTGGTTTAAGCAGCTTAACCTTCAGCCATTTGGTGATGGGATATGGCATCATGTTAAAGAGTTCTCTACTATGTTTGGATTGATAACACCAGGAATACAGTTGTTTAAACAGGTCATTAAAGTGTAGAAGAATGTGTGTCAAAGGAAAACACCCACAAAATATGACAAAAGGCTTGGGATTAAAATTATAAATGATTCAGAATCCCAGGGTGAATGAATACATATGTGAAATTAGATTTGTTAAGGATATTAGGTCTTTAGAATATATGTGTGTGTGTGTATATATATATATATAGATTATAGATTATAGATTAGGTTCTAGATATAATCTAGATTCTTGATTATATATATTCTAGAATAGATTATAGATTAGATTATTATCTAGAATATATATATATATATAATCCCAGGTAGATTGTTGTGTACTGACTTATTATTTTGAATCCATGTTTTGGAAGCTTGTTTTGGACAAAGTTGTTTATAGTTTGAACGGGTTTGAATAATTTGTTTTTATCAAATCGTTCTGAAGTTGGGTATTAGGTATTTCTCATCTAACTCTTGCACCTGGAATGGAGAGGACCACCGTGTCATGGACACCATAGTAATGGCAGTGCTGTCGTCATGTGTTGGAGCTATAAGTTCTAAAAACCAAGATGTCTGACCAGCAACTTCACAGTGTTCAGTCTGACTAAGGCTACTGTTTGCTGAAGGAAAGAGCTCTCCAAAAATCTCGAGATACCTGCCATGGCCAGGCTATTCTTGGTCATCAGCAGTCTCAGGAAGAGAAGGGACATCTGTTTATGCTTTGGCAGGACTACTTCTCATCAACAGTAGTGCGAGCTGTGTAATGGGTCCTGGAGTAATAATCTTCAAAGCAGTGCACCTTGCCTGCCACACCGATGCCGTCATCGTCCACTAGCTGTGTGTCTCAGCAGTCAGGGACCTAAGCCTGTAACTCATACCCAGCTTCGAGCTGAAAGGATGAACTCTACTGAGAACCAACTCATAAAAAGGTGCACCTCAGGGGCACTGGGTGGCTCAGTCACTTAAGCATCTGACTCTTGGTTTCAGCTCAGGTTGTGATCTCAGGGTCATGAGATCAAGCCCCATGCCACTGGGCTCCGTGCTCAGCAAGGAATCTGCTTGAAGAATCTCTCCCTCCACCCCTCCCCCAACTCACGTGCATGCACGCACTCTCTCAAATAAATCAATCTTAAAAAAAAAAAAAAAGAAGCCCCTTGACTAAATTTAGACTTCATTTCTTTTATCTCCTCTTTGCCTGGAAAAACAGTGCAATTAGTCTATCATTTGTTTGGGGTACACAATTTCTTTATTCTCCTAAGAGACATTATCTTGTATGCTACTGACTGTGAAATATTCTGATTCCTTCAGTGAACCCGTGTTAAATAAGTCACTGGCAAAGACAATCTCAGTCTTTGAGCATCATTTGCCCCTAACAAAATACCACTGTGACCTCAAGAAACTTACTCTCAGCTACTACATGGACTACTGAAAAAATGCCTTAACTGGCTCTTACATCTACTCCTGCCCAGACCAGCAGCCGGCATGAGCATTCTGGAACCATGAATATGACCTTAGTTTTCTCTTACTTGAAACTCTTCAATAGCTTCTGAATGATCTCAAGATCAAAATCGAAATCCTTAATATGGCCCAAAGGATGCTATACCATCTGTTCCCTCCGATGCTTCAGCTTCTTATCAACCAACATTATCTCTTAACACTCTGTCCAGTACTCATCATGTACATGCTCCAGAACTCTGTGCCCGTTACACCACACCTGTCTCTTCTAAGGACCTTACCTTAGTGTCCTCTGCCTGGGTGCTCTTCAGCCGACTCTGCACTTTGCTAATTTTGGGCAGATTATCGGAATTAACCTTACAAAGGAGACTTTCTCTAACTCCTTGGGCTGTTTTAACTTCTTTAGCTCTAGAGTCCTGCTTCTTTAGTTCTAGTTACCTGCTTCTTTAGCTCTAGATTCCTTACCTTTGTGTTCTTTTCATAGTATCTAGTTATGTATTTGAGTAATTTTAAGTACATGTTTGTTTCCCTTACTTGACTCTAAGGTCCGTGAAGGCAGGGGCCATGATTGTTTGGTTTCTTATTAAATCCCAGAATTTAGTATGGGGACTGGAGCGTAGTAAGCATTTAATATGAATACATCAATATGCAAATAAACCAGCCTGACCCTTTCTCACAAAAATTCAGCCATGCCTCTTTAAGTACTGTTTCTTTGCCATTCACAAGGTCATTTTTTTATTTTTTTATTTTTTTAAAAATTTTATTTATTTGTCGGAGAGAGAGAGAGCACAAGCAGGAGGAATGGCAGAAGGAGAGGGAGAAGCAGACTCCCCACTGAGCAGGGAGTCACCCAGGCATCCAGGAGAGAGAGATTCTTAAGCAGAGAATCCATGCTGGGTGCGGAGCCTGACATGGGGCTCAGTCTTACAACTCCAAGATCAAGACCTGAGCCGAAATCAAGAGTCAGACGCTCAACTGACTGAACCACCCAGGCGCCCCCTATGCTCACTACTTGAGAGAGATTCACCTATTGCTTTGAAAAAAAAAAAGTGGCCATGTTCTAAGAACTATATGAGGGGGGACTGGAAGAAGGTGGTCAGAAGGTACCAACTTCGACTTAAAAGATAAATAAGATAAAAACAAAATGCAAGGGATGCAACGTACAACATGATGACAGTAGTTAACACCGATGATGTCTGGTATATTTTGAAAGTTTTTAAGAGTAGATCTGAAGAGTTCTCATCACAGGGGACAAATTTTTGTCTTTCTGGACTTACATGAGGTGATGGATGTTAAGTACACTTCTTTTCTAGGGGAATCCTACTTGGGCTTCAACGTTCCAGTAAAGAGTTCCATGGCCTTCTTTTCTTATTCCTCCTCCTGTGCTGCCCTGGATCTCTATGCATAGTCTGCCTTTTCCTGTCCCACACTGTGTTATGAATGTTTCTCCTCCACGTGTGCACCTTGAGGGCAGAACCATCACTTACTTATCATAGCACGCACTGTTTATAGCACAGTGTTTGGCATTTCATCAAACCTCAGTACAGCCTGAGATTTCACACTGTGCATTTATATGGGCTCCACTTTTGGTAATTCTACAGAAGAGACTGAAAACATGATCTAACTTGGTGTTGCTTTGAGCATGAGTTTAGCAGCTGCACGTGATACCAAGCCTCCATTCTCTTGGAACAGAGACTATCAGTGCCTCCTCCTGGATGAGAGATTCTCCATACGAATTTGAGGAGGAAAAGCACACCCACAGAGCATACTTTGTTTATATTTCATATATAAAAGTAATTTTGAATGATTTTGGATTCTTTAGTGAAATTCTGGATTGTCAAAACTAAGGATGAGAAAGGTAGACTGTGTGTAAAAATATTGTACTAGAAATTTGATTTTACTTTGGGAAGGTTTTTAATTTTGAGGATAATTCTCTTTACACCTCATTCCTTACTCTAATCAAAAGGCTGTACCACATTTTCATGTTGCTTTTATTTCTGGTTATTGCCATGGTAACACAGACTTATTTCAACATACATGCATTTTGAGCTAATTTTTTTTTTCTGGAGAAAAATACTAAGGAGAATGAAAGGTAAGGAAAAGAAGCAATTGACTTCTGTTGAATGGGTTTTATGATGTTCAACCATTAGCTTGGTACCAAATAAAAGCAAGTAATTTCTCCTTTGGGTAATTAAGAGAAGGGTCAAAGTGTATTCATTTTAAAAGGACTCGTAAAATTCACAGGAGTGAAAAAATGTTACCTAAGATCATGAATGGGAAAATGAAATGCAGATGAATATGTTAAGAATCAGAGAGGTACATGACTTGCTTTATAGTCACACTAGTGAGTGGTAGAGCTAAGCATTTTTTCTTCCAAATATGACCTTGGGGCACCTGGGTGGCTCAGTCAGTTAAGTGTCTGCCTTTGGCTCAGGTCATGATCCCAGGGTCCTGAAATCGAGTCCCGCATCGGGCTCCCTGCTCAGCAGGGAGTCTGCTTCTCCCTCTGCCCCTGCCCCTCCTCCCTGCTCATGTGCTCTCAAATAAATAAATATTAAAAACAAAAGAATCTCTCTCCATCTGCCCCACCCCCCCTTTCATGCTCTTTTTCAGAATAAAAAAGTAGTGAGCTTCCTATCTTTACATTTACTATAATTAGTGATAAACTTGGTGATGTTTCTACCATCTTAGACAGCACTTCCTATTTTCCTTCTTTACATTTCTCTTCCCTCCTTCCTTGGCTTTATTGGATTAATTAAAACATGGTTTTGAGTTCATATTTCGTTTGTTTTTCCTTCACTGATTTGGAAGTTATATGGTATTTCTAATATTGTAGTGGTTCTCCCTCAAATGTTGCCATGCATAGTTAACCAAGTCTGAAGGTAACTAATACCTTAGCCTCCCAAATTATACAAGGACGCTGGAACATAAAATTCTAATCACCCTGCTTATGACTTACATGGTACTATTGCACAGTGTTTCATTCCTGATTTTTAACTTCAAATTATACTTCTTTTCCAACCAATATTTATATTTACATAGAATTAACTCCTTTTATTCCTCACTATTCCTTTTTGTTTTTCAGACCTCCTTCTGAGATCATTTCCTTATTCCTAAAATGCATTTTGTTGTTAAAAATTTTCTTAGTTATACTTGCTTATAATGAACAGTCTCAATTCTTCCTTGGTTACCTTGCTTGATGGAGTTTGAAGGTCGTGACAGTCCAGCTATTGGTAGATAACAGGACACAAGCAGTGTAAGCCCTAAAGTGGCAAAGCAGTTTAATTATGATCCGTGGCCCCGTCAATTAAACACGTGCTTTAAAAAGACATTGGACAGACAATTATCATGCAACACATAAAGGCTCTGGGATGACTGCTTCACAATGCACTCAGAGCTAAGCAAACAGTGAATGTCACGTTTAGGATTCTTGCTTCAAGGCATGGTCGAGAGTACAGGGAGGTTTTATCATTTTCCCTAAAAAGCCTCTTATTTCTTGCAGTTTAGAGGGCTGATGTCATTTGAAAATTAGATGAAGAGTGGGATCAAAGGCGTGTCACTACAATATAAGCAGAATTCACCACCTTGCAGGTCTCTAACATGAAAAGGCAAACAGTTTTTGTGGAAGAATGTGAACCTGTGATTTGAGATAATCCAAAGGAATCCGAATATTCTGAGCCAATGAACCCCCTTATCAGCAGAAACCACCCCTTCTCTCCTATGTGAATAGTATGGTCTTGTCTTGCTTCCAACTCTGCAATGATCTTGCCTTAATAATTTTCTTGCCCAAGGATGTCAACTGCTCTTAGACCTAAAAACCACCTTTATTTCTCTAGTCCTATGTCCAGTCAGATCAAGACACGCCCCAAAGGACCAAGTACAGCGTCCCCTCCTAAGGAGAGGACAGACACAACAAAAGGACTGTAAAATTTGCTAATCTGGAGCAGTAGAAACCAAGAAAATATGTGAGGATGGATCCTGAGGATGTTACACAAAGGAGGAAGGAAGGTAATTTTACATTGAGCAGAATTTATCAGTATGGAACTTGGCACAGATTCTGAGTTCAGTATGCTTGCTCAAGCAGAATCATGTTACAGTACTTGACAGGCTTTTTAAATTTTGTTTTTATCTTTTGGCAACATACACAACATTCACTGGTACTGCTTTGACCCATTTACCAAATAACAGATGAGCTCTCAACACTGTCAAAGACAAATTATACAGGATGGAGTTATATAGGCAAGAAGCTTTTATTCAAGGCTATTAGAATGGGGGAGAGGAGACTCAACTCTACCCTTGAAACAAAAGGAGTTGGGGTAAGTCAGTGGAAAAGTACTAGAAGGCATTAGTGGGGAGGCTGGTCCCTGTGATTAGACATTCTGAATGTGCTGATTGTTGCGTATCAAAGTCAGGCACCTCCCCACCACAGAGGCTGTGAGACAGACAGAATCATCAAAGGAGATAACGTCTCTAAGTGATGGCCCCCAGGTCCTTCTAAAGACATTCATAGATGGCAGAACTCTAGGGGACTGGGAAAAAACTGGTATCTCAAAGGGGCAGAGGAAATTTATAATTACAAGTTTTCTCGAGTAAATGCTTTAAGAAAAGGGAGGTCAAGGATGTATCGTCATTAAGACATCAGTCCAAAGTTAGTCAAGTCAAGGAGACTAGCTCAGTGTGCCACGAGCAAGAGGAGCTCCCTCTGTTTCAGACCCAGGGAGCAATCCCACCACTGGGGACCCAGGAGCCTGCTGACCCAATGGGGCTCAAGTATCTGTAGCAGATCCCAATGCTACAGGGAGCAAGCACCACTAGAAGAATCGAAGTACAGTTTCCTGGGAATTCTGTGGCTAAGTTATGCCCTTATTGGTGAATAACACTTCTCTTTTGAGGAAAAAAACTCCTAACCACTCTCAGGTTTGGGGGGGAGTCAGTGCCTACCCATAAGCTGAAAAGTGAACATGAAACAGGAGATTTTTCCTCTTGAACTGGGTATTAGCTGATCACAAAGTCATAAAATTGGGCTTGCACCAAAGCAGTCCATCATTAAGGGACCAAGATTGGATACGAGGGTTGACTTTGTTTAATTAGAAGTTTTGGTGATACTTTCATGGCAAATGATTTATTAGTGTTGGACTATAATGGGATTCTGACTACACTGAGTGATGGTCCTATTAATAATTAAATCATTTATGATCGGTGAATTGTGAAGAACAATTATAATCAAGTGCTTAATACGTTAGAATTTTCAAAGTCTGACAAATTTAAAGAAAACAAGCTCTTACACTCTTTTAAAAATCACTTTTCCTTCATTTTTGGTGTTCATAAACCAGTTCAAGTGTACAAGACCTCCTCAAGTTTTATGAATCTTTTTCAAAGATTCTGCCCTGCAGTATTATCACCAGCTCTCAGTTTCTGAGAGTTCAAGGAGCTGTTCTTTATGAATTCCGTATTCTTTCAAATGATGATAGGTTCTGCACAGACCATTGTACCACTTGCTATTCAATGATTTGTTAATTCATGTTTGCCAATGATAATTTTCAAAGGCCTCTAATCTCCAGGTACTGTTTGTATACTGAAGATACGGAGACCAAGAAGGCATGACCCTTGTCAATGTGGAGCCACAGACTGAGAAGGAAGATGGGCAGGCAAGCCAAGCATCTTCCTTTTGCTCTCTGGACTAACTAAGAGGATCATGTTGCACAATCAATATGCCACATGAAATTTTAGCACCCACTTTGTTCCTATTTTCCGTACATTGTCAGATTAGGACTCTCAACCCAGTATTGATTATACAAGAACAATATCCATAAAACAACCTCAGAGTAGTACAATATAGCATACTATGAAATATAGGTCACAACATAACCACTTATTCTCACAGTAGACATTTACTGAGCATCTATGCTGGGCTGGTTTTAAAGAGAAACATGGTCCAGAATCTTCAAGGAAGATTTTCCTTTCTTGACCCCCACATGCTTAGTTCAACAACCATCCCCTTTCTCTGCTCCCTTTTCTAGGAAAATCTAACCACCCCCCCCAAAAAAATACAAAAAACCAAACTCCTATACACCACATTTCTTCTCCAATTGTCTCTTGAACTCTCTCCACATAGGCTTCAAGCCCCTCTCTGTGCTGTGAAAACAGTTCTCATCAAGGTTCCCAATAATCTCTATGTTGCTAAATCCTATGGTCAATCTGCTTCCTACATCTACCTTATCTTAAGGCAGCATTTTACATTGTTCCCTCCTTCTGAAAACACTTTCCATTTCTACCACCAGTCCAAGACTCCACCATCTTTCACGTAGAAATTTACAAAAGGCCCCTAATTTGTGTCCTTAACCCCTGTGGACTATTTTCTAAGGCCAGCATGACCCTGTTCAAATGTGAATTTCTCCCTCCTCTACTGCTCAAAACCTTCGTGTAGCAACCCGTAAAGGACTGCAAGGCCCAACACTTCCCCTTCTAATCCGCTGCCCATCACTCTCTGGTTTTATCTTTTGCTTCTCTCCTTTTCTGCTACCTTGTTTCAGTCACAGGAGTCTCCTTGCTTTTCCTGGAACACGCCAAATGCATTCCCATCTCGGGGCATTTACATATGGTGTTCCCTCTGAATGAAGAGCTTACTACAATACAGGCATGCTCAAATTATGAGCAAGACCCTCCCTTGCCACCCTATATAAAATAGCATTTCCCTTCCAAACTACATTCTCTATTCCGGCTACCCTGTTTTATTTTTCTCTATAGCATTAACCATCTGGCACCCTATATATTTGCTTATTTGTTTAATTGTCTGACTGCTCCCTTAGAATGTCAGCACCACACAATAGGAACGTCTTTTGTCTGCTTTGTTCCTGGCTTTACCCTAAAACAGTGCTGGCTCAGGTGAGGTGTTCAATGAGCATCAACGGAATAAATGAACAACTTCAAAGAAGTCAAACTTCCAGCTGTATCTGGAAAGATGGATAGAATTTAGGTAGTAATGGAATGTATTAATCCTCCATGTAAATATATATAAAAGCAACTGGAGAAACAGAAACACCACACCAATGACAAGGATGGGATGGGGGAAGGGGCGTGAGCATGGGAGGAAGATACCAAGGAAAAGGCAAGCCTAGGGTTAAGTGTCTTTCAAATACTTCCTGATAATTCTGTAATGATGGGAACATAAGGGGTTGCTTGGTGGGTCTCAGATGGAAGGGGCAGTGCCCCTGCTGAAGCCACGTCTATAAGGCACCCAATTCCTACAGCCCCTCAGCCATCAGCTCCCAACCTCTAACAAAGACCTCTCCTCTACAAATTGCCCCGAACACCACCCAGATACCGGCTCACCTTCTGGGTATGTCAGAGGGAATCTGTTACTCTTCTGCCACGAAACCACTCAACTCTGGCTTGCTCCTTCCACAGACACCCAAGAGACCTTAGGAGATGCGGACAGTGACGTTTATTTTGCTAGTTACACACTTACTCTTTTGTGTAAAGAGAGAATGGGGAAGCCTGCACGTAGCTGGATTAACTAGTTATCTGGTTCCTGTACCAGGTGTCTGGCATCGGTGGGGGGGGCTTGCTGACCCGGATAGCCTGTCCCTCCCAGGGTTATCAGGTTCTAGAGATAGCCAAATGATTCTTCCTGGGACATACCTTCTATACCAAAGTAACTATCCAACACTCATACTCTCCTCCTACCTGGTCTTGACTGTAAGACACTCTTTCTCTGCCCTAATCACTCCAAGCCAGACACCTGACAACTAGGGGCAATTCCTATACCACCCCTACACCCCCAACCATGCCTGAAAGCATTCACACTAAACAATCTTACCCTACATAGCATGCTCACCAGGCCTCTCCCATTCCTTCCCAGACAAACCACAGGAAAGGCTTTTCCACAGTGCCCTAGCTCTCTCTGCCTGTGGTCAACCTCAGGCTCTCTAGCCTGGCCCTACATGGTGTGCCCGCCCCCTCCCTCCTGGGACCTTTTCAAAGGCACTGAAACAAATGGCACGAGTAATAAACTATCTCTTCAATGGCATTCATCTCCTCCTTTGTTCATCTCATCATACCTGAGTAACAAAATCCCAGGTATTCCAGCTTTTTTTTTTTTTTCCAAATCAATCATCCACTCTTCTTATGCTTAAAAAATAAACTTCCTGCTCAGACATACAACTATAACTTGATCCTAATGTCTAAAGAAAGTGAAATCCTTTTTTCCTAATACTGGATTGGCTCTAGAGAAGGGATCACAGACTACCATAAAACTCCCCAGCGAAGCTTCAGGCCGACAATTTTTTGAGGCTCGACAATACCCCTTTGAGCAGGGCCTCCCCAGCAGCTAGAATATTTTATCAGCAGTCTGGTCTGCAGGACTACCAGCGTCTCTCTGCACAGGGAGCTCTCTGTCCCTTAGTCCTCGCTCCTCCTGCCACAGGCAGACCCATCTCTAACCCAGCTCCCCCTTCCCTCACCTCACGGGGCTCCACCACCCCCTACTCCACCCCAGGGCGCCCCTTAGGCTTCCATCTGTGACTGTTCCAGCGAGGCAGGAGAGGGTCTGCGGATCCATGGCTGAGGCCAACCAGACCCTAAGGGCATGGATTTGCAAGATAAATCAGAAAGAGGCAGAAATGACCCCAGGTAATTCTAGAAATCCCTCAATTAAACAACACAGCCTCGGCACCATCTCTGCTCACAAAGTCTCTCAGGAATCCATGAAACTGGAAAGACATCTCCCACCCGAAATTGCTTTTTGTGCATGTAAATGAGCATAGTGGGTGGTTAGACAGCTAGAGCTCCTGTCTCACTTGAAGCCAAATACAGTGATGATGGAACTCCATCTTTTTTTTTTTTTTTAGCAAAAACGAAGACAAATGCCTTTACAGTGTAGAGTGCTGAATTTCAGCATTAATTAGTTTTATAGCATATGTTAATATCAAAAGGTTACTCTCACTAATGATTTCCTCTTAATATAATAACAAAATGCCAAGATCCTTTGAAATCCACCCTGCAACGTGACAATTGCCCTTTTCAATGTAGGGTTGCCAAGTCTCCAGAGGAAGCCCATCACCTGCCAGTTTGCGCTCACGGAAACCTGGTATTTCAGAGGCCCCCTGGAGCCTCCGCCCTCAGTTGCTCTACTTTTGATTGATCTTTCACAGTCTGCTTGAAGAGATGCCAGACTCCCAGGAACAAAGAAGTGTGACAGCCCAGATGTCTCACATAGCCTTGACATCATCTGGGTCACCTGAAACCGGGGTCTTCGCAAAAGAGCTGAAACTTCACTATATAAATGAGTTCTACTCTGGCCTCTCGGAAATAGATTTAAGATTGTGCCTATTTTCCATTTTTTATTGGATGACTTTGATTGAGAGGATGTGAATAAAATTTGGAAGAACTGACCAGTCCGTTTTGGCCCAACTGACAAATAATTTGGAAATTGCAAGAAAAATTCATGCAGAGTACTTAAAGCACAGCCTAGAGCTTAGTAAGTGCTCAATTAACATTAACTATGAATGTACAAGCTGGCTGCTATGAACTGTGGCTATCTATCTGGATTTCTCAAGACCCATTCCAAACGTAAGAGACTACTCAGTTATTCAAAGTAGACTGGGTTCAGAGCCATTTGAAATGATTGCAACATCATCAATCCGTTGTCGACTGTGTCCTGAAGGATCTCTATATACAAAGCAGGATATTTTCATAGAGCAGAAAATATATCAGAAACAAAAACATAGCACCTGTCAACAAAGCACACAATTAATTGCCAGATAAAATATTATAAGCCCCCAGATCTTAGGTCTGTAACCTGCCCAGTGAAAAGAAGACCACTGGAGGAAACTTGAAATGTCCTTGTTTTCCTAGCCTGTAGAAAGTTCTCGTCTCTGTCAGGACTTAGTGCCCCCACCCCAACACACGCACACGCATGCGCACGTGCACACACACACACACACACAGTCTTTCCTCACTGACAAACTAGCACACTTAGGTTCACCGTAAAAACATCATAGCCTTTTGAAATTATAGAGACCTGCTACACTGGGACAAATAGACTTGTAGGGATCCCTGAAACCCATGCAATGTTTTAATTTTAGTGTAATATGTGTTTATGTGTTCAATATTCTGGAGAGAGGGCCCTTTGTCCTCCAAGGGGACAATGTCCCACCGAAGTTTAAGAATAGAATATTCAAAGTATTTTTTGCCCTCCCATTTCTAGTATCATTTTCCTTTTTGTCATGTCAAGTTTTTTCCTATCAGTTTTAGGATTTAAGCAGGGCATGTCGTAATAGTTCACTAATAAAAGATTTAAGCATCATCTCTATTCTTGTTCTATCCACTTCCTGTTTCTACTTACAAAGATCAGGTTGATGGGACCATTTTCCATTACCTCAGTCTCTACCCTGTGAAGTCATAACTAGCTATTATTGGACACTGCTGTTACCAATCATCTTCAACTTTTTCCAGGCCATTAAGTTGTAAGCAGAAGTAGCATGAATTCATCTTTGTGCTCCCTATAAAAAGGTCAAGAGCTCAGAGAGATCTGGTTACTTTTTTTATTGTTAGAATCATAACCCATTCCAAACATATATAGCAAAATAAATCTTTTCTTAAAGAGTGCATCTGAATTGATGCACAAAGTTGTTGTTGTTATTGTTTTAAACAAATTTAATGGCCACCGTTAAAGGCATTGGAGATACCACAATGAGGAAAACAAATAAAATCCTCCCCTCGCTGAGCTTACTTTCCAGGGACAGAGTCTATTAGTAAGCTGATAAATAAGTAAATGCTAAATCATTTCTGATGGTGATAAAGGTCATCATGAAAAATGAAGCAGAAAAGGGGATTGGCAGTGTGTCCAGAGCAAGAGGAGGGATAGCAGGGTCAAAATTTTAAATAAAGTCGTCATGGAGGCCTCTCCAATAGAGCGTAGTTGTCCCTCCCCCAGGGAGGGACACCTGCAGGAAGAATTTTCTCAATAAAGAGGAAACCAAGTGCAAAGACCTTGAAGCAGAGGGTGGGTTCCAGGAAAAGGGAGGTGGTCGATGTGATGAAGCCAGGTGTGGGAGAAGGGGCAGGAGAGCAGAGAGGAGAGAAGAAATGCAATAAGAGTGCCCAGAGCTCACCTGTCTCAGGTGAGCTTCCGACCTGAGTGAGATAACAAAGTCCCTGGAAGATGAGCCTAGGGTGAATCCAGCTGACATGGATTTTAAAGGAATTCAGAAAATGCCAAATACTCATTGTATAGGATATTTTATACTACTTGTACCAAGTATCTGAGATAATTTATCATAACTAGCAATGATTTCTCCCATTCTCTAGGGAGTAAACCCAGAGAAAGGGGACGAGCTCAGTTCATGAGCTCTTCTTACCCTTTGATTTTTAACAAGCGTGCCTGGAAAACAACGGGCAGTCAATAAATATTCATGAGTACATGAACTAAGCTGTTGGTAGGTGGACTTTTTAATTTAGTGACTGTTTTTTGTTGTTGTTATTATACATGAAAATCCCTCAAGCATTTGCTCCTGAACAGAATTCAGGAGACCATGCCCTTTCATTTCCTGAGGATTGTTTAGAACATCCTAACAGAACCAAGACTTCGTAATAAACCACAGATTAAGTTGGAATAAGAGGCGTCGTTCGAACGAAGGCACATACTGCAGAGGAAACAAAGCAGGGGTGATGGGAAAGAAAAACCATGAAAAACAAGCATTGCTCCAAATTCATTTATAAAACCTCACGTGCAAGGCCAGGCCCCTGGTTTCCTTTGAGCCCCTAGTCCCTCCTGCCCAGGCAGCTGCCCCAGGGCCCCTGATGGGCTGTGGGACATCAAGCTGTAACCACAGGCATGGAATGGCCAACAGGGACAGAACACAGATGACAGGCAGACGCCAACAGCAGCAGGGAAGGAAATGGGAGTCTACTCAAAGGTTGTCCACTCAGCTGAATGGGATTAGTTTTCAAGGCCATTGTTGTATTGAAGAATTGCGTGTAGATTCATTTATTTGCACTGCCATCATTGTGTCTCTCAGGCCTTCGTGTAGAAGGAAGCCAGGAAAGGATGATTTTTTAAGACATTAGAAAAAAAAGTTACGACAAAGTGCTTTAGGTTTCAGTGTGAAAAATCAAAGCAACAAACAATGGGCCCGTTTGATTTGGAATCCACAGGAGGTCACTTCAAGCCTCACGGGGAATGTAGCAGAACATAAAACAAAACTGTGGGCACATTTGTGAGATTTATGTGGTATTTATAAATCTCTATGTCAGAGAGAGATCCTAAGTAAAGAAACCTCTGTGTCATATTTAATGGGACCTATTGCCAAACACATAGCGACCAATGGCCGGTCTTCCCTCTCTTTCGAAACGTCCAAATATTTTAACACTTTGAATAAAGGTGCCCTGAAGGGACTTGGAGTACTGGTCACGCCCCTTCGACCTGGTCAGATGGTTCCAGGGATGGAAGAACATTTTTCTAGTGAACACTCCTGAACTTTTAGGATTTAACCTAAAAGTGGAAGCAAGACAACACGCCATGGAGGAAATTTCCCTGGGCACGGAGGGACCAGTGTTCTTTCATGCCTACCTAAATAAGCTAGGGAATGGTTTTATCAGGCCTTTTTCACCTCTTCTTGGCTGGCTACATTTAGCATCAAAGGCTTCATCTAGGACCAGTCTTGGGGATCTGCTTTGGGTCTAAGAAGCACCTAGTCAGAGCTATCAGAGCAAACCAGGCGTTCTCGAGCTTTCCCAGGACTCTACTGTTTGCTCAGTGATCTTTGAGTTTATTTGAAATGAAGAAAAAAGGAAATGAGTTTTCAAAATTCTCCATAAACAAAAACAGGCAGTTACTGAAAAGTTATGAAAATTTCAACTTAAAAATCCCTCCAACAACCCTGAAAGTTCATCAGTCTTAGAAACAAAAACTGAAAACCCGTAGAATAGGTTAGGTATTAGGGAATGAGCTCGCAGCATTTCCGGGACATGCTCTTTAGGGGATGGCCCTAGGAGACAGCCCAGAGCCTACAAGCTCAAGGGCAGGGGTACAGTGTCTGCCGAAGGCTCGGGCTTGTATTTCACGCATGCACAGTTTATTCCCATTCATGTGCTTCTTTTCATGGAAAAATGCCCCTCAAATTCCTCAGAAGGAATACAGGAAGAACCAAAATAGTTTTTAAAAAGAACTCAAAGGGGGATTTACTTGTCAAGTATTCAAAATAATTAAAACAGAAACTGATGCCACATCAGAGCAGACACAGCCCAGTAGCAGGTCCCAGGGTCCCAGGGCCTCAAATACTCAATCTGTCACAGGGGCGCCCCCCTCCCAAAGTGCAGGGTGCTCACCCACTAAGTGCAGCTGGTGCAGTGAAGTTTCCATGGGGGAGCACAGACCTTCACACCTTACATTTGTGCCACACTAAGTTCTAGATTCTCCCTCTCCCTCTCCCTTCTCTCTCTTCCCCCCTCCCTCTCCCTTCTCTCTCTCCCCCTCTCCCTTCTCTCTCTCCCCCTCTCCCT
>NW_022589741.1:3813277-3907964 GCF_004348235.1 Phoca vitulina | reverse complement strand
CTCCCTTCTCTCTCTCCCCCTCTCCCTCTCCCTTCTCTCTCTCCCCCTCTCCGTCTCCCTTCTCTCTCCCCCCCTTCTCTCTCTCCCGTCTCTCCCTCCCCCTCTCCCTTCTCTCTCTCTTGTCTCTCCCTTCTCTCTCTCCCTCTCCCCCTTCTCTCTCCCCCTCTCTCCCCATTCTCTCTCCCCCTTTCTCCCTTCTCTTTCCCCCTCTCCCTTCTCTCTCCCCCTCTCCCTTTTCTCTCCCCCTCTCTCCCTCCCTTCCTCTCTCTCTCTCTCTCTCTCTCTCTCACACACACACACACAAAGGGGAGGGAGAGAAAAGTATTCCTAAGCAAAACACCAAGTATCAAAACCATGCAGAGAGTGTCTGCACGTAGCTATATTAAAGTTATTTCGCAAACAATAAAAATAAGTGACCATTTAAAAAATTTTTACAACATAGGTTTAAAGAATTAATCTCTAATATTGAAAGAGGTCTGATTCATAAATAAAATCTGAATACTCCATCAGAAAAGTGTATAGAGATGTATTTATTGTCATTTATTCAACATCTGTTAAGCTTCTGCTATCCAAATTTGACATCACAGAAAATAGAAGCACACATTCACTACATATATAATGGAAGTCAAGTACCTGTTACGTTAAATAAAAATATAAGCCTGGCACTGGCATGAAGCTGAGAACTATTTTGTCTAAGGTAGTGAGAGAGGCCTCTTCTACTCCAGTAATTAACAAAAAATGAAATCAAATGGCCCATTTATAAACACCTTGCTGGGCAATCCTTGTCAAAGTACCAACGATATTTTTCACAGAACTACAACAAATGATCCTAAAATGTGTATGGAACCACAGAAGACCCAGAATAGCCAAAGCGATCTTATGAACCACTAGGCTGGAGGCACCATGCCCTCTCATTTCAAGCCATATTACAGAGCTGTAGTCATCAAAACAGTATGGTGCTGGCAGAAAAACACATCAGTGGAACAGAATAAACTCAGGCTCAGCCGGTCAATTAATCTACAACAAAGAAAACAAAATTTACAATGGGGAAAAGAAAGTCTCTTCAATAAATGGTGCTGGGAAAACTAGACAGCTACATGTGAAAGAATGAAATTGGACCACTACCTTACACCATAAACAATAAACTCAAAATGGATTAAAGATCTAAGACCTAACACCATAAGACTCCTGAAAGAAAACATAGGCAGTAACCTCTTAGATATTGGTCTCAACAATATTTCTTTGGAATGGTCTCCTCAAGCAAAGGCAACAAAACTTAAAATAATCAATTGGGATTACATCAAACAAACTTTTCACGGCAAAGGAAATCAAGAATGAAGCAAAGGCAGGCTACTGAATGGGAGAATATATTTGCAAATGATAGACCTAATAAAGGGTTAATGTCCAAAATATATGCAGAAAACTTATACAAGTCAACTAAAAAAAGAAACAATCTGATTAAAAATGGACAGAAGATCTGAACGGGCATTTTTCCAAGAAGATATGCAGATGGCCGACACACACAGGAGAAGATGTTCATCACCACCAATCAGAGAACTGAAAATCAAAACCAGAGTAAGATACCACCTCACACCTGTCAGAATGGCTAGTATGAAAAGACAAGAAGTAACAAGTTTTGAGGAGAAGTGGAAGAAAGGAAACCCTCATGCACTAATGGTAGGAAGGTAAATTGGAAAACTGTATGGAGGTTCCTCAAAAAGTTAAAAATAGAAATACCGTGTGATCCAGCAACTCCACTTCTGGGTATTTATCCAAAGAAAATGAAAAAACTAATTCAAAAAGATATGGGCACCCATGTTCATTGCAGCATTATCGACAACAGCAACGATATGGAAGAAACATAAGTGTCCATCCACAGATGAATGAAGAATATGTGGCATGTATTTATATATACATATACACATATAGAGAGAATTATAAAAAGATGAGATCTTGCCATTTGCAACAATATAAATAAACCTAGGGGATTTTATGCTACACGAAATAAGTCCATATTTTACTTTTATGTGGAATCTGAAAAACAAAACAATATTGCTCAGTCATAAAAAAAGGAGTGAAATTTTGCCAATTGTGCCAACATGGATAGACTTAGAGAGTATTAGGTTAAGTGAAATAAGTCAGACAGAGAGAAACAAATACCATATGATTTCACTTATGTATGTGGAATCTAAATCCAAAAACAAAAAACAAAATAGAAACAGACTTATAAATATAGAGAACAAACTGATGGTTTGGGGAGGTGGGTAGAAGGATGGGTAAAATAGGTCACGGGGATTAGGAAATATAAACTTACAGCTCTAAAATAAATCACGAGATTTTAAGTAGAGCATAGACGATGTAGTTGATAATGTTGTAAGGACTATGTATGGTGACAGGTGATAACCAGACTTAACATGGTGATCATTTCATAATGTATATAACCATCAAATCACTATGCTGTACACCTAAAATGAAGTGTTTTATACATCAACTACACTTCAATTAAAAAGAAGAGTACAAGAAAAAAAAGACACTAGTATTCACGGAAATGCCTAAGAAAATATTACAATATAATTTCCTTCCCCAAATTAATAGTTGAAAGCAATTATAAAATCTATTATTGGTCAGAGTCAAGTGAACGCTTATATATGAAAGGTAAATTAACTTTCCCACAGATTCAGAAATTTCTGTAAGAGGCAAATATGACAACTTTGTTTCCTTGAAATTCTAAATCAAACAAAATATAAAATCCTTGACAACTAAGGAAAAAAGCAAAATATCTTTAATCCTAACACCCTTGTAGGTTTTTTGTTTTGTTTTTTAAGATTTTACTTATTTTTTTTTTTTTTTTTTGTCAGAGAGAGAGAGCACAAGCAGGGGGATGGGCAGAGGGAGAGGGAGAAGCAGACTCCCCACTGAGCAGGGAGCCCGATGCGGGGCTCAATCCCAGGACCCCGAGATCATGACCTGAGCTGAAG
Source organism: Phoca vitulina (assembly GCF_004348235.1). Lineage (NCBI taxonomy): Eukaryota > Metazoa > Chordata > Mammalia > Carnivora > Phocidae > Phoca > Phoca vitulina. The sequence continues at coordinate 3,904,986 of NW_022589741.1, read as the reverse complement.
GCAGATGCTTAACTGACTGAGCCACCCAGGCTTCCCTAAAATGCTTGACAACTAAGGAAAAAAGCAAAATATCTTTAATCCTAACACCCTTGTAGAGTCTTTTAAAATACATATTCTACTCTAGTCTTTTTTCAGATAGTTATTATGATGCACATAAAATTTACCAATTTTTTGACCTAGCACTTTATATCACACATTTTCTTGGTAGCAACATGCCTATAATTATATTAGCTAAATAAGATGCCAAAGAATGGATACACACACTTCCTCCCTGTTGAATTTCTTGATCTGTGGTCAACTGCTAACAACAAAGCTGACAGTTTTACTCCAAATATAAACTCTTCAGCCACATTCCATATGTAAAAACCAACAATAATCTATTAAGAGTTGACAAAATTTCCCTCCCCCCAAAAAATTCCCCACCAGTGTCTGTAGTCATGAAAAATCCAATTCAGTATTTACAAAATTACATAAAATTTAAAAATAAAGCTTAGAACCTTCTTTTGGAGGTCTTCCTCAATTACAGACAAAATTTACATACCCCTGGGGATGTATGTATTTTCCTGTCATGTCATGATTTATAAAAATGGCTGAGATAAGCAGAAAATAATATAGTCAAACATTTCTTTGGCTGTTAATTAGTGCTTGAAGATTCATAGAAAACATTGCTGAAGATTTGAACAAATGTGTATTAGAACATTTACAGTGTGGGAGGTTTGCTGTAGAGTTAGCTCAAAGTTTAAAAAAGTCTCAGCTTAGGATATTTGCTAGATACTGTTTTAAGAATGCAATAGCTTTTTCTGAACTATGAAAGGAAAGATATTAGAGAGGATATATTATCAAAGTAAAAAAAATATTAAAAACTGTGGAAGTGTAATCACTGTTGATACAATAGATTTCAGTCAAGTTTTCTTTCAAAATTGTTCTGAATAAAATTGTAGCTGCAGTAGTATATTTAAAATTAATTTATTTTATCAATAGTCCTTTCAACACACAATTCGCAACCCGACATTTAGAAAGTGCTACAGGATGTTACCAGTGTAATTAATTTTATGGGTTTTTTTAAAGGTCTTCAAATTATAGTAGAATCCTTATAATAATAAATGGGAAAAAACCTTAAATTTTCTGTAACAAAGAGGTTTTCTGGCTGATTTGTGTGTCACTACTTAAGAGATTTTCAAGCAAACAAAGGTGCATAACTCATTTTCATTCTATAAAAAGTCGTAGTTTCATTTTTTTTAATTTCCATAATGAAAAGTATATAATCTGCTACCAAATAATTTCAGAAAAACAAATACTAAATATGAAACTTCAAGATGACATTTTACCAATAAAAGAGAATAGCTGCTTCTCAAAAGACATTTATAAGTTTTTGAAAGGATGTTTGGAAATGTTTTAATCATTAAGTGATTTTAATGCCCAAAACAATGTGTATCACCTATAAAATGTCTCTTATCTATATGCCTAAAATGCTCACCAGAGAATTTTCTCATCTGCCTACAAATCTTTCAGTAGGAAATATCTTTCAATAAAGAGCTTTAGTGGATTTTACATACTTATCTCAAATGTAATTATTTAATGACTTCTAATTAATTTGTAATGTCAACAAACTGCCAAGAGGGAAGATTGAAATTTCAACAAAACCAATTATCTATTTGGTGAATAGTTTAGCAAACGAGTAGAACAACTCAAAAAATGGAATCAGTATTACATTCCATTTCAGTCAATTTAACTTTTTGTGAGATAACTCTTTCAAGGATGACAAGCATTAAAACTAAATGTGAATCAACAAGTGACTAGATTAACAAATCATGGTAATAAATGGAATATAACAAATGAATTATTGATACATGCATCAACATGGATAAATCTCAAAAATCACTTATCTGAATGAAAGGAGCCATGCAAAAAAAGAAAAGAAAGAAAAGTACATACTGTGTGATTTAATTCATACAGAATCTAGTCAAATTATAGTGATAGAGAGCAGGTCATTAGTTGCCTAGAGATGGGATGGAAGGAAGGATGGGGCAAGAAGAAACTTTTTTGGAGGGAGTAATAGAAATATTTATTATCTTGACTGTGGTAATGGTTTTCAGGGTGTATTTGTCACAAATTATCACACACTTTAGCTTATCTCAAAGTGGTAAAATTATCTCAGTAAAGTTGTAATAAAACACCATAATAAAAAACATGAACCATAAATGCAAAAAAAATTTGGATTTAATAAAAATTAAAACCTCCTACTTTTCAAATGACATTTCAGAAATTCAAAGGATGTGCCACAAACCCTGAGTTGTAAAATACACATGTAATAAAGTACTTGTATTCAGAATATGTAAAAAGCATTTAAAAATCAATAAGAGTAGGGGCGCCTGGGTGGCTCAGTTGGTTAAGCATCTGACTCTTGATCTCAGCTCAGGTCATGACCTCCTGGGTCATGAGACTGAGCTCTGCATCAGGCTCTGTGCTCAGCAGGGAGTCTGCTTGAAATTCTTACCCTCTCCCTCTGTCCCTCCCCTTGCTCACACTCTCAATCAATCAATCAATCAATCAATAAAACTTTAGTAAGATACCTTTATACATTTTATTAGTTTTCTAGGGCTGCCATAACAACGTACCATAGACTGGGGGGCTTCGACAATGGAAATTTATTTTCTCCCAGTTCTGGAGGCTGGAAGTACACAACATCAAGAGCTGTCCACAGGGTCGGTTTCTTCTGAGGCCTCTCTCCCTGGCTTGTAGACGACCATCTTCTCCCTGTGCCTTGACTTGGTCTTGCCCCTCTGTGTACCTGTCCTAATCTTCCCTTCTAATGAGGATAAGTGTCACCTTGGATTAGGGCCTACCCTTATGACATCATTTTACCTTAATAACCTCTTTAGAGGCCCCATCTCCAGATACAGCCACATTCACCAAGTCCAGGGGGTAAGATCTGAACATGTGAATTGGAGGGGGAAGGTGGTCAGACACACATTTCAGCGAGTAAGACCCACCCACTAAAATGACAAAAATTTTAAGGAAAAAAAAACAGACCTACAAAGTGCTAGGGAGTATAAGAAATGGATTTCTTATTTACTCTAGTGGGAATTCCAAATAGGATGCCCACTCTGGAAAACACACACTTGCCGTATGAACCAACAAGATCTCTCCTACTATTCACCCAAGGGCGCTTAGAACATACCTTCCTGTCAATACCGGACATAAATGTTTATAGTAATTTCATTCAGAAGAGCCCCAAATTTCAAAGAACCAAGATATGCATCAACTGGTCAATGAATTGCTGTTTATCCACACAAGCAACAGTACTCCTAAATGGAGACAAAGTACCAATACACGTTCAACAACTTGGATTGTATCAAAAACAGCATGTGTTTTTGAAAGTAGCCCAACACAAAGGGTAAGTGAAAGAAGACATACAGAAGATAGTACAATGTATACGGCTCTGGAAAAGGCAAAACTACAGGGATAAAAATTCAAAGGAGATTGCCAGGGGCTTTGGTTGGGAACAGGGGACTGACTATAAACAGGTCTGGTATGGGGAGGGGGTGAGGTATTAATGAGGTTAGGGAAATGTTCTTTTTCTTGATTGTGGTAATGGTTACAGAACTGCAGATATCTCTCGAAACAAACCGTGCTCCTAAAAACAGTGAATTTTACTGTATGCAACTCTTGCTTCAATACACTTACCTTGATAGTCATATCAAGAGCAGACCACGGAATTGCCAAAACATAAAATGTTATACCAGTATTTTAAAAATTTTAAGGTATAGTCAATCACAATGATCTTACTAAAAAATAGTATTGACAATGACATTTTTAATTCATCCTTCAATTTCTATTTTTGTACGCCTGTACACTATCCATGTTACCATGTCAGTACATGTAAGTAACTAGATATGTAAAGGAGATGAATGCTCAAATTTTGCTTTACCCTAAGGCATTAATGCTCAAATAGTTTGGATATAATTTATCTAGTTTGCTTTTCATTTTTCATTATCACAAGAAGTAATTCTCAAACTTCCGTCTCTGCTTAGAGCTCTTATCTTCATTTTGTGGTGTTCTTTTCCCTTAGAAAACAAGAATGAAAAAATTCGGATTTATCAGTCCAAAAAAAATTGTATCTCATGAGATTTATATATTCAAATGCTTTCCAAAGTTGTCAAACCAGTGAGTGAAAGTCCATTTCACTCTACTCTTGTGAGCACTGCCTGATGGAATTTTTTAAATCAGCAAATTACTTTTAGCAAATGTCTCTCAGTAGCTATTAAAGTCTTACAAACATTGGTTTCATCTGTATTATATGACTGAGTTCCTTTTGTTAAACCACCTTCACATCCCTGAACAGGACCGATAATTTAGAGTATTTGCTGCTGAAGCTGGTTCAGTGGTTTGTAGTGGGTAATGGTGAATCCCAGCCGTAAGCAGATTCCCAAACACCTCTCCTCCCAGAACGCAGTCCTTCATGTGGATCTGTTTGTTTTCATCTTCTTGATGCTACATACCTTCCCTGATTCTTTAAAGCAGCTGTTTTTGTTTCTCCATTTTCATAAGAGGCCCTCTTCTTCAACTCCTTGAAAATGGTTGCCTGGTCTCCATTTATTGGACACCAAGCAGGTGCCTTGCCACATTTATGTCCAATTATTTCCCAGAGCAGAAATGGCTTTCCCTTTGGGGATTGAAGGGCTCTGTACTGAAACTGTGAGCTTTTGCAGAGCTCATGAAGTGCCGATCAACCACCCACTGCGTAATGCAGCCTAGATTCCTGTTCCTATCAGGGAGTCCAGAGCTGCTACATAATGGTTTTACCCTCCATCCTTCCCACCTGAGAGCTTTCATGAATGCAGAAGAACCAAGTGGAATATGGATCAGAACATGATTCGTTCTCAGCCATCTCAAAGAGTGAAAGCTAACAGTAGTACCACAAGGAATTAGCAAACAAACCAATAAAGAAAATGGTCTTTGTTACTTAAAGCTGGCTGAAAGGGGTTAAGATCCTTAGTCTAACATGTGTTCAATTAGTTATTTGACACCAACAATACAGAACTGTCAATACTAGTTAAATAAAGCTTACGCTTTCCCTGGGGAAAGACATCGGCAATTCTCAATTTCAACTATACATCAAAACAACCTATAGAGCTTTCCATGTACACTTGGGTCCCAACGCTCAGATACTCTTTTAGTGGGTTTGGGATGAAGACTGGATATCTATTCTTAGAAAAGCTCCATGTATTATTCTGATGCTGAACCAACATTTAAAACCATTGGTTTTAATTCTGGGGACCAGATGCGCTTTGGAAAATATTCCTTTTCAGAAAGCTTAACACAAAGAAGAAATCCTAAAATCTAAAAGTACCTCATCTTTATTTTCAGGGAGTTAATCGGTTTATGCATCAGTTAAGACCAATGGACCATATTGCCAAGTATTCAATCATCTTGATACAGGTCCCAGAGCTTCTCTGTATGGGATGGAATTATGTATTAGGTAAAATGGGGACTAGAGATCAACTGTGGGTTGCATCCAACCTGCCTGTCCATTTCTACCAGTGCAAAGCCAGACAACTGACAGAATGTGCACTCAGTCTGACAAGGCAATCCTTCCCTTAGAAGGGACATCTTGTTTTAATTATGCAAGGCATAATATTTAGAAGGCCCAGAAAGAATACAAAATGATTTGGAGATTTTGGAAAGTGAAATAATGTCGAGTTTTATTAAACTCATCTTTTCAGCTGTGCTGTACTTCCAAAGGGGGGGGGGGGGGGAGGGGGTGGGGAACTAAGTTCTAGAAAGCAGCCACGTCCAGCAGACTTGTGAGTGGGCTGGATCAGGTAAAGGCTGGACCTAAAGAAACAGCTGCAGACATGGTTAGCCCCCTACAGCTGGAAAATCGAGAGGAGAGGGTGGTATCGGAAGTTCAACAATTTGGAAAGGACTGTTAGCTGTCCACAGACAACCTGAAGAGGGGGAATTTCCTTCTAAGGATACTGTAACCCGAAGTGACCTTTCTTTCCCAGAAGAGCGGTTGAAACTTAAATGCTGTGGCCATGTGAAGATGTTAGGACTTAAGAAAAAGACCGCTGTCTCTGCACAAAGAGCCCTTATGCCTGGAGAACAAACCAAGGTCACTAAATAATTCATGTTGGGGGTTCTAATAGCATAGGTAATTCAACTCAATGGAAGTTGGAATAATTCAACCACAAAATAGTCCTGGAGGAAGGTGCTAACTCACATGCAATTTATTGCTGGTAGGATTTTCAAGGTGGTCATGTTCCCTTCTCACAACAGGTGTGCAGGATTTCACACATGGTTCTCCAGCTCCAAACCCGTCTTCCTTTACTCTGCTGTGCCCCTGCACACTACTGCTCACTGACTTCGAAGTTAGCTGCTTCCTCCTGGTTTCTGCCAACAGGAAACCTGGAGTGGGCTCAAACGGGAAGTGGAGGGAAGAAACTTCCTTCCCAGTTTTTCCTGTTCCTGTCAGCTTCCTTCCAGCCTCTGGCTTCCCTAAGCACTTCCAGACCAGCCTCAGATCACCCTCAGAGCTGTCAGCGACAGTCAGGGATGTCTATTCCTCAGAAGCCCCGGCATCTAGGCTCCAATAACCCCACCCCACTCCTTAGGAGATTCCTAAGTGTCCTAGCTGCTTCCAGCACTTAGGCTGTGTCCTCTGTCAGGGTTTCCCTTCTCTTTCAGCCTTCCAAAGCCTGTGTAACTCCTTGTATCAGGATCCCCTCTGTCTGAAATGCTTCATCTAGTTTTTGTCTCCCTGACTGGACCCTGCCCCGTATAGCGGGCAACAGTGGTTTGGCCAGTATATTCAAAAGGGAAGCAGAAAAAGATTAATTCTGCTTTTGTTATACCTGATTTGTTCAAGCAACAAGCATTCACTAGGCATCTGTCCACAGATGGGAGTCTCAGGTTTAAAACTGATGACTTAATTCAAACATACAAGTAAAATCAATAGTAAAATTTATTAGAAAGCATAAATATAGAGGTAAAGTGTCATAATTATTTACTTCATCAGAACTATGGAAGGTAACTGCTGATATTTCAACTATTAACTGTGCTTCTGAGTCATCATCCAAAGACCAGCCCTGTTTTTGTAATGTCAGCCTCTCAAATTCCCACTGCCCTCACTATGTCAAAAACTAATGATGTATTGTATGGTGACTAACATAACATAATAAAATAGAATAAAATTAAAAAAAAAAATCCCACCGCCCTGAGCCCCATTTCCTACACATCTCCCTCCCAAGCCCACAGCCTCCTTGTATCCATGTACTAGAGGAGAGCAGGCAGGTGGTAATGGTCTTCAGTTCCCAGCTACCAAGACCTAATGTGGGCCAACCACCAACCCCCTCAGTGGACTTGGAGTATTCTTGTGTAAATCTTTAATGTTTGCACTCCAGAAATTTTAATAGACCCTGGTGTAGACTGGACTACTTTCTCATTCCACGGAGTGCTCAGCGTGACATAGATCTCTAATTTTGAGCTCACAATAAGTAATGCAATTTTCCTCAGAGTCCAAGTTTAACACTGCATGATGGGAGGTAAGTATCTTCTGCACAAAACCCACACTCTCAACTCAGATTTCTCATTCACAGTTCGATTCTCCCATGCTAATTTCCTTATTTGTCCACCCAGCCTCCCACTGTTCCTTCAATGCTTGGAGCCCCTGGGTCTTCTAACAATCTATGTAAGGAATTTACACCCTATTGTGCCTCTTTTCTCAAGCTTTATTTTGAATTTTAAATAACTGGACACTAGTGTACTCAGAGTTCATAAGAGTTCAACATAAAAAAAATTGTGCAGTTTTTAACATACAAAGTTATTACTGATGCTGAGAAGGGCTTATTTAAACTTCTAGAATAAGCACAATACAGGGGAAATTCTAGAGTATACTTTGGCTTCAGATATAAATATATTTATGTTTTCTGATCATTTATTTGAGGTGTCTTTGAGGCAGTACCAAAAGTCTGCACAGTAGCTATGGGTTTCCAGTTATGTTCTCTGATGTTCTTCAGAAAATTAAAATGTCTTCATTCACTCGACAGTTATTCAAAGTGTGTATGTGTGAGTGGGTAGGAGAGGGTGTCTAGCTAAACAAGTAAGATAAAATCTACCCATCTCAAAGAAAGCTAGCAAAAGTAATGATTTCTCAGAAGTGTCTTCCAGAAATGAAAAGATTTTATGGGTTCTATGCTACTAACTAAGTATATGAATATAAATAAGAGGAAATTTTCCATTATATACATCCAAAGATCTTGCTCATGCCCTAATTCAGGCCCTCTTACCGTTGGGTCCCTTTGCCAAGTAACTCTTTTCTCTAAAGTCATTCCAATCTATTCTTCACACAATGACATCCTTATTGTTCAAAATCCAAGTACATCATTCCATGTTTTAAATTTTCGTTGGCTCCCCATAAATACAAAGATTTTAAAAATTAAGTTGTACTTTATTATTCATTGAAAATATACTACAGTCTTTATTCAAAAGTCTATTTCTTTCCTATTTCTGTACTATTATCCCCCTGCAAGTTGAAAGGCATGTAGAAGGTAGCCTGATCAGTATTTATCAGTTTTGTTTTGTTTAACTCTGAGGGCCCACAGGAAAAATAGGTCTCACCCTTAGTCCTCTGCCTTTTACTTCAGACAGAGCAATAGACAAATTCAAGAGATATATAGAAATTAGCTTTAACAAGGCTTTGTGGCTGGTTGCCTGGATGAGATGAACAAAGAGGAGACCACAAGATGGCTCCATTACGGACTAGAACAACTATTTAGATTGTGGTATCCTTCTCTGAAGTACTGACTACAAAAGAGACACAATGAGGGGGAAGGTGAATTGTGTCACCCTCATTGTGTGTAGTGAGTTTGAAGTACTTGTGTGAGATTGAAATAGAGATGTCAAGTAGGAAAATGTGTATGTCTGTGTGTGCATGTGTGTGTTTAGAAAAAAATCTGTGCTTCAGATATAGATTTAGGGGGCTCCCGTTTATAGACTATTCTTGAAGTCATTTTCTGTCCAAGGAGAATGTGTGAAATGAGAAAACAGAGTCTGAGGAACAGCACATATGAGGAAGAAAAACCCTACAAAGAAGGCTGGGTGAGAACCAGAGGTAGAGTTTAGAGAAAAGAGTTACTTTTCCCTAAAAGGAAAGAGAGAAGGAAGCAAAGAGAAGAAGGTGTTTTTAAGGGAGTACGATTAAAATACTGAGGTATTAAGCAAAATAAACACCAAAAAGTTTAGCATGAAACTTTAGCACTAGATTTAGCAACTATTAATTCCAGTGCTTTGTCAGGGGCTGAAGCTAGAAGACTGAGGAACAGAGCAAGTAAAGAAGGTGGTGAGGAAATGAAAATTGGCAGTATCATCTGTACTTTTGAGAAGCTGGTCCTCTCTTCTGAACAGAGGAAAGAGTTGCATAGGGTTAAGTTCTGATACAAAGTTGCCCCAAGAGAAAAAGAGGATGAATACAGACAAGAGGGGGACACCTCAGAAGCAGAAAGTATCTTCATCAACTTCTCTCCCCACCACCCCATTTCTCAAGACAAGGAGAGTTGTAAGAACTCTCAAAAATTCTTCAAACAAAGTCCCCCCAACAATGTCTCTACAATTACCATTTCATTTGTCTGCTCCTTTACACAACAAAACTTCTCACAGGAAGGATTTATAATCTTTGCTTCCCCTTGTCCTCCTTATACTGGCTCCTTAATTCCAATTCTGCCCCCATCACTCCCCAGAAACCAATTTATTGTGACACCAGGGGTTCCACCTCATCAAAGTCAATGAAAAATCACTTTGCCATCCTTATCCCAAACACTTAGCAACAACAGAACCTGTTCAAACACTCTGTTTTCTTGATTTCTAGGATACCACAAGTATTGGTTTTCCTTCTACCTCACTAGCTGATCCTTCTCCATCACTCTTCTGAGGCTTTACATAACAGAGTACCCCAAAACTAGTCGTAGACCTTCTTCATTTTCCATCCACATTCCAATCCACCATGGCTTGCAATCTCACCTGTACAAATAACTGTTGGGGGGTTGGGGCGGAGCAAGATGGCAGAGGAGTAGGAGACCTAAATTTCGTCTGCTCCCAGGAATTCGGCTGGATAAGGATCAAACCATTCTGAACACCTACGAACTCAACAGGAGATCGAAGAAAAGAATAGCAACAACTCTCTGAACAGAAAAGCGACCACTTTCTGGAAGGTAGGACGTGCGGAGAAGTGAATCCGAGGCGATATTCGGGAGGATAGACGGCGGGGGAGGGGCCTCCGTCGGCTGCTTCTGGCAAGTGATAGAGCCGCGGGGCACAAAGTCGGAACTTTTAGAAGTCTGCTCCGCTGAGGGACGTCACTCTGGTGGCTAAGTGGGGGGTGGAACCCTCGTGGGACAGTGTGGTCTCAGGACCCTCGGGGTCACAGAAAGACCGGGGGTGCCTGAGTGCGGCAGAGCTCCCAGGTATCGGAGCAGGGAAGCCGGCTGCAGAGACGGAGCCCAGGCGCGGGCTCTCAGCTCGGGGTTGTCATAAACCGTGATCCGCGGCACAGTCGGGCCACTGCTCCTCCAGCAGGGACCCAACAAGCGGCAGATCCCGGGAGACTCACCTTCTTCCCCCGGGAGGAGAGGTGCGGGAGCGCACCGCGGGGATCTGCTGGGTTTGGAGACTCCACCCGGGGTCGGATGCCAGATAGAAAGGCGCGGTCACAGGCCGGGTGAGCGCGGAGTGCGGCCGGAGACCGGGGAGACGGGAGTGACTGACGGCTTTTCTCTGGGGGCTCGCTGAGGAGCGGGACCCCGAGTTCTCGGCTCCGCCGGGGCGGAGACTGGGAGGCTGCCATTTTCACTCTCCGCCTCCAAAGCTGTACGGAAAGCTTGCAGGGAACAAAAGCTCCGGAGAGCAAACCCGAGCAGATGACTTAGCCCGGACTGGCAAGGGCGGGGCAATTCCGCCTCCGGCAAAGACATTTGGGAACCACGGCAACAGGCCCCTCCCCCAGGAGATCAGCGAGAACAGCCAGCCAAGACCAAGTTTACCGATCAGTGAGAACGGCAGAGCTCCAGCGCTAGGGGAACACTGCACATAGAATTCATGGCTTTTTTACCATGATTCCTTAGTCTTTCAAAGTTAATTTTTTTTAATTTTTTTTCTTTTTCCCTTTTTCAACCAACATCTCATCAATCCCTTTTTTAAAAATCTTTTTTATTTTTCATTTTTAGAGTCATATTCTATCCCTTCATAGTAGTTAACCTTATTTTTGGTATATACATATAAGTTGTTCTCTCTTCAAAATTTTGAGATACAGTTTCTTCTAACAGACCAAAATATACCCTAAATCTCTAGTGTATACTTTGTTCTAATCTCCTGCCTGATCACATTCTCTCCCCCCCTTTTTTTTAATTCCTCTTCTTTCTTTTTTCAACCAACTTCTTATCTTATCAATTCCTTTTATAAAATCTTTTATAATTTTCATCTTTACAGTCATATTCCATCCCTTCATTGAATTTACCCTTATTTTTCTACATATATAAGTTTTTCTTTCTTTAAAATTTTGGGAGGCACTTTCTTCTAACAGACCAAAATATGCCCAAAATCTAGTGTGTGGCACTGATCTATGCACCAGCCTGATTATATTTGATCATATGCCTTTTTTTTTTGTATCTTCTTCTTTTTTTTTTTTTTCTTTCTTCCCTTTCTTTTCCCCCAGTTTCAGGTCTCTTCTGATTTGTTTAGTGTATATTTTTCTGGGGTCATTTTTACCCTGTTACCATTTTGTTCTCTCATTCATCTATTTTCCTCTGGACAAAATGACAAGATGGAAAAAATCACCTCAAAAAAAAGAGCAAGAGGCAATACTGATTGCCAGGAACCTAATCAATACGGACATTAGTAAGATGTCAGAACTAGGGTTCAGAATGACGATTTTAAAGATACTTAGCTGGGCTTGAAAAAAGCATGGCGATATTAGAGAAACCCTCCCTGGAGAAATAAAAGAACTAAAATCTAACCAAGTCTAAATCAAAAGGCTATTAATGAGGTGCAATCAAAAATGGAGTCTCTAAATGCTAGGATAAATGAGGCAGAAGAGAGAATCAATGATATAGAAGACCAAATGATAGAAAATAAAGAAGCGGAGAAAAAGAGAGATAAACATCTACTGGATCATCAGGGCAGATTCGAGAGATAAGTGATACCATAAGATGGAACAATATTAGAATAATTGGGATCCCAGAAGAAGAAGAAAGACAGAGGGGGGCAGGAGGTATATTGGAGCAAATTATAGCAGAGAACTTCCCTAATTTGGGGAAGGAAACAGGCATCAAAATCCAGGAGGCACAGAGAACCTCCCTCAAAAATCAATAAAAATAGGTCAACACCCCGACATCTAATAGTAAAACTTACAAGTCTCAGACACAAAGAGAAAATCCTGAAAGCAGCTCAGGACAAGAGATCTGTAACCTACAATGATAGAAACATTAGATTGGCAACAGACTTATCCACAGAGACCTGGCAGGCCAGAAAGGACTGGCAGGATATACTCAGAGCACTAAATGAGAAAAATATGCAGCCAACAATACTATATCCAGATAGGCTGTCATTGAAAATAGAAGGAGAGATAAAAAGCTTCCAGGACAAACAAAAACTAAAGGAATTTGCAAACACAAAACCAGCCCTACAAGAAATATTGAAAGGGGTCCTCTAAGCAAAGAGCTAGCCTAAAAGTCACATAGACCAGAAAGAAACACAGACAATATACAGTAACAGTCACCTTACAGGCAATACAGTGGCAATAAATTCATATCTTTCAATAGTTACCCTGAATGTAAACAGGCTAAATGCCCCAATTACAAGATACAGCGTATCAGATTGGATAAAAAAACAAGAGCCATTGATACGCTGTCTGCAAGAGACTCATTTCAGACCCAAAGACACCTCCAGACTGAAAGTGAGGGGGTTGGAAAACAATTTACCATGCTAATGGACACCAAAAGAAAGCTGGGGTGGCAATCCTTATATCAGACAAATTAGATTTTAAACCAAAGACTGTAACAAGAGATGAGGAAGGACACTATATCCTACTTAAAGGGTCTATCCAACAAGAAGATCTAACAATTGTAAATATCTATGCCCCTAACATGGGAGCAGCCAATTATATAAGCCAATTAATAACAAAAGCAAAGAAACACATCAACAACAATACAATAATAGTGGGGGACTTTAACACCCCCTCACTGAAATGCACAGATCATCTAAGCAGAAGATCAATAAGGAAATAAAGACTTTAAATGACACACTGGACCAAATGGACTTCACGGACATATTCAGAACATTCCATCCCAAAGCAATACACATTCTTCTCTAGTGTCCATGGAACATTCTCCAGAATAGATCACATCCTAGTCACAAATCAGGTCTCAACTGGTACCAAAAGATTGGGATCATTCCCTGCATATTTTCAGACCACAATGCTTTGACACTAGAACTCAATCACAAGAGGAAAGTCGGAAAGAACTCAAATACATGGAGGCTAAAGAGCATCCTACTAAAGAATGAATGGGTCAACCAGGAAATTAAAGAAGAATTTAAAAAATTCATGGAAACAAATGAAAACTAAAACACAACCGTTCAAAATCTTTGGGATGCAGCAAAGGCAGTCCTAAGAGGAAAGTATATAGCAACGCAAGCCTTTCTCAAGAAACAAGAAAGGTCTCAAATACACAACCTAACCCTACACCTAAAGCAGCTGGAGAAAGAACAGCAAATAAAGCCTAAACCCAGTAGGAGAAGAGAAATAATAAAGATCAGAGCAGAAATCAATGAAATAGAAACCAAAAGAACAGTAGAACAGATCAACAAAACTAGGAGCTGGGTCTTTGAAAGAATTAACAAGATTGATAAACCCCTGGCCAGACTTATCAAAAAGAAAAGAAAAATGACCCAACTAAATAAAATCATGAATGAAAGAGGAGAGATCACAACCAACACCAAAGAAATACAAACAATTATAAGAACATATTATGAGCAACTCTATGCCAGCAAATTAGATAATCTGGAAGAAATGGATGCATTCCTAGAGATGTATCAACAACCAAAACTGAACCAGGAAGAAATAGAAAACCTGAACAGACCTATAACCACTAAGGAAATTGAAGCAGTCATCAAAATTCTCCCAAAAACAAGAGCCCACGGCTAGATGACTTCCCAGGGGAATTCTACGAAACATTCAAAGAAGAATTAATACCTATTCTTCTGAAACTGTTCCAAAAAATAGAAATGGAAGGAAAACTTCCAAACTCGTTTTATGAGGCCACCATTACCTTGATCCCAAAACCAGACAAAGACCCCAACAAAAAGGAGAATTACAGACCAATATCGTTGATGAACATGGATGCAAAAATTCTCACCAGAATACTAGCCAATAGGATCCAACAGTACATTAAAAGGATTATTCACCACGACCAAGTGGGATTTATCCCTGGGCTGCAAGTTTGGCTCAACATCCGCAAATCAATCAATGTGATACAATACATTAATAAAAGAAAGAACAAGAACCATATGATCCTCTCAATAGATGCAGAAAAAGCATTTGACAAAGTACAGCATCCTTTCTTGATCAAAACTCTTCAGAGTATAGGCCTGGAGGGTACATACCTCAATATCATCAGCATCTAGGAAAAACCCACAGTGAATATCATTCTCAATGGGGAAAAACTGAGAGCTTTCCCCCTAAGGTCAGGAACGCAGCAGGGATGTCCACTATCACCACTGCTATTCAACATAGTACTAGAAGTCCTAGCCACAGCAATCAGACAACAAAAAGAAAAAAAAGGCATCTGAATCGGCAAAGAAGAAGTCAAACTCACTCTTTGCAGATAATATGATACTTTATGTGGAAAACCCAAAAGACTCCACCCCAAAACTGCTAGAACTCATACAGGAATTCAGTAAAGTGGTAGGATATAAAATCAATGCACAGAAGTCAGTGGCATTCCTATACACCAACAACAAGACAGAAGAAAGAGAAATTAAGAAGTCAATCCCATTTACAATTGCACCCAAAACCATAAGATACCTAGGAATAAATCTAACCAAAGAGGCAAAGGATCTGTACTCAGAAAACTATAAAATACTCATGAAAGAAATTGAGGAAGACACAAAGAAATGGAAAAACGTTCCATGCTCATGGATTGGAAGAACAAATATTGTGAAGATGTCAATGCTACCTAGAGCAATCTACACATTCAATGCAATCCCCATCAAAATACCATCCCCTTTTTTCAAAGAAATGGAACAAATAATCCTAAAATTTGTATGGAACCAGAAAAGACCCCCAATAGCCAGAGGAATGTTGAAAAAGAAAAGCAAAGCTGGTGGCATCACAGTTCTGGACTTCCAGGTCTATTACAAAGCTGTCATCATCAAGACAGTATGGTACTGGCACAAAAACAGACACATAGATCAGTGGAACAGAATAGAGAGCCCAGAAATGGACCCTCAACTCTACGGTCAACTAATCTTCAACAAAGCAGGAAAGAATGTCCAATGGAAAAAAGACAGTCTCTTCAACAAATGGTGTTGGGAAAAGAATGAAGAAGAATGCAGAAGAATGAAACTGGACCACTTTCTTATACCACACACAAAAATAGACTCAAAATGGATGAAAGACCTAAATGTGAGACAGGAGTCCATCAAAATCCTAAAGAAGAACACAGGCAGCAACCTCTTCGACCTCAGCCGCAGCAACTTCTTCCTAGAAACATCACCAAAGGCAAGGGAAGCAAGGGCAAAAATGAACTATTGGGACTTTATGAAGATAAAAAGCTTTTGCACAGCAAAAGAAACAGTCAACAAAACCAAAAGACAACCGACAGGATGGGAGAAGATATTTGCAAATGACATATCAGATAAACGGCCAGTATCCAAAATCTATAAAGAACTTAACACCCAAAGAACAAATGATCCAATCAAGAAATGGGCAGAAGACATGAACAGACATTTTTCCACAGAAGACATCCAAATGGCCAACAGACACATGAAAAAGTGCTCAACATCACTTGGCATCAGGGAAATCCAAATCAAAACCTCAATGAGATATCACCTCACACCAGTCAGAATGGCTAAAATTAACAAGTCAGGAAACGACAGATGTTGGCGAGGATGCGGAGAAAGGGGAACCTTCCTACACTGTTGGTGGGAATGCAAGCTGGTGCAGCCACTCTGGAAAACAGTATGGAGGTTCCTCAAAAAGTTGAAAATAGAGCTAGCTACCATACAACCCAGCAATTGCACTACTGGGTATTTACCCCAAAGATACAAATGTAGTGATCCAAAGGGGTACGTGCATCCTGATGTTTATAGCAGCAATGTCCACAATAGCCAAACTATGGAAAGAGCCCAGATGTCTATCGACAGATGAATGGATAAAGAAGATGTGGTAGATATATACAATGGAATATTATGCAGCCATCAAAAGGAATGAAATCTTGCTATTTGCAACGACGTGGATGGAACTGGAGGGTATTATGCTGAGCGAAGTAAGCCAGTCAGAGAAAGATATGTATCATATGACCTCACTGATATGAGGAATTCTTAATCTCAGGAAACAAACTGAGGGTTGCTGGAGTGGTGGGGGGTGG
Organism: Phoca vitulina; assembly: GCF_004348235.1. NCBI lineage: Eukaryota > Metazoa > Chordata > Mammalia > Carnivora > Phocidae > Phoca > Phoca vitulina. Next base: position 3,888,346 of record NW_022589741.1, on the reverse strand, counting down.
GAGAGATGGGGTGGCTGGGTGATAGACATTGGGGAGGGTATGTGCTATGGAGAGTGCTATGAATTGTGTAAGACTGATGAATCACAGACTTGTACCTCTGACACAAATAATACATTATATGTTAAAAAAAAGAAGAAGATAGTAGGAAGGGAAAAATGAAGGGGAGAAAATCAGAGTGGGAGACGAACCATGAGAGACTATGGACTCTGAGAAACAAACAGAGGGTTCTAGAGGGGAGGGTGGTGGGAGGATGGGTTAGCCTGGTGATGGGTTATTAAAGAGGGCACGTATTGAATGGAGCACTGGATGTTATACACAAACAATGAATCATGGAACACTACATCAAAAACTAATGATGTAATGTATGGTGATTAACGTGATAAAACAAAATAAAAATATATATATATAAACACTTGCTTTAAAAAAAAAAAAAAACTGTTGGGTTTTTTTCACGCAGTTGTGTGAACATAGTTGTTCTCCTACTTGACATTACCACTGAGTTGTCTCATTGATTCTCCAAATGTAACTTATCCAAAACAGGGCTTGTGATTATCCCATGACTCACCAACCTAGCCCTCCCTCAGTCATCTTCATCTCAGTGAACATCCTCCCAGTGAGCATTTCCTAAAGCCAACTTTATAGCATCCTTGATTTATCTTCCCCTTTCCTTTCCCTTTCAATATCCTACCCGTCTGCAATTATATTTTAAGTTTGCCACACAAGATACAGCTCTATACATTCTGTCCATCTCCACTACAGTGACCCTATACAAGCCACCATTATCTCTTATCTAGGCTAGTGCAGTGGACTCCTACCTGATGGTCCTGATTCTTTTCTTCATCCCTACAAATCCATTCTCCTCACTGAGCCAAGAGTGATTTTTTTTAAGAAAAATTAGATCATGCCACTTACCTGCTTGAAACTTGGCATTTAAAGTTTGTTAAAGGCTTTCCATTGCATTTAAAATAAAAGTAAAAGTAACATAATGTAAAAAAACCCTTATGAATAATCCAGTCCTCCCTGCCTGCAAATCTAACCTCATCGCTTACTACTCTCCCCTTTGTATTGTACACTCCAGCCACACTGGTCTTAGTTCTGCGCTCAAACATGCAAAGCTCATTTCTGCCTTACCGAGGATACTTATCCCTCTATTGGCAGAGCTCTGCCCCCAAGTTTCACGGCTGGCACATTTGCATCTTAAGGTCTCACCTCAATGGTCACTTCCTAGGAAAGGGTTTCCCTCATTCTGCAACTATTACTCTGTTACAAAGGAGCAAATTCATTTTCTTTATAGCCCCTTAGCACTCTGTGCAATTGTCTTTCTCCCGGGTATGTTTGCTTCCTTCCTCAACCTTATCTGTCCCATTCAGTGATGTCTCTGGTACCTAGACCACTGTTGGGCAAACACTGAATTTTTCCTTATGCAACTGTAACCATATGGGACACAAAACAGAGGATAGCTCTTTCACTGTATGGGGATGAAAAGAAAAAAAGAGGATGGGTTCAAATTTAAATAAGTTGGCACATTTGGTGGCAGACACTAAAGGAAGCCTCCAATTTGGGGCTTCTTTCTCTTAAATAGGAATGAGCTGTGGCTGGATGTCTTGGATTTATAGTGACCATTAACAATGATAAGCCAAATAGTGATGGGATCATAAAACACATGGAGACCCTAACCATGTTCAGAGAAAGAACAATGGTCATGGAGAGAGAACAGGAATTTGAACCATCAAACAACCAACCCTTCACTGATTAACTGATGCTCAATTCTCATCCCCTTCTCTTCCTCTACTCAGAGGTGAACTCTCCAATTAGTCATCACCACTTGCACACTGTTTCCTCCAATCTTAGGCCAACTGCATTCATGGTGGCATCAATGACCATACAGCAGAAAGGAATAATAGTGAAGGAGAATATGGATAGATCAGTGCAAACACTGGAAAACAATTATTTTGGGGGGGCAGGGGAGTCATTTCTTAATCTGAATGCTTGCACATGAGTCAAACCCAGTAAGAAAAATTAACTGTTCCTCTGCATCCAAGGCAAGAGGACATTTCTAGATTGCCTTAACTGGGAAATGTTGTCAAGACCATCCTGCTAAGGAGTACGTGTGCTTCTTCCTGCTCTAGATGCTAACAGGCATACGGTGTACAAACTATTCATTTTTGGTACCCTCCAAGAATGGTACTCACAGAAGAGGAAACAAAGAAGATACAGTGGGTGCTAGGCATCCCCTCTGGAAATATATTTATGGAAATATTTTTATGGAATATATTTATGGAAATATATTTATGGAAATATATTTATGGAAACACCCACTGTGCAGGAGGTGGAAGACCGATCATTCCATCTAAGAAACTGGAGTCAACAGCTCATTAAATTCACATAGCATATTTATGTGAGAGGGAAACTATGGAAATCAAGAAAGAGAATGAACCAAGAGGCTATATGTCTCCAGTGGAAATTGGTTTAAAATGTTTCAGGAGGAAAGCAAGTTAAGTTTAAATCAAGAACTTTCCCTAAGTTGTAATTATGGATCTAGTCACTTATAGGGTGGTTTTTCTTAACACTCATGAAACAATATCATGAAGGAAGCTTGGACAGGAGAAGAGGAATGGTACCTGGAAATATGGACAAATGATGGTGAAGATCAAAAAGAAGTTTCGGGATACAGTTTTTTAAATTATGTTCAGCCCTGCTAAAATCATAGTTCCTTTCAAAATGTGAATCATGATCTGCTCTATGTAATCACTCTAAGAAATCACAGGTGGTACAAGATACAATCCTGTTCAAGAAGGTTTTTTTTAAAGGTTTGTGGATGATTTATCATTGAGTTGCAATTCTTTAATCAGAATTGATTATCTGATCATCAACCAGTGATCTGTACCTTCTCTTTGATAAGATAAAAAAATTCTATTTGGTTAACACTCTTATTTTACCAATGAATTCCAAGCTGTTCATCTAGATGGTACTTTTCAGTTCATGTCTTCATGGTTTTATATAGTATTTGATAAAGCAATCTATTCATTTCTGGACAAGGTCTCCTTTTTCATCTTCCATGACACAATAGTAGTTCTCCAGCTATTTCTGCCATCTTTCTCCCTAAAATCTTACAACCCCAGAGATCCTACTGCAGACCCTCCTCTCTTCTCATTCTACACATCTGTGCTTGCACAGAGCCTGGAAGATAGTTGAGTGAATCATCTTGGATTAATAAATCCAATCCATCAAGTTCTATTGATTTCTCCTTTCAAATCCAACATGCATGCATATTTAAAGAATGGCACAAAAATTCAGTTTTAGAATTCAATGAAGTTTTAATCTTATATTCATTTGGCTGGGGATAGCCAATTTTTGACTTTATAATTTTTAATAAATATAGTTGCAAGTTTGCATTTATTACAATCTACTTAACTGTTTATGACTCCAGCAAGACTATAAGCTTCATGAGGGTAGAGAAGTTGTCTCTTTTTATTCCCTATTCTCTTTCCCACACCAGCAGAAAGCAGTCTGTTTGTTCTACTAATATTTTTGTAGAATTTATAGAATGAGTAAAAGAATGGCAATCTTGTATCTCATTTTGCGCCATGCTTGCCTGAAAGGCTCCATGTTGGGCCAACTGACAGAAGTAACCAAGTGCAGAGCAGTACTCTGAGCCAAGGGGTGAGCACTGCTGGGAAGGGTGATAAATGGGTCAAGCTCAGGGCTGCCTACTGGATAAACATTCTGTGTGTAGTAGGAGGCGGAGGAGGGCACAGGAAAGCGGTTACACCCACCTGAGGGATTTCTGTACTCAGAAGTGGAGGATAGAATCAAGAACCACTGAAACCTGCACAACTAGGAATGACCTACAACAGCATGGTAGGTCCCAAGAAGAAATTTTAAAATGCTCAGCTGTGGGGAAGAGGGATAAGTACTAACATGGCTGTATTCTGGAAGGAAGGTCCATATGCCCATACTATACTGTTCTTTCTGAGCTGGACAGAGGGGAGCTGACCTCTGGAACTGCTGGGACCCAATAAAACCCAAACTGCTCTGAACTAAAAGCATCATCTTTCTGCTCTTTAAGTGCTCCTGAGCCACTGGAGGCTGCTTCTGGGCCACGTCCGATTATTTTTTTCTTGTACTTCCTTTTGTTAATGTAGTGTCTTCAGTGATGTCCATGGCCTAGTCCTTCCAAATCAAATCCCTAAAATCTGATCATCCATACCTCCCTGCGAGCCCTTTCCACCCACCAGACTAACTTATTCACCCTGTGGAGGATATGCATTTCCCTGCCTTTGCTTGCTTCTTGAATGCTTTTATTTAACAAAACTATTTGAGGCAAGTGTCAGGAAGCTCTGTAGGACCACAAATACAGCAGAGAACAAGACAGTTGTTGAGTATTTTAGACCACAGTACTGCACTAAGTACTCTGCGTAGATTTGCTAAACACAACAGAACCATGAAGTGAATTTACTGTTATCCTCATTTACAAATGAAGAATCAGAGAAACCAAGAGCTTAAGTTTTCCAAGATCACACAGACCTAGGAAAGAAATGTGTAAGAGGCACATGTTCACTCAACAAACATAATGAGGGCTCACCATGTGCCTATGTAAGCATATATACCCTACTGCTCCCCATTGGCTGGACCAACATGCAATTTCACTCAAACCAGCCTACCACCCATTTTAGAACGTTCTTGTTTCTGATCCTGTATCCTCCTGCCTGAGAAGTTCTTTTCTCTCTTTGACTTCATCTTATCTTTCCTTCAAGATTGCTTTTTTTTTTCCCCACTCGCTAGAATAGAAAATATGTTTAATTTATACACCTAATTTTTAAAAATTTTTTATTGTTATGTTAATAATTACATCATTAGTTTTTGATGTAGTGTTCCATGATTCATTGTTTGTGCATAACACCCAGTGCTCCATGCAGAACGTGCCCTCTTTAATACCCATCACCAGGCTAACCCATCCCCCCCACCCCCCTCTCCTCTAGAACCCTCAGTTTGTTTTTCAGAGTCCATCGTCTCTCATGGTTCGTCTCCCCCTCCAACTTCCCCCCCCTTCATTCTTCCCCTCCTGCTATCTTTCTTTTTTTTCAAGATTCCTTTGAAACCATCCTGATCAATGAAGAATTCCTCCCCTGCTTCCAAGAATGGCCACTTCCTCAGTCTCTGCTGACTACTGCACATAGTTTCTCTAAAATCTAATCCAGTTCTGCATGGCATTACTTTTTAATGATTTCCATGTGCATGTAAATAGACCACAAACCATGTAATGGCAGGAATTGTATCCTCTATTCCTTTATGTCCTGCATGGGGGCTCAGCACTGCCAGACTCCAGCAAGTCTCTCCTAAGTTCTAGATTAGAACTCTCCTCTATGTAATTGACTATGAAGAAGATCTTCTACAGCTTCTCTGCTGTTTAAAGAGTGCTTTCTCACTTTGCCTGTACTTCTTGATACTTAGAAAGGCTAGGTTTATTAAAAATATTTTAAATCCTCATTTTCAAAACTGGGTCATTAAAGATGCAGAGAAACTACTCAGAAGGTATGTTTGAGAAGAAGGAGAGCCTTGAAACTTGGCCATCTTTTCCCTTTTCATGATACATGATACTGTTAGGAGTGGAAGACTAAAAGGAAGGTATTTTTTTGGTTTCTGTACCTAAATTAATTTAATGCCATGCTCAAAAGAATGACATTTCAAATGCCTTTGAAGCAAAGGATATATTTTACTATTATTCTTGAACTCAAGATACAGCCATCTTCCAAAATGGGCTCGAGTCTCTAAATTGATTTCAAAGTAGCTTTGTTGTTGGTTTTTTTTTTTTAATTATACATGTCCATCTACTTTCTAAGTCCTTTTATTTGACTTAAAATATCCCCATTTTCTGTTATGTCTCTAACCTGTTGTAAGCTTAGAGAAATTTAGTGACATTCTCTGTCACAGAAAGTCACATGCCCACAGCCCCAACATCCTTGGACATGGGAAGCTGCTGATTCTCTGATTTGTGTCAGACCCTGTCACCTAAATTTCCTTTTCCAGGCTGCTGACAGCTCGCTTCGAGTGCTTTCCCTGTAACTTTGGTCTCCAGACATTCAGGTCAACTAGGGTTCAGTAGCTGGCAAGATTTTTCCTTTCTCCTTCCTCACAGCCAAGGTTGTATCCTCTAAGACTGACAGCCAAAGCAAAGAGTAGGTGGAGAGTTTCTCATTGGCTGATGTGGATTTATGATGAACAATTTCAACAAAGGCTAGGATTCAATAAAATCCTGGGATTCAAACAGTGACTAGAGCTGTGGGTGTGTATCTCCCTCCTGCTCCTTAGCATTTGTGTAACCCATGGGCAAGTCAACACACCCCCTCAAGGCTTCAGTTTAATGTCTTGGGAAATAAAGATGATAATACCAATGTAGCAGGATAGCTGCAACAATTACACTAATAAATGCAAAAAAAAAAAAATGGGAGCAGGAAAAATATAAACTTGACTCTTAAATGTGAGGATTTTCCCATTTTCTTTACTTTACCACTGAAACAGAAATAGGTCAACACATTTCCTCACAGCTAAAATCAACTGGGATGAACTAAAACCATTCAGAAGTTAAAACACTCAGGGTAGCCTAAAAATTCAGAGGCACTGAAGTTTTTGTGAACTCTAGAAACTGAAAAAGAAATGACCTTAACTAATAACTTGTGCCAGAAAAATGGTTTTATTTCTTTACCACACAGGCTTCACATCTTTCTGTCCGTCCATAATTGCATTTATGCCCTGAAGAGGGCAGGAGATGGATAGGTGCAGGATGAGGATATCATATCGAGACGGAGACAGTAGTAACTCAGTGTCACCATTAAGTGGACCCTAACTTACTCTTGTAGGTTTGTAAGCCACCTTGCAGCTAGTACAGCACTTTGTTATTGTTTCTGTTCGTATGAGTCATTTTATATAGTTGTTGCCAAACAGTGTGTCCCAGTTGATCTCTGGCATTGCCCATTCTGAGCCTCTAGAACTCTGGCTGAAAACCAGAAGTCCAATATATCTGCTCCCACTCTTCTGTTTTTGCTAGGTGTCCCCAAGGACAGTCACATGCCATCTCAGCATATCAACTAACTGGCCACTGCTGACGGACAGATTGCTAGCAGCCTATCTAGGTGTATCATGTCCAAAGCAGGAACGTGGGCAAAGTCCCCTTCGAGTAGTGATCACAGGTGCGAGGATGACATCAGTCCCCACAATGAGAATTTTCAATGCAGAGGTGGTCAACCTCAGTGTTCCATTCAGGGTACAGGGTCCCCTGGCCAGGGCTGTCTAGGTTAAAGCTATTTTATTTTGTGCTGCCTCCTCGTCATGAGGCAGAGTACTTGTTACTCCGATTGCTGCTCTTTGGGCAAAAAGAGGTACAAGAATATAGAAGCAGCTGAGTCTGAGAAGACTCAAGCTTCCTGATGTGCTCGAGGTCAGGCTCACAGCAGAGCAAGAGAAGGTAGATCTCCTGCACCAGCTCTGCATGAATGCTGGAACTCCACTATTCCCTCCCCAGCAAGTACTAGATGCCCATTATACATGGGATCATCTACTGAACACTAGACGTAAACAAGAGTCAGCAAAATAAATCAAGTCCCTACCTCAAGAGTTTGCATATGTTATTGAGAAAACCATGCTTCTTGGTGGGGGGGCAAGAGGGAGAACCCAATGACTTAGTTGCAGGACCCCGAAACACTAGCAGACCCAGCTACAGTGCTTTATAACTTAGTAAGCCCCTATTTTAATTCAACAGCTGCATGTTTTTATTCCCAAACATCTGTAAGCCTATCTAAAAGCCCTGTTAGTCCACTGCCTGGCAGGGGAGCCCATGTGTCATTTCAAATCAGTTTTACAGATCAGAAAACTAATTTTCAGAGAGGCGACATTATTGTGTCAATAAACTATCCGTACACCACCGTAACCCCAACTCCCAGATCAGCGTATGTGTGTCAGAATAAAAATTAACAAGTGCATGAATTTAGCCAAGATTAAGATGATAGTAAGCAGACTTGGGGGTTGAACTCTTGTCTTCTGATTCTGGTATGCATTCCAAATGCATAGGATAGCTTCCTGCTTGAATAAATTAGTGTGTAGAATCCTGGACTCTTAGCAGGGATTTTGGAGCTCATTTAGTCTCTAGATACACCCAAGTATGAGCAATAAAATATTCTGTACGGGACTATCTTGTGTATGCATGAAGGTTCATAACCATTTTCAGGTGAAGAAAAATGATTAGAAATGGTATCTTTGGAATAAACCTGGATATAGTAGGGGGAAAAAAAAGTACTTGCTGATTCTTAGGATTATTTTTTTGAGTTGGGGAGCTATTCCATATTAGAATGTCTATTTTCAAAGTGTAATCATGCTTTTTTAATATTGTCTAAGATAGTTATGGAAATTCCAAAATCAGGAAAAATGTTTTAGCAGTATCATCTGAATTCCAGTCATGTTTATGTACTAAAAAATATTTGCCTAAAAATGTTCAGCTTCTGTAAGAAGCATGCAATTCATTCATTTGTCCTACCTGAGCAGTTGAGGGTGATTTATGCAATCATATATTCCTTACACGTCTTATGTACTAGGCTCTGAGGTAGGCAGTGGGAGAGTCTATCAAGGTAAATTAGACAAAGAGCAACAGTCACTTACGACAAAAAAGACTATCATACAAACGATACCAATCACATACTTAAGAATCTACATAATTATCACATAAGGATGGGGAATTGTAGTAAATGTTTATACATTAGATTTTTAAGATGAACTTTGAAGAGGATTATGACTCACTGGAATTGGAAAGAATCCATTCATTTATTTATTCATTCATTCACTCACTCAGTAAGTACTTACTGAGCCCTAGTAACCAACCAGAAATTGTGGATACAGTGATCAACACAACACACATACCTCCTGCCCTAATAGAGTTAATGGACTAAGTGACAAAGACCAATAATGAATGGGTGATTGTAATAAAATATGCCAATAGCGAAATAAATGGTGTTTTGAGAAAACACAGAAGGAGGACCAAATTGATTTTAGAGCATCAGACAAGGCCAACTCAAGTACCTAATGATTAAGCTGAAACCTGAAGATTAAGAAGTTACCCAAATGAAGAGAAGCTGGTAAAATATTCCAGACAGAAGAAACAGTTTACTCAAACATCCAGAAGTGAAGGAGAACATGTGACTTCCAGCAACGGAATTAAACTCAGAATGCTAGCTCAAAAGCATGAAAAGGTACCAAGAGATATGACTGGAGACTGATCTTGGATGGACTTGTCAGCTCGATTTCCAGAGAGCAATGGAGCCAACCTAACACCATCAGAGGTGTATTTGCGAAGGAGAACTCCAGCTCTAGGAAGCCAAGAGACCAGTGAGGTTTATGAAGTCATTCAGGTGTCTAGATGACACGTCATGGGGTCCAGGACCAGAGTGATAGCAGTGGTAGTGGAGAGAAGTGGACAGATTCAGGAGGTATTAGTGGTAGTAAAAAATCAACAGAACATGGTAATTGACTGAACTGAGCAGTGTGGGGGATGAGAGTAGCTCTGTTCTCTCAAGTTCTCAACAAAGATAGATAAGACTGGAAGAGATCTATAGAGAGGAGAGAGAACCTTGTTGGGTTTTGTTTTGAATAGGTTGATTTTGAATTTTCCAAACACAGGGAAGGAGAGAGAGGGGCATCAGTAAAGGATGAAGGTGTGGGAAAGATGGAGGCCTCTTTCAAGAGAGTGTGGCCAGCAAGTAAGGGACTCAAGAAAGTCCAGAAGCAGATGCTGGTGGGCTTGGACAGCCAGGTCAGAGCAGAGCACAATTTCATCCCAATTAGAACATTAAGAAGAATCTCAACCACCCCACCCTCCATGTGAGAAAGGAGTGAAAGGGTCAATTTCCTAAAGAAATTGAAAAGAATCCCAAGAACTTATCAAACCTCTCAAAAAGTTTTTTTTTTTCCTCCTACTCTTTGATCAGATAAAACTTAGAGCATTCTCGGTAGTGCTAAATTCTTGACACTGATGCTCAATCATAATTCTGTCCCTTCTTGGAGAAGCCTGCATTTCAGATCAATTCTGGCAAACATGACTACCTCCAATAGAATTTGAAAGTATCCTCTTCCTGCCTTCAATTTGAGCTCCTTTTCCCTCCTTCTGGGCCTGGTAATTTCTCAGCTTTCAATTATAAAGAAGAGTTCTTACATTTACAACATACGTCCTCAGGTGCTACCTATTTTTAATCATCACAGATACCATCTGAAGTAGGAAGAAGAGCAGCAATAATTGGTTTAAAAATAATAGGAAACCGAGGTTTAGGGACACCAAGTGATTCATTCAAGGACACAGACCCATCAGGACATGAGAGCAGCTCTTCTGATGCTATGGCTAGACATTTTCCACTCTCCTGATAAGGAGCTGGGGAGTTTTTCATGCCATCAATCAGAAATATAGAATACATAGTACATGTGTTATTAAATTCCACTTCCTACAGGTACAGCAAACATCAATTATGAATCATGGCACTCTTCCCCACGGATTCCAGATGCAACCTCCAAATCCTTGTCAACATAATAATTCAAATAGCTACTACCTGTGAATCTAAGTTGGCATAGGAGGAAATCTATTTTCAGTGCTTATCTTAGGTACTTGCATTTTTCATCAGGACTCTGACATGCCTAACATCTTTATTATGCATTAAGCCACGACTTCTTGTTTGTACACTAAGTAGTTATGCGATCTTGAGATGTCACTTTGCAGATCTGAGCCTAGCTTCCTCACTTACAAAATGGGTGATATGTGAGGTCTCTTCCAGTTCTGACAGTCAACTTTATGCAAGTCCCAGATGTGGTAACAGGAGGCTTTTCTGAAGAGAGTCGCCTTCCCATTGGTACTCAATTGCATCACACGGAATTCCACATTCATCATTTTCTTCTTGGTTCAACCCTGCTCAGCACTGTTTATATTTCACAGCTCATTCTGGCCCACAGGATGCTGAGGAGTAATTAATGCTTTAAAATATAATATAGGAAACTCTAGCATTTCTTTTGTTCTTTTAACATTGGGATTATAAAACATAGCATACTGATTTTAGGAGTCAGAGTACTTTAGTATGAAAAAACAGGGATTTCATGGGGTGCCTGGGTGGCTCAGTCTGTTAAGGTTAAGTGTCTGCCTTCAGCTCAGGTCATGATCCCGGGGTCCTGGGATGGAGCCCAGCATCAGCATCGGGCTCCATGTTCAGCAAGGAATCTGCTTCTCCTTCCTCCTCTGACCCGCCCCGCTTCTCGTGCTCTCCCTCCCTCCCTCTATCAATAAATCTCTTAAAAATAAAACAACACCAAAAAACAAAACAAGGACTTTGGATCCAAGAGTATGGAGTTCAAATCATGAATCCAATTTTAACAGATAATAGAAATCCTTATTCAGTGTAACATCCCTGATGTTTGGTTCTTCATATTTTAAACAGATACATGTAGTTTGTGATGTGTTTCTACCTGAATTAGAAATATCTATGTGAACAGGTTCTATTACAAAGTCCAGCATGTGGAAGATATTATTAAATATGGTTATTTTGGAGCCCCTAATGCTAACTCAGGACACTACATATTTGCTTTTTTCTATTTACCTACCCTGTAAGTTTAAAGTGAGGTCTTTTGATTCTAGACCTACTCCAACGATGACCTGTAAACACTTAGTATTAGCGGATCCTACCGCATTCCCACAACCTCTGCTGTGAATACAGTTTTGTGGCATATAATCTTTGACATTAACTCAAGGTCTGTGATCCCTGCAGAAAATACACACCCTACCACAGCCGCACACACAGGAACTTGTCCTATACAGGGGTTCTGATGGCTGATGGGCTAACACTGTGCCTGCTCGTTTGTACCCTGTTCCAGTACTACAACATAAAGGGTTAGGTTTTAGCACCATGTCTTCATACTGGAAGGAGACTTTGTCAAAAGACTAAATAAAAAGCAGAAGCTTAAACTAAACATTATATTCACTGAAGAGTTTGTAGGTTTTCTAACTGTAGGTTTGAAAATTAAGCATCATTTGTGGGGACACAACACCTTCAGATCATAGTGAAATGTGCTAAGCCTCTGTAAAGCAAACCAATGAGAAAACCGGGTTTTGACAGAAGTAGGAAGAAGAGCGGGAGAGCTCTGTGGGCTAAGGAGCAGGGAGGGGCAGCTTTGTGCACGCAAGCCGCAGTCCTTCCTCCCGGCCCTGCCTCTAACTTCCCAAGAGCCCGAGGGCACATCATCCCTTCTGCAGGTCTTTGATTTCTCTAGCTGTCAAAAGTGGACAACTCTTCAGTGATACCATCAGCCGTACAAAAGTGAGGGCATCAAAGATTTAGACGGTTCAGTGAATGTGAGGTGAGAAAACAAAAGTCATTGACATATTTATGCAATCAGGACCAGCCCTGACTTGATGACTACTGCTTTAGGGCTTTCTGCCCAAGTATCTCATACACCCCAAGGACAGGCCTCCTCTGGTACTCCAAATTCCAATCATTTGGGATTTCTCTCTTCCATTTTTATAACTGAATCAGCCTACAGGAAGAGTAAGGTATTAAGTAACAGTTGCCTTTTAATATATGTGTGTATGAGGCAAGGACCTAATAATAAGGGACCTAAGAGAGATGGGTCCTGATGGATATGGTAGGGGAAGGTAGGTCAGGAGTAGGAGGCATTGTACATAAAGGTGAGCTCAGGTGACCGAAGCAGGTGACGGGGAAAAGGCAGAAGAGTTCTAGAAAGCTGGAGTCTAAGAAGTATGGAAATCAGATCAGCAGAGCAAAATAACTTCAAAGGTAACCTAAGAGGATGAAGACCATGGATTCCTTTACAGTTGCCAGCATTTCTGCCCTGAAGTCAAGGAATCAAACTGGAATACCAGATCAAAATGGTGCTATGCTTTTCCATGACACAGCACCAGGGCAGTGAGATTGAGATGAGTCTCCTCCCTCTCTCTGTCTTGGTTCTCCCATTTATAAAGCCAGGAGACTACTATCTCTGGGACCCATCCTAAGGCTCATATAGTAGGTCTCTATTTGTCAGCAATAACACATACACTGCAGGTACCTTAAGGCTTCCTCCACACAGAGCTCAGACGTCAGTTACCCATTAGGATAAGCTTCTGCTGAGCTCAGACACAGCCTTGTGTGACTCAGGGATGCACTTGAGTTGAAATTTATTCACCATCATGGATAAATATATTTTCAAAATTATCTCCAAGACTTGTACAAGTGGTAACAATGGCTCCAAAATGCTGATTACTTTCTGCCTCAGTAACCGAGGTGATCCAATGGAAATTATGTGGGTGGAGCCACTCACAGAAGCAGAGAAAGGCAGACACTGTCCACTGATGCCCAAGAGATTTGAAGGAATGCCGGCAGAGATGTTCTCCCCTTGTTCCTCACTTTCCCACAGCTACTGCCTCCTTCCAAAGCTCCATGTCTCCTCTGAAATGAAAACTCTCTGAAATTAGTCCAAAGAGGGAGACAACACAATGTGCATAAGAATTCAAACACTTGGCTTCCATTTGACAGCGTAATACATTTTTGTGTATTGATAAGCCCTTCATCCTCTAACACCATTGGGGATTTGACAACCAATTAAGATTTTAAAATGAGCGACAGGGCAGATACTCTGGTGCCAAGGAAAGCAACGGACTGTGACAAGGAAGATAGGAGAACACCAAACCCACATTTTATCAAGGTGACTTTCTCCTGCCATCCTCAATAGATTATTACTTCTTCAACAAGTGCCTCTGATGTTCCTCAAAGAAATGTCAAGACTTTAAAGTGCTCAAATCTAGTGTTTTTCATTCATTCTGCTATACTTGTTTCCTAGTCCTCTTTACTTCGAGGTGCTCTTGCAGTTGATGGAAAACACAAACTCCAGGCTCCCTGCCACAACTTGAGAAGTTCAGCAGCACAACATCAATGACCAATGTTTGGAATTTTAAGGCAGTAACAAACTGAGTGAATTCTGTGCAACTCTTTAAAGTTCTTTTCTTTTCACCAGGCTAACCCGTATTGCATGGAGCTCTGGGTGTTATACACAAACAATGAATCATGGAACACTACATCAAAAACTAATGATGTAATGGATGGTGATTAACATAATAATAAAAATTAAATTAAATTAAATTAAATTAAATTAAATTAAATTGAAAATGGGTCTTTTCTTTTTGCTATTCAGCAAGATGTTGGCTGGGGAGCATGTCATCAGTCTTTCCTTCCATGTGCCTGGGACATCTGGCTCAGTCCGAAACACATCAATAGAACCTGGGAAATCATGTTCCCATCAGTTCCAGAAAGTAATCCCTAGAGCTGTACAGAAGTCAGGAAAGATTCCATTAACCAGATTGTCACTAACTCACTTATTGTGTCCTATAGATATCTGGTATGAGAGCAGTGCTCTGGGAAACTTTTAGTGGAAACAAAAGACATCCTGAAAAGGTGGGGAGAAAAGTCTGAGACAAAGATAAAAGGAGGTAAATCCAAGCCACTGTTAGTTCTGATTATATATAAACCCACAGAGCACAGCTGAAACATGGCAGAGACTTAAATAAATGATCCTTAAGAATGTTTTATGAAGGAAAAAGGTATTTGCAAATGACATAGCCAATAAGGAGTCAGTATCCAAAATATGTAAGAATGGATACAACTCAACAGTCAAAAAATGAATAATCCAATTAAAGAATGGGCAGAAGACATGAATAGATATTTCTCCAAGGAAGATAGACAGATGGCCAACAGACACATGAAAAGATGCTCATCATCACTCATCATTAAGGAAATACAAATCAAACCACAATGAGATATCACCTCACACCTGTCAGAATGGCTAAAATCAACAACACAAGAAACAACAGGTGTTGGCGAGGATGTGGAGAAAGGGGAACCCTCATGTACTGTTGGTAGGAATGCAAACTGGTATAGCCACCTTGGTAAACAGTATGGAAGTTCCTCAAAAAATAAAAAATAGAATTACCATATAATCTAGTAATTCCACAACTGGGTATTCACCCAAAGAACACAAAAACACTAATTCAAAATGATATATGCACCCCTGTGTTATTGTGGCATTATTTAGAATAGCAGCCCAAGTGTCCATCAACAGATGAATGGATGAAAATGTGGTGTACATGTACAATGGAATACTACTCAGCCATAAAAAATGAAATTGTGCCATTTCCAACAACGTGAATGGATCTAGCAAGTATCATGCTAAGTGAAATAAGTCAGAGAAAGACCATTACCAGATGATTTCACTCGTATTTAAGAAACAAAATGAAGGAAAAAAGACAAATGGACTCTTAATATAGAGAACTGATGGTTACCAGAGGGGAGGGGGGGATGGGTGAAATAGATGATGGGGATTAAGTACACCTATGATGAGCACTATATTGCACCCCTGAAACTATTCTAACACTGCATTGTTTATACTGATTTTTTAGAAGAATGTTTTATACATTAGAGACTGAAATAGGAAAAATATCAGGCTAAGGGATCTTGCATCAAAGATAGTCTTAAAATTGAGAGATACTATTTGGATAGAATAGGACTCCATATCACATGACCCTAAATCTTGTTTTGGTTAAGTTTATTATTGTCCTTTTCATGATCGAGACTAATGAATCCCAGAGTAGTAAAGCAGTCAATTGATGATGGATGGTATGAATTTTCCTAGATCTCCTGCAACTTCATCAAAAACTAAGAGCCTGACAGATTGCATGACTTCATAGAAGTCAAAAGTAGAGAAAAGCAGGCTATCAGGGAGACAAGGTTCTGACTACCTATTAGATGCAGGGCCTATATATATATATTTTTTAAGAGTGAATGTGGAGAAGAATATATACTCAATTCTCTTCAGAGAGCAGTAGAATACCTAGGGCACTAGTGAGCTGTTAGCTCCTATCATGTTTTCACTGTTGCCAACAAATATTTTTGCAGCAAAGATTTCAATGTAATCCTCCAACAATCCAACAGGATCCACATACATGGCAGCAGCCTACGTTTGGTCCTTTTCATCCTGCCACCATGGGAATGGAACACAGTGAGAGATTTGCAGCAACATGTTCAAGGTCATAATGAGAGTTGGTGGCAGGTCTCAGATAGTAGAGAAGAAATTGTAAGTGGAATTTTACCTCAAATACAACATAGATTCTAAAAGGTTAAATCTAACTATATAAATAGACCAAGGCAAGTAGAATGAAGTAGGGAGGGGGAAGATAATCTCCAGGAAGTATTAAAATATATTCAACTCTATAATTTTCCCTGTGCCTGGCACAGTGCTTAGTAGACACAAAAGTAGCAATTTTTTAATTGACTTTAATTTGATCAACTAAGATCAGAAAGGGTTTTCTGATGGCTAAGCTGTAGCTATTAATAAATTAAAACAGAGGCTCCCAATAGGAAACATTAGCATCCACAACAGGATTCCAGAAAAACCATATGACTTTCAAAAGCATAGTAAACCAAAAAATTTTCCAGAAACAACAGGAATGAGAATAGTGTGTAAAGAGCTTGTGTGATCACAAAGAATATAACCTTTTGGGAATTCAGTTAGACTTTGGGTTAAGAGGGTCATGATTAGGTCTTTCCCAGATTAAACACTGTACAATTCAAAATAATTCCAAATAATTTCTGTGTAAGTAGCTATTTTTAAACACAGGAGAAAATTTCTTGGACTTCTCTATTTTGGAGACATGGAGAACAGCTTGGGTCTATTTTGAGACTCTACCACGTTGATAACCCTGATGTCTTTTCAATGGGGAATTCAGGAAATGTTAAATATGAGACAATTTCAGCTCTGTGGGGAAAGTAACACTGTAGCTTGGGTATGACCTCACTATCGCTTCTCAGAGTGTCTATGAGAAAAGTATTCATAATACCAGTTCAACACTATGCCCTCAGCTATCAATTCAGTTTCCAATAGTGGCTCCTGGTGATTTCTCTTTGTGTCACCAATAGGACTCAGTCATAATCCTTTGCCTCCAGGAATGCTCAAATTCAAGTGAGGCATTTGGATGTGCAAGTAACAATAATGCAAAATTCTAGGTGTCTTCATAAAACCAGTTAATTTTATAAAAAGAGCTTAAGGGGCACAGAGGAAGACAGAGGTCTCTCTACCTCAAGGGGCAATCCCATTTGTTCAAGTGTCAAGCATGGACACCTAGAGCCAAAAAAAAGGGAGGGGGAGGAAAATGCCTAAGATTAGTTCCACTATGTTAATAAAGCTTAAAACACCTGTGTGACCTGAAAGAAAAGTTGAGATGTTGATAGAAAGACAGAGTACAATGTAGTAGATTAGGCCTTACCTTTTGGAGCAAAACTGAGTTAGATTTGATTACTTGTTCTGTCATAAATTAGATGTGGCTTAGGGTAACTACTCTTAAGCTTTGTTGCCTGTCTACAGAAAACAAAGAGAAATACCTATTTGACTTGGTCATTGTATGGTCGAGTAAGACTGTTAAGTAGACCAAGTCTAAAATATAACTTTGGGAAAACATTAATCAGAATTAGAACAAAAATCCCACTTTTTTTTCCTTCTAGGTTGATGATTTCCATATAAACCCCCCTTTAGTTTTCCGTACTCAATCTCCTGGTGTAGGCTCCTCTCCACAAAGACAGACAGATCCTATCAGAAACAAGGAGTAAATCCAAAACCAACCCTTCGGCACACACTCTTCTAAAACTTTAACTGCAACATTTAGAGGAATTTAAGCATTGCCTCATAGGTAGATGTTTCTCACAGGTAGATCTAAAAAGAAAAACAGTAACTAGGAAAAATATGTAACAAGTGTTGGTTTGATCATCAAGCCTAGGGAAGGAATAACTGTAAAGAAAGGTCAAACTGTGGAGAATGTATCTGAAATGTTATTGTGTGATATTTTCTGTGGAAAAAGATGAGCTAGAACCAATTCTGTTTAGGATATGATGCTATATAAAAACACTTAAAATGTTTTCAAATCTCTTTAATAAAATAAAATACTTCCTTTTGAGAGAGAGAGGAAAAAAATAGGAAGAGGGAGAAAAGGGAAAGAAGCAGACTCCCATCTGAGCGTGGGGGCTGTCACAGGGCTCAATCTCAAGACCCTGAGATCATGACCTGAGCCAAAACCAAGAGTCAGTCACTTAACCAACTAAATGACCCAGGTGCCCCTGTTTTTAAATCTCTCGAGGCTCACATTAAAGTAAAAATCTGGGGAAGATAGTCCTCACAGGGACACCTTATAGTTTTAGGCTGTATCATCCAGTTATATAGCCCACCAAATTTGGAACAACTTTGACCCATAAAAAGCCAGTTTCCTAAAATAGATCTAAAAACCTTAATGAGCACCTAAAGGCTTGCGCTGGCAATGATAAGGGCTCAGATCTTTGCTCTTGCTCTAGATTTTAAAATCCCAGTATCTAAAGCTAATGAAGCCAGTGGAATTCATGGTCTAGGATAAAAGTCAAACATCAGATCTGGAAGAATTCTATATTTAGTTTATTTGAAGATTTGAACACTGTAAATTTCATGTGCTCTCTCCTGGTCTCCTTCCAGAATCTATTTCAATAAATCATTTAACATAAGTTATTATGTAACCTAGAACATTAACCTTTTGTGGATTTGGACTAATTGGGCTGTAAAATTTTGCTATGTAACTGATGGTCTAGCTATCAGGAGGGAGTTGGCTATTTTTGACTACAAAGAAAATCCATTGACAAATATGACAGGTAATCTTTAAACAAACCTATTTTAAAATGTTTTAAAAGTTGTTTTTGTTTGTTTGTTTTTGTAAATGAGAGTATCTGATGTTAACTTTAGAAGCAGAATTATGGGAAGGAACAGAAAAGACCATCCCCATTTGAAACGACGTGGATGGAACTGGAAGGTATTATGCTGAGCGAAATAAGTCAAAAAGAGAAAGACATGTATCATATGACCTCACTGATAGGAGGAATTCTTAATCTCAGGAAACAAACTGAGGGTTGCTGGAGTGTGGGGTGGGGTGGAAGGGATGGGGTGACTGGGTGATAGACACTGGGGAGGGTATGTGCTATGGTGAGCACTGTGAATTGTGCAAGACTGTTGAATCACAGACCTGTCTCTGAAACAATACATTATATGTTAAAAAAGAAGAAGAAGAAGAAGAAGAAGAAGATAGCAGGAGGGGAAGAATGAAGGGGGGGAAATCAGAGGGAGAGATGAACCATGAGAGACGATGGACTCTGAAAAACAAACTGAGGGTTCTAGAGGGGAGGGGGTGGGAGGATGGGTTAGCCTGGTGATGGGTATTAAAGAGGGCACGTTCTGCATGGAGCACTGGGTGTTATGCACAAACAATGAATCATGGAACACTACATCTAAAACTAATGATGTAATGTATGGTGACTAACATAACAATAAAAATTAAAAAAAAAAAAGAAAAAGAAAAAAAAAAGAAAAGAAAAGACCATCCTTGGATAATTCAACTTTGGTCCATGAAATATGAAGTTTAACTGGCAAACTGGCTTTGAGTAGGTCCCCTTGCTTGCTTACATTCTTCACTTTTATAAATGAGGTGTCCCTAAAAAAATAAAAAATTCCATCTGGTTCCAAATTATACTGTTATTTAAAGTATTAGGAATCCTAATTATTTCATTTCTCCATCTCTGAAGGATATTTGCTTATCCATTCTTTTTCAGACATGTTTACAGTTATTACATATTTTACAAATATTTATTGAGCACCTAATATGCACTACACACATAGTTACCAGATATTTAGCAATGCATGGCCCAAATAGCAAACATCTCTGCTGCCCTGAAATTGACATTCTTATTGGGGGGGAAATAAAGTCAGAGGGTGTTAAGCAGAAAATTCAAAACAAGGAAGCAAAAATAATGACTTGAATGGAGTAAGGTGTGACAATTTAAATAGAAACCCTCACTAAAAAGGTGACATTTAACCAAATATGTGAAGGGGGTAAGGAAAAGAGACATGTGGAAACCTGAAGGCAGAACACTCTAGGGAAAGTCAACTGGAAGTGAAAACGACCTCAGACAAGAGCGAGTGTGTTCATGTTCCAGGAAAAGCTAGGAGCCCAGTAAGAGTAGAGCGGAACAAGCAAAGAGATCAGTGGAACATGAGGTTGGAGAGAAAAAAGGGGAGTTGAGGGATTAAAGCCTTGCAGGTCATTGTGTAGATGTGGTCTTTTGCTCTGAGTGAGTTGGAAAACCATTGGGGTTCTTTGGGCAGAAGATGTAATATGATCTGCCTCTCCCTGTCTGCCGTGTTGAGACGGAGGAAAGATCAGTTAGAGGAATATTTATAATAGTCCAAGCAAAGGGGAATATTGATGGGACCAAGACCGTAGCAACGTCAGAGCTAAGTGGTCGGATTCTGGATATGTTATCAAAGTATTGCCAACAGGATTTGCTATGGGATCGGAAGTGGACATGAAAGAGAAATCCTTTTTACAGAGGATTTCAAAATATTTGGCTTCAGGAATTGGAAGGATGCTAGTGCACAGACTGAAATTAAGCTCTGTCAGCTCTGCCACCATGTGACACAGGGCAAGTTAATAGTTCTCTCCATTTTTTACTATAAGCTGGCATAATAGTATTATTTACCAATATGAAGTTTTTTATGATTATTAGTGCTAATAGAAAGTTCTTCAAACAGTACCCAACACATAGAAAGCCCAATATAAATGTTTGCTATTGCTGTTGTCATTATGTTGAGAAAAACAGTGGGGACAAGATTTGGGGAAAGAAGTTCAAGATTTAAATTTGAGACATGTCATGTTTGAGACACGATATATCAGCAATCCAAGTAGAGATGTTGAGGAGTCAAATTTATATATACATTCACATATGCATGAAACGAGAGATTCAGTTTCAATGTTATCAATGTATAGGGGGTGCTTAAAGCCCAATTCTGGATGAGATCACCAAGAACGGGAGGAGTTCTGAAGATATAGCCCTAGAACACTTCAACACAAAGGGGAAGGAGCCATAAGAGTGTCCTAGAAGCCAAATCAATTGTTTCAAGGATAAGGGAGCAATCAATTAAATACTTCTGATTCATTAAGTAGGAAAAAGACTGAGAATTTATTGCTGGATTTGGCCATGTGGAGGTCATCAAGAGCTTTTTGGTAGAGTGGTAGGGGTGAGGGCTTGAGAGGGGTCCATGGGGAGAAAAAGGAAGAGAAAAACTAGAGACAGTGAATAAAACTAAGTCTTCCCAAAAGTTTTGCTGTGAAAGGCAATAAAGAAATATGTCAGCAACTGAAACAAAGTGAAATCAACAAACAATATGTTAATGTGTGGGAAATAGTGTGTGCTGACAGGAATAACCCAAAAGGAAGGGAAAAACTAATGATGGATGAGGAGAGAGGAAGATGAATTATTCCCATCCCACCCCTGCAAGTGGGGAGAAGGGAAAGCTGATCCAGGAGAAGCTACAGTGTGATTTGGGATCCCCCAGGCTGGGAGTTCCCATGCCCCCTGGAAGTACAAATTTGAGTGAGGACTTTCCCACCACTGCAAGAACCCTTCATTACTTCTGCCTTCTAGGTAATATGAAAAATATCAAATTATCATTCATATAGTGCATTACTGTCTGGTTTAGAACACAAAATCCAGCAGAGAATGGAGGTCTTGGGCCCCCAGACGTTTCACCCCAAATTGTCCGAGCCCCTACCTCCCTTCTGTAGGAATACTGGCCTTCCTTAGCAGAAGCTCAGTAACAGTCCCCACCAACTGCCAGGGACGTTATAGGATTAACTAATTGAGCCCACAGAGTACTAATGAGAGGACTATTATAATTCTTTTTGAGAAGAGGGAACTGAGGTTCTTTGTGGGTAAGTTAATCACTCCGGAGATTTGAACTGAGATCTAGTGGACCACTGAGCCTGAGCATTTCCCATATAAACCACCTGCTTTACCATCCATCCCATTCCATTTCATGTCAGTCTTGCTGAAGGCCAGACATCAGTTACAGAAGGGCAACTGGATCAGAGACTCACTTACCCCCCCCACCCCACCCCTAAAGGGATATATTATTTATAATATGCACACAGAGTTCCTTGAATGAAAGGGGTGATTGCTAAAATGGATTCACCTATTTATGTAAAACTGGGACCCAATTTTACTGTGTAATTAGTCAGTGAACACTGATAAATGTGAATTTCATGGCACCTTCAAAAAGCTATTTGCGTGCCTTCCTGGCATCACAGAAACTTCAGAGTCCAGTTTTAATGTGAAACGCATCACTGCACCTCAGAGCTATATAGCACTTTGAAAGGAAGACTCACAAAGCCCAGATTTGAAGTTTGTGTCACGTTTGACATCAGCCTGGGTATGTGGGAATCCAGCAGGAAAGTCACTTACACGGAGAACATAGGAACCAAGGGCCCTGATTTTTTCTGATAGTAGCACTAGATCTCTC
Source organism: Phoca vitulina (assembly GCF_004348235.1). Classification (NCBI taxonomy): domain Eukaryota; kingdom Metazoa; phylum Chordata; class Mammalia; order Carnivora; family Phocidae; genus Phoca; species Phoca vitulina. The sequence goes on along the minus strand of NW_022589741.1, from coordinate 3,865,915 downwards.
ACTAGATCCCAGAGCTCTCCTTAAGTGGAACTTACAGCTGCATCCATCAAGTAAGACCTATTTGATTCCCTACTATACACCATGTACTGTTTTAGACAGGACAGGTGCACCTTCTGCCCTTTGTGTAACTGTAGTCAATAGAACTTATCCGATTTCAGTTTCTCCTTCTGCAACATGAATATCATAGGATTTGACTGGAAGGGTGTGAAAGAATTCCAGGTGAGGCTATTGGAGACTCCTTTTCTAATTCTCACATTAGTGAGCACAGGGTAAGCACACAAAAGTTCCTCTTTACTTACTACTTGCCAGAGATGTTTGAGCCCTGGACACAGAAGAGTGACCTGAAGTGGGGTAAATTATTTCCTCTCTCATCTACCATTTCCATGTGCTGTTGGAATGATAATAGTGCCCACTTCCAAGGATTGGTGAGGATTAAACCACATGAATAATGTAAATCACCCAATTAAAGGTCTAGCATCTTCAATAAGTTGCTTTATTTATATAAAGTGCTTTGAACTCTTCAAATTAAGGGTATGTTAAATGCATATTACTCTTAAATTCTCCCTTTCCAGTTTCAGACTCTGCCATGTTCTAATAAGGCCAAGGGAGGCAGATTTCTCATTCACACCTAACCTCTTAGGAATTCCCAGATCCCATTCATTTCCCCAATAATAAAGAAATGTGCATTAAGCATTCATTTACATTTTTTCTTTCTTAAATGGGTTATCAAAGAGCTCAACACATTTATATTGTCCATTTGAAGTAACTCAAATGGTCTAATTCAGATTTGGCATGCAAAAAAGTCCTAGAATATAATGCAAAAAAATTTACTATTTTAAACACTTTCTCAGCTTTGATTGTCTCACCATAGGGCAAAGTTTGAATTTTAAGAAATATATATTCTCAATCTATGCATCCTTATACTTTACTTTGAGAGAGGTTGAATTTTGTCATGATAGTATCAGAGCTTTATATGGCAGATTTCAGGATATTTACCTGCTTCATCTCCTTTGATTTTCAAAAAGGGCAAAATATTATCTCTATTTTACCACTATGTAAATTGAAATTCAAAAAAATGATGCAACCTGCTCAGAGCCACAAAACCAGCTTATTGCCGAGTAGAGATTCAAACCCTTGATGTCTAACTCTCGCTAGTCTTTTCACTACACCTAGTCAATGACTTCTGAAGACTTCATGCACTCATCATCTCATTCACCATGTCCATGGTAGGTTTTATCTGGCAGTATTCCTTTAAAAGTTATTTCATTAAGTATTTTTCCTCTCTTATTAGGTGTGATGCTAGGAATGAATAATATCCACCAGCAGACATCATTGCAGAAACACATTAAAGATTAGAACTGGGATGAGTGTTTTGAAGAACTCTGTGATGTTGTGGCAACACATAATGAGGACATTTCGTCTAGTCCCGGTAGTGAGGCCGGGAAATGCTTCCAGAAGGAGCGACAACTAAGCTGAAATCTGAAGGGTAAGTGGCAGCCACCCAGGCAAAAGAAAAGTATTCCCAGAAAAGGAAAGAACACAGGACAGTGAAAGCAGCACAAAATAGTATGTCACAAAGAATTTCAGGGGAAAACAAAAACAAAAAACAGGGAAGCCAGAACAGAACCAAGATGGGGATAGGATAGCGTGAGATGAGAGGAGACAGCCCACAATATGGATTTTCATCACTATCTTAGGAAGATATATTTACCTTCTTCTCCTGCTGCTCTAACACATATTGACAGAGCACTCATCGCCTACCGGGCACAATATAGTAAGTGCCAGGGGAGCTGGGTCTCCCACGTCAGGCTCCCTGCTCGGCAGGAAGCCTGCTTCTCCCTCTCCCACTCCCCCTGCTTGTGTTCCCTCTCTTGCTGTCTCTCTGTCAAATAAATAAAATCTTAAAAAAAAAAGAAAGAAAGAAAGAACTGGCATTCGACAAAGTGGACAATCGGATCTAACACATTTAAGAATGTTGTTGTGGTCAGCACAAAGGTCTCGAAAGAAAGACGTCAACAAGCAAGAACAGGCCAGGGTCTTTGACAGAGGAGAGAAGATGGGAAGCTGACCAGCAGACAAGACCAGTGTCCCTTAAAAAGTGCGATTGGGTAGAGTATAGAACAAGGACACTCTCCATGTAGGTGCTCTACCTAATTCCTTTGGGTTTGCTTACAGATTCATTATTGATTTTGAAAATACTGAGCTAGTTGCCAGTCACACATATATTCATTTTCTTCTCTTACCCTCCTCTTTCTAAATCCATTTTATAGACAAAAGGCTACAGCTCATGAAGGTAACGATAGACCCTGTGTCTTGTAGCCAGTGGTTTGCAAAGCCAGGATTCTCTGGCTCCGTAACACGGTGTACAAATTCCTGAATGACAAGTTCCTTTATGCCGCCTGCTCCAAAGAAGTTCCTTCCAGGGAGAGAATGCATTGGTCAACTGCCATTAGTATTCAGGTCCTCTGGCCAGCCATAGTCTCTAAAATAAACACTTCCATCGGGTTGTAAAACAGTCCCCTGTGAGTGGGGATAACCTGATTTTTCAGACCCCATCTACTCCCTCAAATCTAATATATCAATCAGGTAAATTTAAGGAACTGACCAACTCAAGAACAGCTCAGAGCATACTGGACCCACCAGAAAGCTGCCATCCTTGGGGACCCAGCCTGGACATCCTCTTTCTATATCCCTTCTATTCAAAGGCCATAACCCCTATTTCTCATTCTCCTCCATCTGTCCTCAGAAGGCTGCTGTGGTTTATGCAAAAGGCTCTTGGGTGTTCACTGTAACGGCATGACACAGATTTCTGAGCTATTTTGGCAAGAGGCTTGTCCCATGTTGTCCTCACATCAAAGATTTTCCAGAGGTTGTCTAATTCCACGGCTTCGTCTTATCTTGACTAGTCCCTAAAGTGCAGGTTCCAACAACAACAGGGAGCCTTAGCAGCTGTTTTTGTGATATAATTTCAGGGTCAACAAGGAGGCATCGCTGACCCTCGTAAAATTAGGTCTCCATCTGCTTAATAAGGTCTAAACATTCACAGATTTATTCCTTTAAGCTGTGGCTTCCTGCATTTCCCACATTTCAAACACCCCTAGGAAGCCAGTATATTAAGCTTTGTCAGTCACTTACATCCTACTGAGCCTGAGTTTATCACATCCTCCATCTACAGTAAGTTTTTAAAAAGTCAGACTCAAGAGGAAAGGCTCAGAGCATGAGGCTTTAAGAGAGAAAGGGACTGGGGCACCTGGGTGGCTCATTAAGCATCTGCCTACGGCTCAGGTCATGATCCCAGGGTCCTGGGATCGAGCCCTGCATCAGGCTCCCTGCTCGGCGGGAAGCCTGCTTCTCCCTCTCCCACTCCCCCAGCTTGTGTTCCCTCTCTCACTGTGTCTCTCTCTGTCAAATAAATAAATAAAATCTTTGGAAAAAAAAAGAGAAAGGGACTGGGGATATGGGTCTCTGCCTTTCTGGAGCCCAGTTCTGGGAGAGGGGAAGGTCAAATGTATGGTTTACAGTCATTCCCTCCATGGTCTCTCCCCAAACCCCCACCCTCAGTTCTATATGCTATCTGAATAATCTTTGTTATTTTTTTAGTACTAAATAAGGAGTTCAAATTGAGCTTGTATTACCTACTTAGTACTAGACAACAGTATGGAAATTCAACCTTGAAATCCAAATGCCAGTTCTACCTCTTATTACCTTTGTCAATATTCTCTACTTCACTCAGTTCTCTCTTTGCCATCTTGCACCTGCCATCACCCTCTTAGCCTTGTCACTCAACTGTAAGCTTCCTAAGAGAAGGAATCTTGCTCACCACTGTGTCCCAAGCATCTACAACTGGGACTGCCAGAGTCTGTGCTCAATGAGCATTTGTAGAAAAAAAAAAACATTTTAAAGCAACAGTGACCTTCCTACAGCCAATCTTCAGTTCTTATCCAGTTAACGTCTCTGCCTCATGTGTTCACCACTTCCCCATTCTTGGAACCCTTTCTCCCTTGATATTGATGTTCCCATGCCTTTCTGGTGAGGTGGGGGTGAAGGGACAGTAGTAGTACACTGATTAGGAGTTTAGACTCTGGAGTCAAATAATGTTACAAATCAAGTTCTTTTACTCACTAATTTTGTGATCCAGATACATACTGAACTCCCCAGTCTTACTTCTTTGTGAAAAATATGTGGATCTGAAGATATTTCCTCACCAGATTATGAAGACTGTGTAAAAATAATCGCCGTTAGGGGCACCTGGGTGACTCAGTTGGTTTAGCATCCGACTCCTGATTTCACCTCAGATCGTGGTCTTGGGGTCATGGGATCAAGCCTCATGTTGGGCTCCACGCTCAACATGGAGTGTGCTTGAGATTATTTCCCTTCCCCTTTTCCACTGGTGCTCTCTCTAAAATAAACAAGTCTTTAAAAAAAAATCACTGTTAATACTGCACAGTGTCATATACTTAATACACAATCAATACATAACTAGATTTTAATAGTATTTGGTTCCTTCTGCTCCTCCTTGTTCACCTGTCACTTAAATATTTACTGAGAAAACTAAATATTCCTCAGAGTCCCATGTCTTGTTCTTAACTCTACTCTTCGTAAATTCCCATCTACCCTGTAGCCTCCATCATCCATTCTATCTGATTTGATGCTTGATTCTACACCCCTGGTCCAGATCTCATTTCTGAATCGTAAACCCCTAATGGCAGGTACAGCTGTGAGGCCACCCACAGACTCGTTTGTACACTGCTAGGCTTCCTCTCCCAACCTCCCTTATAGTTTCATACAGCAACGTGAGTGAATTCTGCCCATGAAATACAGCACCCATGTACTCAAGCCACCCATAGGATTGGCTCATTAAACACTTTCCGTGTGTGCGTCCATTCCTTCTCTCCTCCCATCTGCTGGCTGAGGCAGATCATGTAGGAAGTAGTATGGTAACAGGACTGGAGAAGCCAGGAAGGCTGCCTGGCAACCAGGAATATCTGCATTGGTCTTTGCATGAGCAAGAAATAAACTTTTCCTGGGTTAAGAGGTCAAGGTTTAGGGAGATTCATTAGAGCACCTAGGGTTCCTTACCCCAACTAACATACACTTTATCTAGTTTCCTGGTACACATTGTTATTGAGCTGTTGCTCCTACAATTCCCACTTGGTATGCCTACAGTTGCATTCATACTTGTTGCAATGTTTACAACACCTCACGTGACAAATAATGAAAGTGGGAGGATCTTCTGGAGCCTCCCACACTCACCTCACAGAATAGCACAACGTTGGTGGGTTTACCTCAGTCCTGGGTCCACCTCAGTAGCTCACGAAATGCTACTGTCAGCATACCAAGAATGGCTAAGTTTCTCATGAGCAGTGTCCCATTACACCAGATTGCAAGGCAAATTTATGATGCCAGAATAAAGATTTATTCATGTGCAGTAAGAACGGTCAAGTACAATGGCTACTTGAATCACCCTCACTAGCACCTTCTCTCCCTTTAGGAATACTGCAAGTAATTCAGAATTAACTGAAGATGCATCTTGAATTAAAGCAACAGGAATTTATTTGGGGATTTGGGAGGGCTGATGCTGCTGACCTCTGGTAGTCTGATTTATATCATCTAATAATATTAATATGAATTTTCCTTCCCTCATTCTTCTCTCCTGTATCTCATCAGTACTTCATTCTTTGTTGAATCTCTCATCTTCTGTCCATTCCCAATGTTTCTATCTTAAGTCAGGCCCTCCCCATTCAAACCTCAGGCCTAATAATTTCATCTCCCTACCTATACTTTTACTCCATTTTTATCAATATTCTACCAATCTAATACTCATCACTGTTAAAATGCATGTCCAACACAGTCTCTCCAGTTTAAAATCCATCAATATTTTTCATTAGTATAAAATTCAAAGACAGTAAGTGACTTTTAAGCCCTTTCATGAACTGCCTCCTGCCTACCTCTCCAATCTCATTTACTGCCAATTTCCCCATGCTCTAGCCATGCTAAAATTTTTGCAGTTCTCTCAGAATAGGACAGCCTCTTTTTTAGTATATAAGCCATGTGCTTTACACATAATAACCTTCTCCTCCTTTCTTCCTTTGACTCCTATATGATTCACCTGTCACAAATCCTCGATTGTTAATCTCTAATACATCATAGATCTAACATAGATCCTTGCATACTCTAATTTTCTTGTTTACTAATTTATCTTCTGCTAAATGGTGAGCTACTGAACAGAAGGACTTTCCTATTTTAACTTCGTGCCACTAACTTAGTATAATATGTAGCACATAGTTACCTGGCAAATATTTATAAGATGAATAAATTAATAAATGACTGAAATGGGTCAGTCATTTTTGATGAGTAACTCTTCTGGGTACTTCCAATATATTATGTCACTAATTTCTACAGCAAAGTTCCCCCCCCCCAAAAAAATAGATTTCATTATCCCTATTTTGTACTTGAAGAAATCATTTTAAGAGTTGATTTTCTCCAAGATCCATAGCTAGTAAACTGAAAGCCAAGATTTGAACACAGATCTGACTCTAGAAATACCTAATCTGCTGGACCATTCTTTTTGAACCTATAATCAGTTGCACAAGGAGTTCAGCTGAAGATCAGCTGGCCGGGAACCAAAGTTTCATGTAAGAAATGAGTTCTTAATTAGAATTGGAAAATGGGACAGGTTTAGATACATTGGTAAATGAAGATGGACTCCTTCAGATGAAGAAGGCTTACCCCAAGAAAACCATGCCCAAATAAATCCATGCATTTATGAGAACACTACGTTTTCTTACTTTTTTATTGAGAAACAGAACTTAATCCTAGCCCTCCCTCCATGAAATTAATCTGATTTTAAATAGAATGTTTTCAATCCTGAAGTTAGAAAAATAATGTAATTGTGGTTGCAGATAAAATGATAGTATTTTTATTGCAGAGCAATACCTTCTATACTATTCATTTCTAAAGAAAGAGCAAAAAGATTCAATGCTCACAACAAATCAGTTATTACATCAGCTTTCAGTGACTTTCCAGTTCCAGCTGAAGGAACATTTTTACCAACATATCATCATATTCATCTATTGTGAGAATTTAAAGCACTGAATTACCCTAGGAAGCTTGGGGATAAAAATAATAAAATGCTTTAAGATGTCAGAAACTTGGAATTGAGTTCAATATTATTTTTAACAAGCAGTCTGGGGCTGTTACTGGTTTCTTGGATTATTTTTCCTCTCATGTACATGGCACTGCACACAGATCTGAAATAGTTCACTTTTTCCAGCTGCTCATTCCTAAATGCAAAGAGAACACTGAAAAACAGAGTTCCCTCTACCCCTCATGGATGGGTAGATCCACCATGATAGAGTTGAAGGGAACACAAGCTAGAGAGTGGACAATCTTTATGAACATCTAACTGAGAGCAGCTAACTGGGACGGCCATTTTCACCTGCATCACACCCTTTTTTTTGTTAATACACATGGCTTATGGAAGTAATTTGTCCAACATCTCACAGAGAGCATGGGCAAAGTCAAGGCTAAAACTTACTTTGTATTTTGTGCTGAAAGTTCAGGGGACACTGATTCACCCGTCACTCCTTCCTTCCACTTCGATGCTAAGCAAGAGCAAATAAACCCGAGGAATCAAACGGGTGGGCCAAAATACGTTTACAAGTATTGGTTGCTAACAAAGCTAAACTGAGCAGCACAGTGGGGCCTCCCTCTCCCCTCCATAAACCTATCCTTGCAATGCGCAAGTCATAAAAGTCTCCATCAAATAGCAAGTGGGTTGGTGGGGGGGAACCAAGGAGAACAGAGCTGACCAGCCAGAAAGGAGACCTATTTCATCTGCCATCTCAAGGAACAAGAACAACACACACCATTTTGAGTAAAGGCAGGACTGACAAAGCAAGAGCAATGGCTCATCTTGCCCACATCACCATAGAATGGCCCTACCTCCTGGCTTGCATGACCAATATATTGGGTGATAGTCATTCTTCCCAAGGGGAGGAACAAGTGGGAGCCAGAAGTCACTGCTCACACCTCAGAGAGGAGTACAAGTCCTTCATGAAAATGAGCCACAGGAGTCGAGATCACCCATAACACTTTTCCCAGGATTCAGCTTCTGAAGCATATTGTAAGTCTGTACAAGTTCTGTAGGCAATTTCAAGTGTGCATTGTAAGAGTATTTGAGGTTTTAAGATCATGATCCAAAGATGATAAAAGCAGCATAGAAGCACCATAGCATGGGGAAGGCAACCTGCAGGAACATTTTTCATTGTGGCATGTATACTCATTATTTTTACATATATATAATTTATATATATGTTTTATTATTATAATAAATATATTATTAAAAATTAAAAATGTCATATATATTATAATGAAAATTTCATTATTATATGTTCATATATTAGCTATCATGTGTAATTATATAATTACTTTTGAGAATTAAGTGCTCTTCCTCTCAAATATTACAAAAACAAAGTAATTTAACCTTTGATGTGGCTAAATCAATGCCTGCCTTGATTTTCCAGGTGCTTTTCTCCCCACGGAGATTAGAAACAGGTTTTTGTGTTTGTCCTTCCCACAAATCATCATCAGTGTTAGGACAGTCACAAAATGTGGAACTGAACTAAACTACCTGAAGGTTAATACGCCTGTATTCTGACCGTATTTTTTAAGTAGGCACCACATCCAATGTGGGGCACAAGATCAAAAGTCACACGCTGCACCGAGCCAGCCAGGCGCCGCCCAATACACTCGTAATTCTGCTTCACCAACATCCCCACAGTATCTAGCACTGACTATTTAGTGGGAGATAAATGAATGTTTTATTAAGAGACACAGAACCTAGAAAAAGACTTTCTTCTTCAGAAAGCCCATGTTCGGTCTTCAAAGATTTTTTGACATTCCGGCAAATACTTTCAAGTTTTATGTACGTGGAAACATCCCACCTCACCCCTAGTGTTTAGGTTTTGTTCCTGAATAGTCTCAACTCCTCTGATCTACATCTTACCCTTTTCCCCCCCAAATCCTCTAGCTACCTACCTCACCACCTTTTTGCTATCTGTTATCTCCTCTTCCAGCTTGACACACAATACACAAATACACTTTTTCTAGTAACTCTGCCTTTCATTCACATTCTTAGCTGGAGTATTCAAAGGTATCCTTCGAAATAACATACGTACTAGTTCTGCCAGAACCTTGGGATCACCCCCATCTCCCTGAGCTTCTCACCAAATATAGTCTGACCAAGCTTTGTGTCCCCAGTAGAAAATGTGTCTTCTATGCCAAAGAAATCAAACACTATCTAAAACACGTGCTAGTTCTCTCTTTCGCGATAACTACATAACCCAATGCTGGCCAGTTTGCCATTTTGTCAGAAAAGCTCGCAGCTGCTCTCAGTGCTTGCCTATATAGTCGTTAAACATCCAGTAATATTTCTGTACTTTTTAGATTTTTGTGCAATTTAACTGTCAATGATAGCCTCTCTTATCTTGCAATAGCTATCCTAATAATCCAAATAAATAACCAGTGGGTAGACCTCTCAACACCTGCTTTCCTAAGCTGTGTGTGTATATATAGTTTTTGTGGTTGGTGCTGTTTTTCCTATTTTTTAGGTAAGCAAATTGGACTGCCTAAGGTTTAAGCAATTTGACCAAGGTCTGATTAAAATTTGCTTCAAACCCTCACTTCCATAGCTTTCAATGTCCAAGGTCCTCCCTGACAGTTTCTCAGAATTCCTGGGTGTTTCACAATCCCAAATCCCTGTTAGTCCCGGAGTTCTTGCTTTCTTCTTTGATACATCTGATGGTGCCTACTCTTGAGACCTTACAAAACCAGTAATGGCCCTTATGTTTCCTTCTTTGGTTAGAAGAAATGAAATAACTAGAGAAGATAGATGTCAACATGTCAGTTACATTAATAGACCTGACTGGAGAAAGGATCTTTACATCTACAGCCAAATGCATTTACTAATTATCTCCTCTAGAATACCATGGGTCCAGGGCGCCTGGGTGGCTCAGTCAGTGAAGCGTCTGCCTTCGGCTCAGGTCATGATCCCAGGGTCCTGGGATCAAGCCCCGCATCGGGCTCCTGCTTGGCGGGAAGCCTGCTTCTCACTCTGCTCCTCTCTCCTGTTCCTGTTCTCTCTCTCTCAAATAAATAAAATCTTAAAAAAAAAAAAAATAGAATACCATGTGTCCATCCACCCAGTCACTTTCAGAAATCAAAAGCCACCATCTGTCCCTGACTTTCTCTGTGAGTTTACTCCATGAAGGAGCTGGAAGAATGGTTCTCAAGAAAAATAAGAAGAGCACCCAGAAGACTCTAAATTCATTTCTTCTATCTCACCCATTAGGTAAGTTATTTTCCTGCCGGTGGAGAGAGGTGGAGTGTTATTCCAATGGAAGTCCTTCCTCCTGGAGATAGGACACAAGCAAAGTGAAGATTCCCCCTAAAAGCCAGACATGATACCCGATCCATTCTTCAATTTCCATGCACTTAGGTTTTATTAAAACTTGGGGGGGGGAGAATAAAAATGGGGTAACATAGAGCAATATTCCAGCCTAATTTTATAACAATTTTTAAACACCTGTCCTACAAAGAAAAATTTAGATGCCCTGTGTGGTTTTAAAAATACAGCAATAATGATTCCTGCTATATTCATATCCAACTTTTATGTTCAAGAGTTGGGCATTATGATGGGTTTAACTGAACAAACTTGCTTTCAGTGAGTCTATGAAGTAGATATAATAAAATCCAAAATTAAAGCCTTGAACTACTGAGCAAGTGTACTTGGACATTTTACTGACTGCAGGTGAACCAGGTCAAATCTGATGATCCCATGTGTATGATGCCTCTTGGAAATAGTGGACAGAGTCACTGAAAAGGAGCAAGATAAGCCCCAAGTATATACTGTACATGTTTGAATTCCTTCTGTTTTGACATAAAAAAAAAATTCTTTCAATAGTTCAAAATAATATTCAATATTTTCATTTAATTTGCTCAGTACACAGAAAAATAGACTATATCAAATTTTTGTATTATGGGATTTTCTCAGGCAAGAAAATGACTGGTCCTATAGTCTTGGGGTGGGGGGAAAGAGTCTAGTGGATTAGTTAAATAAGGTATCTAATCCCCAATCTCATTAATTCACATATGTGCTTTAATTAAAAATTTCTTTTAGAATTTTTATGGCACATGAATCTTCCAAGCACCCCTGAGGAGAGTTACTAATATTCTCTTTTAGGCTCGCAGTCACAAATGTCCATGAAGGGCCTACTGGTGAAAAGGGAAGGAAAAATGTCCTAAAATGAAAAGCGAAAGTATTATCAATATTCTGAAAGTGCTTTTAGTGAGAGAAAAATCAGGGACTCCATGGGCAAAATTCTATTTATAAATAAGAAGTTTAAAAATATGTATAGTTATAAGAACCACAAAAATACTTTAGCTGGTTATGGTGGGCCAATAACAAATGCCCTCTACTCCCCGGAAGATGTTCATACCCTCATCTGCTGGATACTTTGGGCAAATACATCCTAATGAGAAAAGGATTTTCTATGGTCATCAAGGTTGGAAACTCTCCTAAATGGTCTAGATGGGCCCAATGTAATTACATGAACCTTACAAGCAGAGAAAATTCTCTGGCTCAGAGATGCAGTGTAAGGAGACAGAAACATGTGGTGGAAAGGGAACGTGGACAAATCAGATAGAAGAGGAAGCCAAAAGAGAAATTCCAATTGTGAGAAGGACCCAGTTTGCCATGGGAGTCTAGGGAGAAGACCAGGACTTCCTTTCAGAAGAAAGGAACACAGGTAGCCTCTAGACACCTAAAAGGACTCCCAACCAACAACCTTTGGGAAAATGGGACTTCATTCCACCAACCACAGTCATGATTTATGCCAACACCCCAAATAAGCATGGAAATGGATTCTCCCCCGCAACCTCAGGTATGTGCTCAGTTCAGCACATGCTTTAATTTCTGTTTTAGGGGACTTGAAGCAGAGAACCTACTCAGGTTTTGGGAGGAAAAATCAAGAAATAGTGGGCTCAATTTATTTTAGCAATTCCTTTGTTGTGGGTTTAATAGTGTCCCCCCAAATTCATGTCCACCTGTAATAGGATCTTTGTAGATGTAATGGTAAGGATCCAGGTGAAATCATACTAAATTAGGGTAGTCCCTGAATCCATGGACAGTGTCCTTCTCAAAGATAGTCAAGGACACACAGAGACTCAAGGAAGGTGGCCATGTGAGGACATAAGCAGAGACTGGAGTTAAGCTGCCAGGAGCCATCACAAGCTCCAAGAGGCAAGGAAATGCTCTGCTCTAGAGCCTTCACAGGGAGCATGGCCCTGCCAACACCTGAATTTCAGACCTCTGACCTCCAGAACAGTAAGAATCAATTCCTGATGTTTTAGATCCTCAAGCTTGTGGTCATTTGACATGGGAGCCCTAAGAAATTAACACACCCTTCAGCACAAATAACTATCCCCATACCATTTATGCTACACTGCCTTCATTTTCTACGGCTCCATTCTTCGCCTCCCTGATACGTGAATACTGGGTGCTGATCGTGCACAGTTCTACCTTTCTGTTTTATACAAGTTGCACAAAGAATGAAATTAAGCACTTGAGGGGCGCCTGGGTGGCTCAGTTGGTTGGGCGACTGCCTTCGGCTCAGGTCATGATCCTGGAGTCCCGGGATCGAGTCCCGCATCGGGCTCCCTGCTCGGCGGGGAGTCTGCTTCTCCCTCTGACCCTCCTCCCTCTCATGCTCTCTGTCTCTCATTCTCTCTCTCTCAAATAAATAAATAAATAAATCTTTAAAAAAAAAAAAAAAAGAAAAAAAAGAAATTAAGCACTTGAGTCACTGCAGTTGATCATTTTTCTTCCTCTTCTCTTTTATGGCAAATTGCTGAAAATGACAGACTTAAGAGTAACTCTCCCCATCTTTAAGTATTTATGGTCCTATGGGGAGTCATCTTCAGTTCCTGTGTGGTTCTCCACTTCTACTGATCTGGCAAGCCCAGCTGAAGCAGTCCTTGAAAACCCATCCAGGGAGGGCTGAACACGCAGCAAGAGTTTTGAACACACAGCGGGAGGGCTGAACATGCAGCAGGAGGGCTGAACAGAGCGAGGATTGCTCATGCCTTGGGATGTGTTAGCAGCTCTATCTCCGGATCTTGTTTGGCACTTTTTCATCACTTCTAGGTCTTTGTAAAATGTAATTTTTTTCTAAGTTGTTTTCCTTATTTTGTTGAATTACCTTTCTGTATTTTCCTGCAGCCTGTGGAGTTTCCTTACAGCAGCTATTTTGCAGGTACCTGGGTGGTGCAATAAGTTGTGCATCTGACTCTTGGTTTCAGGCCACAGTTGTGATCTCAGGATCCTGGGATTGAGACCCATGTAAGGCTCTGCACTCAGCAAGGAATCTGCTTGAGATTTTCTCTCCCTCTGCCCCTCCTTCTCCAGCAGCACGCACTCTCAAATAAATCAGTCTTTAAAAATCAAAACAAAAACAGCTATTTTCAATTCTTCAGTGGGTAAGTCACTAATCTCCATGTCCTTGGGTTTAGTTGAAGATGACGGTCATCTTTTGGTGAGGTGCTATTCCTTTCACTGTTCATGTTCCTCCAAGTTATGTTGGCATCTTTGCATTTGAAGCAGCCCTCTCCTTCAGTTTTTACTAACTGCTTTTGGGAGAGAGCTACTCTGGAATCCTGGAATACCAGGATTCTGCAGTTACCTCATATCTCCTAGGAGTAACGTGCTCTACACTTCCTGCTCCTTCCTGGGGCAGAATTCTTAAGCTTGTATGCCTTTGCTGGAGGCTAAAATGCACCAATCCATATGCTGATAGATCCACTCTTTTGTTTTCCAAAAAGATAGTCTGAAGCCCGAGTTGTTTGCATTCTTGCCCTGGCCCAGAGTCAGGACAGCTGAGTCATGGCTCAGCTTCATGCCAAGAGCTTCATGCCAAAGTTCACTCTCACCACCGCCTTTGGGACTATGCACAGGGAGAATCACAGAATGGGGAGGAGGCACATGGTGAGGCTCATTGGCAGCTCCCTGATGGAGTCTGGCATGCAACTGGTAGGATCTGCATACCTTTAATGCCTTCTGAGGATCCCATCTGCCACTCTTCCAGTCCTTTCCTACCCGCAGTCACATAGCTCATGACGCAGTACTCCAGATGGAAGGGGAGAGAAATGAGCCCCTTCAGCAACATCTTGCACGGACGGGGAAGCTGGGTACTCACTCACATGCTCTCTTCCCCCTGTGGGAGAAATCATGGGCAGAGGAAGAGCTCTCTTGGCCCTAAGCTGTGCTTTGTTGGGGAAAGGGTGTGGGAAAAGTAAAACTGCTTTGCACTGTACTCCAACTCATGTGTTTTGCTCCCATGGTTTGCTGCAACTTCTCTAGAAACAAACTCTACAAGGCTCCCTTGTTCATGGGTGATTATTTAAGACAGTGTTTTCCAGGGGCACCTGCACTACAGCCAAAAGTGCCTGGAGCTGGCTTATAGGCCACTGCAAAGTCCACATCTAGAACCAAGGTCTGCCTGCCTATTATCCAAATGCTCCAGTAGGCAAGATTCCCCCTGGTCCTTTGGTGTTTGGTGCTAAATCCCACAGCTCCCTCAAAGTCACAGCTGTCTGTGGATGGATGCCAAATTTTTGTTGATGTTTCAAAAATGATGGCTGTCTTATGCTGTCATGATGCCGACGCTTTTATAAGTATTTTATATACTATTTTGCAAACATAATCCAGAAATAATTTTTAAGTTACCTTTAAACACAAAATTAAATTCATTAAAGAAATGAAAGCGTTCAATTTTAGAAACTCTTTTTCCTATTAAAAGGCAATGAAAAAAAATGGTACGATCAACTTGGCTGTTGTCTAAAGGCATTTGGAGAAAACCAACAATGACCACTGATGACCCCTGCAGGAAAACAGAGGTGGGACCACCCTACAACAGACACCACTACCTATCAACAGTCATTCTACCCCCACACGCTTGTTCTTAATACGCACAACCCTCATCTGGTGGTTCTGTTCTTCACCCTTATATTTGCTCAGAGAATGTGACCACACCCTCCCTAGCTTCAGAGAGTAAATCATGGTATAGTTTCGTATCTATCAGAGTGGTTGCTTTTCCTGTGCCATGGGTGAGTTTGTAGGTGAACACAAAACAATATCCTGGCCAATGGGCTATAATCTGCTGGGGATTTAGGAAAGATATTCCTCATTAACAAAACATGGGGAAAGAAACCCACTTTTTCTTATTACCAGATGTGCTTGGGCCTTTATGTGATAACAGAAATTATAAGAGGCATCTTGCCATCATCAGGCATGACATCACAACAAACTCAAGATGGCGGAACAGACTGTACTTGCATACTTAATGACGGTTGAATCACCAAATTCACTCGAGAACTCTGTCTTTCCATGTATTACGTAAGGACAGCTTTTCCTCGTTTTTCATGCAAATTTTAGCTGGACTTCTGTTACTTATGCAATCATAGCTAATACATTCTCTTTATCTGGTTCAGGAAAAAAAAAATCAAAACAAAAGGTAAAAACATTAAAAGCATTCCTATTAAATTTGGAAGCAACGAAAGGACACCAGCTGTTTAATACCGTTTCACATTGTTTTATAAGAATCAGCCAATAGAAGTAGAAAATCATTTACAGATGAGTAAGTAGACAATTGGAAATTTAAAATTCTGAGCTATGAAACAATTAGAAAAATTTTGTTGCTTTTAGCTAAATACAAATGTACACAGATGACAAATAACTTGGATAATTTAAAATAAAATCCTATTTATAACAGCAACTGTAACAACCACCACCAAAATTCCTAGAAATCACTTCAGTATCTGAAGAAAACTATCAAACTGTAATAAAGGTTTAAGGATTTGATTTTAAGGATTTATACTTGCTCTTTAGGCACTCAATTCCATATAAATGGTATATACTCTTCATCAAAACACCAAAAGAATATTTTTAAATGACAGTATTATTCTGAATTTTAGCTTAAAGAATCAGCATAGGAGAATGTCTGAAAAAATTCTACAAGTGTCATGAAGGAAAGGCTACTCTATATTCAAACAGGTGATAATTCTACAATAATTCCAAGAGTGTGGTAGAAGCACAGAGATTGACAAGTGATGCAAAAAAAAGGTCTATAATGAGACCAAAAGAATTAGGAGATAAGAGTATTTAATAAAATTGGCATTTAGAGTGGGTTTGATTAATCAATGAATGGTTCCTGGTCAAATAGTACGCCATTTTGGAAAACAAAACTGGATCCCTGTATTAGCATACAAAAATAAATCCTATTAATAGATTTAAATGTAAATATTAAAAGTAATATTCCCAATTTAAGATCATAGGGTTAATTTGTAACACCTAAGCTCTCTAAAAAAAAACAAGAAAGGGAAAAGTCCTTGTTCCCAAAAAGGGGTGGTCATTCTAAAAGCCACTGTGGTTAAAAGGGATGAATGCTGATTATTATTTTGTGGACCACGAATAGAATCAGACCAAGTGCTTGGAGCAGAGCCCACATTTCCCAGCCAGGCCCCAGCTGACACAGAGGGCAGCAATCGGGTAAAGCCATCAAAAGTGGATCGGTCCCCCAGCCATGAAAGAAGGTGAGCACAGGAGTCACCTGATCTAGAAATAAAAGGTCATCTGCAAGGATAAGAAACCTCAAGCTAAGAAATACACCCAAGGCTAATTGAAGTCATGCCCCATGTGCTGGATACTAAGGCCCCCCGAGACCCTGGCAGGTTCTTGGCACATGCTTGTGAAACCCTCCAGTGAAGATAAACTTAAAACTAACAATCACCAAGTAGCAAAGTAAAGCAGCATTATAAGAATCAAGGAATATTCACCTCACACAGAAGCACTTAAAACTCTAGAAAATCAGAATAGAGAACTCTGAAAACTTTAGGATAAATACTTTTAACATTTTCTGAATTAAAGTAGTCAATGGGAAGCAAATAAACAAAAGGACAGAAGGCTAATGAAAAAATAGGTAATAAAAATGAGTGGTTGGTTATTTTAAGAGAACCCATTAAAAATTTTAGAAATGAGTCATTTTCAACAAAAGTTTAACTATCAGTAAAAGGATACAGATCTATTCAATAAAAAGTTAATGGCAAATCCAAGTTGTTGAATCAAACTGAGGCAGCCTTTCATAAAATTGAATGAAGAGATTTTTTTTTTTTAACAAGGGTGGAAAGAGAATTAATACAAGTGAATAGGACTAAATGTTCCAATATAACTAGTAAGACTTTCAAGAGACAGTAGGATGGTGGTAGTTAGGCAATGTTTAAAGAAAAATACTGAGAATTCCCACTATTGAAGAAGCACAAGTCCTAAATATTGAAAAAGGTTTTGAATACCAAGGAGGACTAATTTTCCAATCATACACACACACACACACACACACACACACACCCATTATGGTGAAACCTTTGAAATAGATAATCGTAAGAAACAACGAGAGTGTAAAAACAGATTACCTACAAAGATCACATTATTATTAGCTTTTTCACTAGCAACTTTAGATATCAAAAGACAATGGATAAATTTATCTTCAAAATGGTGAGCAAAATAACTCAGAACATTGAACTCCATATCCATCAAAATTGTCATTCAAGAATGAGGACTAAAGATACATGAGGACTGAAAAATTCAGTTTATCTTCCACAAACTCCAATGATAGAACCACAGAAGAATATATTCAACAAGAAAAACAAGCTTAGAAGCAGAATACAAAATAAAAATATGTAACGAAAGTTCTATAATCTGTGGCTAGTTAGGAATAAGACATGAAATAAATGACAATTTTCACAGGGATAATGCCAGGTTGGTATATAATTTTTAAAATTCATTAACATGGAGACTTTGGAGAGCTAACTCAAAGGGAACTAAAAGCCAACTGAAGATTTTGTCTTGTTCAGAATAAAAATAAACTTAAGACATTTTTAGGAAACATTTTTAAAATACATTTTTTAACTAAGCCCTAACTTCCAAACTATTAAGGGGAAAATGAAGCACATAATTTTTTTTTAAAGATTTATTTTATGTATTGGAGGGAGGGAGGTAGAGAGGGAAGGAGATAAAGAGAAAGTGAGAGAGTGAAAGAGACAGAGAGAGAGAGCATGAGCAAGGGGAGGGGCAGAGGGAGAGGGAGAAGCAGACTCCCCATGAGCAGGGAGCCTGATGCTGGGCTTGATCCCAAGATCCTGAGATCATGACCTGAGCTGAAGGCAGATGCTTCAACAACTGAGCCACCCAGGTGCCCTGAAGCACCTAATTTTTTTAAAAAAGATTTTATTTGAGAGAGAGAACACGAGCAGGGCTGGAGGAGTTGTAGAGGGAGAAGCAGACTCCCCACTGAGCAGGAAGCCCGATGCAGAACTCGATCCCAGGGCCCTGGATCATGAACTGAGCTGAAGGCAGACGCTCAACCAACTGAGCCACCCAGGTGCCTGCACCTAATTTTTTTTTTTTTTTAAGTTCAAGCAGTCTGACAGAAAACAGGAAGAGAGTAAAAGAAATATCACAAGGCATGAAATATGATGGCAGAAGGTCAAATTTATCCCCAGACACAACGTATTTTAAAGTGTTAAATGCATCCTTTAAAATAAAGTTTTCTGGGCCATTTGGGTGGTTCAGTTGATGAAACGTCTGACTCTTGATTTCAGCTCAGGTCATGATCTAGGGGTTGTGAGATCAAACTCGGCATTGGGATCTGCATCAGTGGAGTCGGCTTGAGACTCTCTCTCCCTCTCCCTTTGCCCCTCCTGCCTCCATTCACACACATGCCTGTGCACACAGACTCTCCCCACCCCTCAAAACAAAAAAACAAGAGGAACACTCAAAACAAAAGGACACCAAAAAAGTTTAAATTAAATACATGGAAAATGTTAATCTAGATAAATACCAACTAAATTAACATAGTGTAGATCATAATTGAAGATTAACCTCTTTGAAATTAATAAAAGCACGACCCATGTAACTAACATGGTAGAACACACAAACGACACCCAACAGTGAATATACAAGCTTTGAAGCAAGCAGAATCATTCATACTGACCATGGATGATTTCAAAGGAGTTTCAAAGGAAATCTCAACAAGTCACAATTGTTAACAGCATTCACTTATCACAATACAATTATCAATAAACCTCAAAAAAATAAACCTCCAAAGCCTATAAATTTACAAACCAAAAAAAGTAATTCTACCTCAATCATGGATTTATAAAGGGCATCAGAAGAGAAAATTACAAAAGATTTTGGACAGAATGGCAACAGTATTAGTACATGTGAAATGCCGTGGGGTGTAGCTCAAGTGGTAGTTACCGCCTTCAGCATACTGGAAAGCAAGAAAGACCGAAAACAAGTTAGGTTTTCTATTCAATGAGGAAGAAAAAGTCACATGAATGCAAAGATTTTTTTTTTAAATCTAGCAATGATAAAAGCCACAGAAATCATTTAAGAAGCGAAAGCAATGCAGATGATCAGAACAAAAACCTGATTCTTTAAAATATCAAATAATATAGACAAATCTCTGGGAAGATCTATCAAGGGAAAAAAGACAATATTAAGATGGGAAAATGGAAAGTGACAATAAAAAAACTTCTACAATCCCCAAAAAAGACTGTAAATAAGTTTACGTTAATATGAAAAACTTATCAAAAGGTTATTTACTAGGAAAAATATTTACTAAAACCTGTTAATACAGTTCAAAAATCTGAACAGACCAATAACCATTAAAATATGTAAATGTTATAAATAAAAATGGACAGAGGACCTGGATATTTTTCCAAAAAGGACATACAGATGGTCTACAGATACATGAAAAGATGCTCAACATCACTAAGCAAGGATGCCAATCAAAACCACAATGAGGTATCACTTCACACCTGTCGGAATGACTAGCATCAAAAAGACAAGACACGACAGGTGTTGGTGAGGATGTGGAGAAAGGGGAACCCTCATGCTCTGTTGGTGGGAATGCAAACTGTTGCAGCCACTGTGGAAATCAGTCTGGAGGCTCCTCAAAAAATAGAAATACCCTATGATCTGGCAATTCCACAACTGGAATTGAGGTGCCAACCTCTATTTAGAAAGTAAGTCCCAGACATGAGCAGCACAGTATCAGGAATGTAGCCAATAATACTGTAATAACGTCGTACCGTAATAGACAGTGACTGCATATCATGGTGAGCATTGAGTGCTGAATAGAACTTTTTAATCGATGTTGTTCACCTGAAACTAACATTGTATGTTAATTATACTGGAAAAAAAACCGTAAACATCAATGTGTTATTTAAACACAACCACTATTTAGCACAGAGCTTCCCAGACTGCTCTTGCCTGCCTCAAGCCCCTTCACTTATAGGTCAAAAGCAAGTTCATGCTCACCTCTCTACCCCTATGGGGACCTATCAGAATCTGGAATACGGTGAGGGAGGAGAGAGAAATTATTTGTTATATTGACAGAAATCCACCTATGGTGAAGGTGGAGTAATCCTGTATCTCCCACAAAATATTCTGAGGTCAAGTCTTTAACAACGAGAGTCCTGGTCTGTCCACATAGATAACATCTCAAAATAGGAGCACACTCAGATTTCAAGAACATCAGTTTTAAGACATAAGGAAGAGGGGAAAGGGGAACTCTGGAGGAAGAGAAAAATTTTCTGAATTACCATATGATGCTGGACAAAGTCGCGGTAGCAATTAGTTGGGCCTGTTAATGTCATAATACCTGAGCTACCTGCCCCCAGCAATACACCTGTGGTTAATATAATCACAGCCAGAAAACTTAAAGGAAAAAGTAGATTCTCTCCCTCAAGGAAAGGTACCAGGCTCAGATGCTTTACAAAAATTTCTATCAAAGCTACAAGCAAATAATCCCTATTTTATGCAAACTGGCCCAGTGTTTAGCAATAAGAAAGTCGCCCAGCTCATTTTATACTTCTGGAAAAACTTTGATCTCCAAACCCAAAAAGCCATGGGTCACTTTCACCCATGGAATCAAAAATCATGTTTTCTTAATAAGTGAAATTCAGTATTTACCAAAGAACAAAATGTAAACAAGAGGACCTATCCCAACAACCCAAACTGATTCAACAATTTAAGAAATCAAGTCATTGATCGTATTAACAGATTAAATGAAAAAAAAAACTAAAATTTTAGGAAAAAATTATTCAAATTACCTCAACCATCAACGGCACCCTGTCATGATTAAAAAATAAAACTTGTGGCATACTAAGAACAAAACAAACTTACTTAAATTGGTATCTATCAAAATCTTACAGCAAATGCTAGAAACATTCCCACAAAAGCCAAAAAGAAGATAAAGATACCCCTTATCACTGCTCCCATTCAATATAGCTTTGGAGGTCTTCGCCAATGGCTAAGACAAGAAAAAAAAATGTAAGGCTTAGAAAGAACAAAATAATAACTGTAGTGGCTCTTCTATTTTTTGTCCGGACATTTTCTCTCTAGCCTATGTGTTGGTTTGCTCACGAGTCCTATACACAGGGGGCAAAGTGAGACCCAGGAAAGAGGCAAGTCACTCCAGATAGGTGGGTGGCACTCTTCCCATTCTACAGACTTTTCATCCCTTCTCTGCACCACATTTTGTCCTTGGAAATCAGGAAATGGCAGGACCACCTGTATGAATTCCGATCTAGGCACGTTTCCACAGTTTTACCTAGTTCCTAGATCTCTCTTTCAGTTTTGCACACTTCTCCAGTATCTTTCCATAAAGTCCTGATTAATGCCCTTTGTGGTTTTCTATATTCAGGCAAAAGAACATGCAAATATATTTTCAGAGATTTCCCATAACGGTTAAGTGACGTTGGGACTCAGGGAAGCAAAAGGACTGACAACTAATGATTATCATTTACTATAAATGGTATGCTAAGTAATTTATATGTACAGTCTCATTTTCACAACGGTACTGCATGGTAAGCATTACAATCTCCATTTTACCCATGAGTAAACTGAGATTCAAAAATATTAAATAAATTTCCTGATGTCATATAACTAATTAGTATGGAGAAATTTCAAACCCTGGCAAATTTGGTTTCAAAGTCAATAATCTTTCCAATATGCCATGGGTCTTAGAGTGAGCCTGATAGAAATGTAACAAAAATGGATTATTTAATTAGTAATTAACTTCAATTCTTATCACCATTAGAAAAAATTCCTATGACTCCTTGGGATTTTAGTATTTTTCTTTTGCTTAAAGAGTTAAACATTTCTCTCAATACATGCAAAACAGAAAGAAGACAGAGTCTTGTTGAGATTTAACCTGTATTCTGCCCAGCAGGTGCCTCTTCGGCTACTTAATCTGCTTGAGGAAGTTACTCTATTTTTGTCTTTAATGAAGATAAATTCGAGTTTTTTCTGGGCCTCTTTGACACTTCCTTTAGGTCTTCTTTCTCCTCAAATCCATGAAATGCCCAAATTGCCCAAAGTACTATTATTGATCTTATTTTCTTCTTGACATGTATTTTATCATTCATCAAATTCATAAATTCTCTTGCCTTCAAATACCATATCCTAACAGTTGTTTATCAAATCATCACTTGCCATGAATGCACTTAAAACTCAAGTCCCACATGCACAATTGTGACACATACAATCGACATTGCAACAATACTCTAAACCCAGCAAAATCAAATCTGAACACAATTTTCCCACCAAGCAGGTTTGCATGTGTGGGTGTTGAAAGCTTGTTGCCTTTCTATCTGACTCACTGCCTCAGAGAGCTCTCCGTCTGGGAGATCATTTTCTCTCCTCTCCCATAACGACTGGCTGCTCAATTTTATTCATTTGTTGCCTTGCCTATTTCTCTCACATTCATTATCTCCATTCCATTACTACTTCAGATCTTCATGACTCACTTAGAGAACTTTTTTTTTTTAACTTCCCTAACTTTTCTATATACGTCCAGTATCCTGTATCTCCACTTCCCATCTGTCCAACTCCTGCAATCCATTCACTCAACAAACAATTATTGGGCAGAAACAAAGATCAAGCACTATGATAGGTCCTGGTAATACACAAATGAATAGGATATAGTTAAGCAAACCTACAAGTACAACCACATAAATCTGCACTATGGATGATGTACCATGAGGGTTCAGAGGAGGATTAACACTTTGGGGGTTCAGAGGTGGCTTCCCAGTAGAAGTGATGTTTGAGCTGAGTCTTCAAAGATATACATGAATCCTACAGGATATTTCTCCACACATTCTCAGGAAAGGGGGTAGTTTGGGGCATTATTTCATAATTCTTTCAGTTAGGTCTATGTCTGTGAATAGATGATTTTCTCTTTTTAGTGGGATATTCCTTATACTCCCTCTTCTGTATTTCTCTGAATTAAATAGTTTCTGGATACCAATGGTGGCTTAAGCAGTTCTTCACGGAGTGGATTTAAGTGGGGGAAGAGTTAATCAAGCATCATGTCATGCATTTAGCTACTTAGATCTCTACTACCACACAAAGTTGGGATTTTCTGCCTACTGGGGGAGGCTACTCCCTATAAACCTACTTGTTACCCTCTGTTTTACATGTCTCTCTTTATCCTCGTCCCACAATCTCCATTAAGCATTCCTGCAAAACTAATCGAGTTTCCATCAACTCGTTGTTATATGCTATAAAATATTCATTCTTAGTTGCAGAATGTCAATGATTTACTCCTCCGCCCAGTTCCTCCTGCTCTGCAGAGAGGCTGGATCTAGTCTATGGTGTCTAGGGGCAAGGGTTGGAGGGAAGACAGTTGGGGATGAGCTCTGGTCCTGTGGATAGAAGGATGGCAGGGGAATATTGCTGCTTTTCCCCCACAGGGTTTCTAGAAGCAACTAGATGGTCCACTTGAGGATTTCTTTCTGATGCTCACCCACATAAAGAGACTGTACATGGGAATAATACTCCTTCTATTGATATAACTTTGTATTTCCTGTGAACCAATACTTTGATTTTAGTGTGCAATTTTTTCCCTCTCCATTCTGAGTTATATCATTAGGCTTTGTTTCCTAACTTGACATTGAAATGTACCAGCCCAAGTCCTTTTCTTTCAATTCCTAGGAAGTATGTAGGAAGAAGAGTTTGCATTACCTAGACTGTGAACTCTTAGGCACTAGGAACCATGATTTTCCTCCACTTGGTCAGAATTTAGTAGAGTCTCACACATAAAGTTTGCTCAGTCAATACTTGATGAAGGAATGGGTGCAGACATCCCACAGCCTGCCAATGCCTCTTCCACGAAAATTGCTGCCCTGCTGCCCTTCCTCATTCTGTTCTATCTCAGCACATTATAAGAAAAATCTATGGAACGAAATCTAGATTTGTGTCTCTCCCTTGTCAACCTGAGTTAAAATCAAGAGTCTCAGGAGCAAACAGATAGGAGGCAGAAATTGTACCTTATTAAAAGTCACAGAAACTCAATTTGAAAGAGTTATTTATGAGCCCCCTTTGGCAATAAATATTACTGCTGTTTTAGGGACTAACTTTTATCTCAAAGCAATATCCCGTGCTTGAAAAAAATAAGACATCCAGTGATCTGGGCTGAATACTGAGGGTGTCGTGGAAAAAAAAAAAATCCATATTGCTTTTGAATGCAAATGACATAAAGTGAAAAGCCTGAATATAGACTATAGGCATATTTTCTCATGTTAACATGCACTGCATCTTTTTTTTTTAATTCAGGCATAATTGACATATACCATCTTATTAGTTTCAAGTGTGCAACATAGTGATTCACTATCTGTATAGATTGCAAAAGTCTAGTGAACATCCATCCCCACATGTGGTTATAAAATTTTTTTCTTGTGATGAGAACTTCTGAGATTTATTCTCTTAGTAACTTTCAAATATAAAATACAGTATAATTAACTCTTGCCACCATGCCGTATGTTATATCCCCATGACTTATTTATTTCATAACGGGAAATATTTGTATCCTTTGACTTCTTTCACCCATTTCACTCATCCCCACCCCCACCCCCCTGCCTCTGGCAACCACCAATCTCTTCTTTGTGTCTGTTAGCTCAGTGTGAATTTTGGTTTTTGAGCTTTGTTTTGTTTTGTTTGGATTCCATATAAAGTGAAGTCATATGGTATGTGTCTTTCCCTGTCTGACTTATTTCACTTAGCATAACGCCTTCAACTCCCTTCCACATTGTTGCAAATGGCAGGATTTCCCTTTTTATGGCTAAATATTATTCCATTGTGTGTATATATATATATACCCCATTTTCTTCATGCATTCACCCATCAATGGACGTTTAGGTAATTTCCATTGTAAATAATGCTACAGTGAACATGAAGGTGCATCTATCTTTTCAAATTAGGGTTTTCGTTTTCTTTGCATAAATACTGAGAAGAGGACTATAGCATCATTGGGAAGATGGCGATGAAAGGTGCTCCTGGACAAGACTGGTTGTGATGGAATGTGAGTGAGAGACTCCTTGGAAATAGCCGAGGTGACGTGACAGGAGTAGAAGGCTGTAGACTTCAAAGCACTCTGCAAATGATCACTAGCGGTGTCACTGCAGGCGAGTGGGGGTGAGAGTGGGATTACCAGGCAGTGAGGGTTCAGCCTCATTGAGGGGCCTGTTGACTTTATATAAGGATTTACTACTTTATACTCACTCAGCCCTGCCCTGGTGTTGAATGAATCCTTGACTTTCAGACTTAGAAAGACTATCAATATCCCAGCTGACCCATATGCCACCCCCTCTCCCATTGTTTTATCCTTCCAGTTTAATCCCAACTTGCAAACCTTCAGTGACAGGAGACCAAGTTTCATACAGGGAAGAATATCCTATTTTGGGGTAGATACCATTAAATTATAGAAGCAAAAATCACCTTTGAATTTCTAAACTAGATATTACTCTTTGGTCGATCTACGTGTTTCCATAGGGTCGTGTAGACATTTCTAAGGAGCTTTCATCTCATCGTGCTGCTATTGTTCTATTCACTTGACTTTCCTGCCAAACTTTGAAATCACTGAGGGAAGTTAGAATCTTCTTCATCTTTGTATGTCCAGGCACGGCAGACTAGCGGACAGAGAATGGCCACTCAGTACATGTTTCTTAAATTAATCCTAATTGAAATCACACACATCCAACTATTTGTGTTCTTAATTTAAGAGCCAAAAACAGTAAGTTTAACTCCTCTTCCACCCAATCCCCCCATTCGGGTATGGTTTCGAGAATCTCCTAGAGAAATTGAAACACCATGGAGACTGTTCTCAAGAAGACTCAGAAGACAAGCAAAGGTATGTGTATATAACACGAGAAGACCAGAAGATGAGGATTCATCACATCTTCAGTGCACAAAGAATTACTTAGACCTCTCTGCTAATTGGTAGAGGATCAAAAAGGAAGAGCCAGAACATAATGCAAAACATTCTTCATCTTATTATAGAGAAACAGGAATTAAAATGTTTAAAAGGTTATAATAAGTGTCTCCTTTCCTCTTACGAGAGTAGAACACAGGCTGTGTTTATGTGGGTGAACACATAAAGCAAAGCAATGAAGACTCCTTCAACAACACGGCCGGGCCTCGCCAGCTTGCTCAACCAATCAGCAAACTGACTTTCTGGCATAACTCAGTTGACTAGAATGACTGGACAGGTTGATCCAAGAAGCAGCCAGCGGTGGGCGAATCTTGACCACTATTCTCCTGGCAAGGTGAGTAAGAGGAAAGCCTTTGACTCTTTAACTTGTCTTCTTCAAATTCAATCTGCATCTTACCTGCCACATACGTTGGCCACTCTAGGGAACCTTCTGGGACATGCCTCATCCATGGCTTACTGATATTCAAAAGGACTGCAGACTCCCTTATGCTATGCACACAGGTCAAGGAAAATATGCCCCCAGAAGTACTTTTATTTTCCTCAGAGAAATTCTGCCACCACAAAACTAGTGGGCAAGTCCCACAGGGTACATAGAGATTCTGAAATTTTACTTTAAACAACAATTTTTTTAGTGCTGTTTACAGACTATCGATTAAAAAAAAAAAAAAAAAAAACCTCATGTGCCATGAGTTAGTGACATGGTTTTAATATATTTGAGGAAATAACTACATGCCAGATGAATACAGTTCAAAGATCATATTCATTTTATTCTACAAACAGCTGTTTAATCCACTTAACCTGCTTACAGGATCATCCTGTGTTTAAATGTGGATTTCTCATAAGAGTCCAAATGCTATCCTGACTTAAAATCCCCCGATCTTGTCTAATTTCCTGCTAAACATTAGGATGCAGAATTTGAGTTTTGACATAATGCCTACCACATCCAGATATTCAGGACATGTTCATGAAATGAATTAGAAGTGTTCTTCATTTCCTTTTAGAAGTTCCAAAGGAAGCTGATAATGAAACCACTCAATCCCAACTGCTTTGCAGTATCTCCTCACTCAGGATATTTTATAACTCATTTTCTTGTAACTCTATGCCTAATTGGCTTTTGCTCTACTCAATCTCTCCTTTAAATGGTAGGCAAATGGGGCAGAGCCCCATCTTGTATTGGATTCATTCTTTCTCTTTAAAATGTTGTCCAGAGGACTACTCTGAGTCATACACTATGCTATCTGCCGACAATGCGAAGCTGAATAAGACCCAATCACTGACATAAAAGCTCAAAGCCCAGGGGGAGACACAGGCCAGGAAACATAAAATTTCAATACAATATGATGATTTGCATTCACAGATACAGTGGGGAAGTCTCTCTTCTCTGGGAGGGAGACCAAAAAGGGAAAGCTTAAAAGGACCACACAAAGGAGCTACTGTGGTATTCTCCATTTTTCTTCTCTGTTAGAAACAATCTAAAGGAAAACTGTATTTCTGGTCCAAACTTGGAGATCAATGCAACTACTGGACACTGTTGATTATGTTGATTAGACATCCCACAAGTCCTCCCGTTTATAAAACTGAACTTCTCATATTTACTTTCTTTTTATTCTTTAGATTGCTCCTACTTCACCTTTCTCATTTATGCCATCGCAGTACTTTCCTAACTGACTTCTGTGTCTCCAGTCTATCCTCTATTGCTGATGTCTTACGCATTAAAATCAAAATCTATTTCTGAAACACAAAGCTGAACACATCCCTTCCTCATATAAAACCTTCCGATAAGCTCTCATTGTTTACATGAAGAATGAAGAATCCTGCAATGTCTCTGTGCCAAAAGCATGCCAGACACACCTACTCTGTGGTCAATACATATTTGTTGCATAAATCAATACCCCCCCCCATCTGAGAATTGTCTCATGTGCTAAATAGAGTAACGGCCTCCAAAGATGTCCATGTCCTGATTCCCAGAACCTGTGAATAGGTCATTGGATGACAAGGGAGCATCAAGACTGCAGATTGAATTAAGGTAGCTAGTGAGTTGACCTTAAAATAGGGTCGGTTACCCTGGATCATCTGGGTGGGCCCACTGGGTCCTCATAAGTGAAAGAGAAAAGCAAGAGAGTCAGTGTGAGAGTGATGCAGCCTGAGAAACACTACTGGCCACTGCTGCTTTGAAGATGGAGAGAAGCCAGGAAACGTGGGCTGCGGACACTGGAAAAGAGAAGGAAACGCAGCCCCGCCAACATCTTGATTTTAGCCCTGTGGGGCTATTTTGGACTTCTAACCTGTAAGATACTAAATTTGTGTTGTTTTAAGCTACTAAATGTGTGGCAATCTGTTACAGCTGCAATAGAAAACTATACACCCTGTTATAGAGCGTGAAACATACCGTCCTCAAGTGTTAGGCGTGTGCCTCTCATCTCGGACACGGAGGCAGACTCGTTCATTGTTGTACACTCAAAACCGAGCCAGCAATATAGAGTAGAACCTTAATAAAAGCTTATTGGATTACATGAATTTGTTCAGGAGGTTTTTTTCTTCCCCCCTAATATTTTCAGGATTTCTTAAGGGTTTGATGATGTCAACTAAACGTCCACAAATACTGAATATCAATTTCTTACAAACGTTCAAGTGGTCATTGTTCTCAACTCAGTTGATCATCGTATATTCTGTGTATCTTTTTTGAGCTGTGTGTTTTATTTTTCTTTATACATTTGCAAACTTTCATGTTTCCCTTCTTCCAGAAAGTTGTAATTCCCACGATGGGAATTACATTCTCATTGTCTTATTCTAAGGGCCATAAGGCTCTTCACTTAACTCTACCTGTTCTGTCTTTGTCCTACATAATCCTACTCAACTAATTCCTGTTTTGTTTTGAATAATTCAGAGAGTCTCTGTTGTTGACTTTCCTCCCACCAGGGGCCTTCTCTTGCGAAAGACTGTCTCTCTCTCTCCTGCTCTAGATTTTGATCTTGACCTTGATTAAGAGCATGTAGGTAAGACCCAGTGTACGGCATACTCATTTCATCCTGGATCAGTTGCCTATAGCCCTTAATATTCCCATTGTCCACATCCTCTCTTTCCCTTGTGAATACCCCTCTATTTTTCCTATTATCGGCCCTCGGCCTAACCCCTCTACTCTGCCGTCTTCTCTGCATCCTCTTGTAAGTTTTCCTTTCTGGCTTTCAAAAATCTCTCCTCCTCTTTCCCAGAGTATTTCAATTGGAGCTGTCAGAATTTAAAGTTTACCCCCTGCCTGGTTTTTGTTTGGTTTTTATCTGCTGAATGTGTTAAAGGTTCAACACAAAGAACAGCTAAACAGAGAAGTAAACTCAGCTCCCTTCTTGGGACTGAAATGTGAGCTTCCTCCACATTTTCTCTGTTTTCCTATAGTGCCTTGAAAAGGGCCACCACCAATGAAATGGTGTATCTCTTGATGGGAGCCATGTATCACTGTTATGCAGGTAAATTGACAAAAGAATCTGATTGATAAGCCTGTCTATTTGCCTATGATACATATACTCCTACACATACCCTCTTAATCTTGTCCCCCATTTCTCAATTGCTTTGCACCTTTTGAAATAAACACCAGTCACTCTTTCTGGATCATTCTCTACTTTTTATCTATAGTACCATTCATTTTTCCTTCTGTGTCTACTTTATATGACTTTGTACTTTGTTTCATTGTTTCCTGTTCCAAGAATAATTTTCATAAATTTCAAATGTTGGCACTTCTTTTGTTATTGCCAGAATGACATCATCTGGAAGTTATAACAGGACTCAGACTATCAACATTCATTTTGATCTTTATTCGTTGCATCTCTTCAGTTTAAAATTAATTTTTGTTTGAGAAAGAGATTCTCCAAGACCACACATTCATTGACTGACTGACTGTAATATTTTCTTACTCCCATTGTCTTATTTCTTTCTCTCAGTTCCACATAAAAATGTAATTTACCTTGGTTTATATGTCTTAACATACATTGGTGGGTTTTTTAGTACATACTAAATTTGCCTATTTGGCAGTATGATTTGATGAGATACCAATTTGGTTTCTGTTTTCACTATTGCAGCGCAAATTCTTTCCCCAATTAAAGATTGTAGCCAAGCTTTATGATGCGGAGTGTGAACGGCTTGCATCTTTTAGGAATGGTTGCAGAGACAGGTGAGGTAAGAGGATTGTAAATTTTATACTACAGAGTATGGTGGTTCAGATCCTCCAGAATGCAGACACCAGGATGGATTTACAAGTCCAAGTTGATCTTGTAAAGGGTAAAGGAGAGAGAGCTTAGAGGTAAATTGGAGAGCTTCAGAATGTGATGCAAGTTTGACATACATGAGGGGGAAAAAGGGATGATGGAGGATTGGATAAGAAGAGCCTCAGACTGGGGCTCCTAGGTGGCTCAGTCGTTAACACGTCTGCCTTCGGCTCAGGTCATGATCCCAGGGTCCTGGGATCGAGCCCCGCATCCGGCTCCCTGCTCCGCGGGAAGCCTGCTTCTTCCTCTCCCACTCCTCCTGCTTGTGTTCCCTCTCTCACTGTCTCTGTCTGTCAAATAAATAAATAAAATCTTTAAAAAAGAAGAAGAAGAAGAAGAAGAGCCTCGGACCACACAGCAGCTCATAGAAAGTCCTGCCTAGGCCAGTGGGGCATCTCAGAACAAATACTGCCCTGTGGAGAAGTCCAGCCCAGGGCAGGAAGGGCCCAGCTCTAGTACCCCTGCCATGCTCAGTCATTGGCTAGGAGCAACCTGAGGAGCGTGGGGCCCTGGTGTGAACACGGGACTGGCTGAGTTCTGATGGCAGCTGAAGGCTATCCTCTAAGTTTGCATCACGTTCGTTCTGGAAGGGAGATCTGATGGCATACTCCCATGGCTGACCACAGAGTCCAAAGCAGAAGCTACTGACCATGGAATGGTTTGAAGGTGGAAAGAAGTCTAAGTTGAAATATGAGTTAACCTGAGAAGGTGCATGAAATTTACTGGGGTCTCTTCTCTTACTACCAGATTCCAGTAAATGGTGACACATAGAACCCAACTCGCACTTAGCGCCTACATCCTAAGTGAGGGGCAACTCTAAGACAGTGCGGAGGTTGGATCCCACGCCGACAGATGAGCACCAAGGGCACATAACCTAGAGGGGAGTCTGCAGCCATTTTCCTCAGACCAGGATATCTGAGTATTCCCAGCGCAGGACCTTCCACCAGAGCTTAAGAACCAGGATCTGAGAGCAACATCAGGGAGCAGAAGGAGAAACCCAAAGATAGTTGACCTCAATGGACAGACATTTTTGTGATGCAAGAGAAGCCTGAGTTTATTCTAAGACCTTGCAGAAAGAAACACCACGGAGGTCGCTGGAATTGAATTTGCTGCAGCCCAGTATGAGCGGAGGGCTCAGAGCAGGTGAGACGGGGCGCCGGGGAGGGAGCCGGCTGTGGGGTGAAGCGGCGGGTGTGGTGCGTGCGCGGCCCCCGCGTGACGTGCGCCGGGGAGTGCGGCTCCCAGCAGGCGGGAGCTGCTGCAGCTCGGCTGTGCCGCCGTCTCCCCGCCCCGGGCTGCCGCCTTCCGCTCCGCTGACGGCGTCGTGCGGCCCCGCGGTGACCGTCCTCAAGCACGCACGGCCTCTGCCAGACCGCTCCTTCTCCGCGCCGCCGGGCCGTGCGCAGGGCCGCCCACCTCCTGCCACCCCTCCTGCCCATCATCTTCGGCAGAACGCGCTTTACTGCGTCACGTGACCACCTGTTCCAAATCTGTGGGTTTCGGGAGAACCTTCAGATCTCTTGGGACATCGCTGTCCTTTTGTTTTCTTACGTAATAGCCTTCTCCTTTCCAGACTGCACAAACAGTCCAGGATGAGAGGCTGCAGAACAGAGTAGGTGGCTAGTCGGGCGCAGCTTCAAACTGCGTGGGAGCCTGTCGGGTACTAAGTTACTGCCTCTCAGCTCTAAAACGCACCCTTTTCTGTGATTCTGGAGCCCCGCCGGCCAGCCACATTTCCTCTGCCGGCCGGTCGATGCGGGGCTCTGCCACGAGGGGCCGCTAGAGAGCGCCCGCGCGGAGGCGGAAGGGCTTTCCCTCCGGTTCTGTGCGCGCGCGTGCGCGGGGTCCTCGCGAGCTGGTTCCGGGAGCGGTCAAGAAAGCAGGGCGACTTTCACTCCTCCGCCCCGAAAGGGCCCCAGCAAGCTTCTCCTCCCTGCGCTGGCAGCCAGGCCCTCTGCGGAGACGTCCCAGCCTCGCAGGGTCCTCCTCTCTCTGAGCCCGGACTTCATCCGCTCTTCTCAGGCCGAGGAGCAGCGGCTGCCTTCTGCACGTGCCACCTTTATTATACCTGACAGTCCTTTTCCACCTTTTGAAGTTAACCTCGTTGGCAGAGTTAACAGTTCTGGATGGTAAGCTTTCCCCGTTCAAGTCACTGGCATAGTTTCTGAGAGCCGGCCGAACTGCTGTCCATCCCACTCTGAGCTCAGCCGCCTACCCAAACTCTGATGTCTGTCCTCTTCACTCCGTGGCCTCTTTCTCTCTCTCTTCAGTCCAGCTTCCTTTTAAGACCCACAAGTTAGCATGTCTCTGAATTCTAACTTTGGACAGAGTTCAGTTGCTTTGCACCAAGGCAGTAGGAATCATGCAAATTAGTACTTCTGTGCAAAATTTTATGTCATTAAACAATCTTTTTTTCTTTTAGATTATTTATTCTAGAGCGAGAGCTTGCACGAGTGGGAGGAGGGGCAGAAGGAGAGGGAGAGGGAGAATCCTCAAGCCGACTCCCCACTAAGCCCAGAGGCGGGGCTGGATCCCAGACCCTGAGAGCATGACCTCAGCCGAAATCAAGAGTAAGACACTTAACTGACTGAGCCACCCAGGCACCCCTAAACAATCTTTTATAGGTAAGTAACCTCCTAAATAAATCATATAAAAATAACCAGCTCGACCCCATGCAAAGGAGAACATTACATTAAGTTCTACAAACATTGAAAAGATAAAGGATATTACTGACAAATTTATACCAATAAATTTGAAAAGTTAGGTTAATAAATTATCAGAAAAAATATATAACTCATGAAAACCAACTCAAGAAACAAAAGCACTTAAATTGTCTTCTAACTCTTAAGGAAATTGAGTCAGTAGAAGAATATCTTTGTATAAGAAAATTTCAAATTCAAGTGGCTTCACACTGAATACTTACACACACTCAAGAAGCAAATATTGTAATCTTACCAAAATAATTCCAGAGAACAGAAAAGCAGGATCTCTTCCAATTCATTTTTGAGGTCAGCATTTTGAGGCCAGTGGTTTGAGAAGATACCTGTGGGGCAATCAATAGAGAAGAAAGATGGTACACATAATAGAGAGACTGAAGAATAGGAGTGTCATGTATGCACTTTGCAGAATCTGAGCTCCAGTATCTCAGGAGCAAAGAAGAGTGGGTTTCTAAAAGACAGAAATCTGACAAGGACAGTATATAGGCTTATACCACCTAAGACCAATGTTGCAAAAACCCTAAACGAAGTGTTAAATCAAAACCAATAATGTGTAAAATAGATAATACTTTATGATCACGTAAGAATTATCCTAGAAATGCATGATTGTGATTTAATATAAAAAATAAATTGTTGAAATTCTTCATGTTAACAGATTAAAGAAAAAAAAGTATCATTTCAATAGATGCCCAAAAAGCATTTGATAAAAACCAAAATTAATAAATATATTTTTAAAAACTCTTAGCAAATGAAAAATGGAAGGAACTACCTTTAACTGATTAAGGGTATCTATCAAAATACCTGTAGGAAAACATAATTCACGGTGAAATATTGAGAATTTTCCCTTTTAGAACAGAAACAAGTCAAGAGGGCTTATCACTGCCTCTCCTAGTCAACACTGTGCTGGAGTGCCTGGCCCAGGAGTGCACCAGGGGTTGTTTTTCAAATTGTGTATAATTCTGTGCTGCAAGTAGCATGACCCACTTCCTACCGTGGATACTCTCAATGCCATGCTGCCTCTAGAACCCAAAACATCCACCAGGCATGGTGCTTCCTGGAACCTGACTGAGATGGAGCATCTGACTATGGAAAACCAAGGGACCCCGTAGCTGGAATGGGCTATCATGAACTGGACCCCCATCAGACCAACAAGGTCAAAGAGTGGAGCAGACCCACCAAAAATCCATCGTACTTTGGAAGGGGTCTATCTCAGATCAAGCAAGAACAGCACCACTAGTCTACACCTCAGTGGCACCCATCTGTTTCTCTAGCTTATTCCTATGGCTATATGGGGCACCCCATACAAGTGGGTGAAGGAGGAATAAAAAAAATCTGAGATCAGTTTACAAGTGTGTAGGCTTGATAGGCAGATTCAGGAGTGGATTTGAAAGACAATGTTGAGAGAAAAAAAACCCTCCTGCTGTGTAGAGCTTTCAGTGGTATAGCTAGTCGTGGACTTTACGTAGAGAGAGAAACGGTCCCGGGTTGGAGTACACTAACTCAGGGGCGGTGGCAAATAGCCTGGCCAGCTGGTCAGGGACCCGAAAGGAAAGAGACAAGACAAGGAGGGACAAGGAGGTCGGGGGGTAGACGCGTGTGGATGGACAGAGAGGATTGAGCAGAAAGTGTGAAGGTTTCGGTATGACGTATGATGGCTGCCAGAGAGCGATGACCACGGAAAAGGCACTAAACGACCAAGTCGACCGATGTTTCCGCCCGTTGATGTCATCAGCTTCTTTCACTGGCTACCCCAGCAACGGCACAGTGGGCCAGGAACGGTCACCACGGCAGCAGAGACGGACGTGGCGCGTGGACTCCTGCTTTGGCAGTCGTACTCTCCTGCTGCCTAAGTCCAGCCCGCGGACCACACTTACTAACGCCCGCTCCTCGGTGTGCCACCGTTCCTCACGGGGAACAATGAGCCCGCTTGTGGCCACCCCGTGGCCCGTTCCATGCTTGCAAAAGCCAGCACTGTGTTTCCAAAAGAGAAAACTGCATTTTCTTTCAGTTATAGGTTGGCCTTTCTCTGCCCTGTGGGCCTCAGCCAGTACCACGGTCCTCAGGCTTCTGGACTGTTTACCCACTGACGCAGCACCCCAAATAACATCACGTCAGACCAGGACCCACTTCACGGCAACAGGAGGTGCGAGAGTGAGCCCATGACCCTAGGACCCCCTGCTTGGTCTGTAGGCCACCCAGAGACTGTCAGCCGCCGTAGGACTGACATGGGCCACTTCGGGGGCAGTACTCTGCGAGAATGAGAACCATCTCCACATGCACTCTAGGCATTGACTCACAGAGCTTTCTCTCACAGAAAGGATGCACGCGCTCCGGAATGAGGGGCTAGGAGAACAGCTGCCCCACATCTCATTGCTTCCATTAGCTCACTGGAGAATTTAAGTTTTTAGGACTGGCTATGTCTTAAAAAATAAATAAATAAAAGTCCAATTACAGTGGCAAAATTAAATTAGAATAACAAAAAGAGCCAAGAATTCATCTAATTTAATTTGATTTAAAATTACAAAGAAAATAACATTTTTGCCATTTTTTGCTGACTGTTGGGCCTCTCTGTTACACTCTATTAGGTAAACTTCCTTCAATACCAAGACAGAGCCAGCTAATTTATATTTGTCAGAGTCACTGGTGATTTTCCAAAGATAAAGACAGATAAATAAATTATTCCTCAGCTAAGGTTTTCTGAGACTCCCATTCGCAAGGAAGCACCCTATGAGGCCAATCCAACATACTGAGTTCATTCATCTTGGAGCCATGTTTATGAGTCGATGACATTTATTCTGGTCTTTCTCACATTTGTTCAAGAGTTGATAGGGACAATACCATGTTTTAGCTAGCCGAGGCTAAATTATAGAAACAGGAAGCTGATGATGCATGTTAAGTATACATACACGTGTATATGTTTAGGAGACGTATGCACATACACGTCTGTATTCCTAGCCCTCGTCCTCTGTCCAATCACCCCTCCAGCGACGCTCGCTGGCTCTCTCACTCGCAGCCTGTTACCTCTCTTGTGCAGCTAGATTCGTCTTTTCAGTTCCCTATCTTAACACACGCATTGACATATCCTTATTCACTTACCATATTTTGGGGTAACCACTATTTCTTTTCTGATGGTTGAATGTGAAACTATATAACAGAGAGGTAAACTTGGGTTCTCTGCCAATTCGCCTAGCCTAGATTGGATTTTGCTCCCCCCTAAATGGAGCTGATACCCCTTTCCTTTGGAGTTAGTAGGGGTTTGGGGTGATATATGTAGGGTCCTTGTGGAGATTAAATGAGATAGTTGTAGAAGACTCAGCACAGGATCAGTGGGATCTCCTATTAGAAAGCCAGAATTTCCAGAAACTTTATAATACTCAGTTCCAAGAAAATCATGTGCAATGTCCCACAACTTCTCTTACTTCAGTTAAATAGTTTTTAAAAGTCTTCAATGTAGTAATATTTTCAAATTTGAAAGACTACTACAATAAATGTACACATATCCTCTGCCTATATTTAAGAATTATCATTTGCCACATTCATGTAATCTTTTTAGCTCCTGCTATGTATTTTCCTTGTGGAAACATCTGAAAATCACTTGCGGACAGCACGACACCTCATGAATACTTCAGCCTGGACTTCCTCAGGACATCTTCATATATAACTACGATAACATCGCCACACGGAGGAAAATTAACCAAGGTTCCATAAGATCTTTCTAATATCCATTCTGCCTTCAAAATAAACACACCTTTTTTAATAACATCAAAAAAAAGGTCCAATTACAGTGGTAAAATTAAATTTGAGTAATAAAAATGGCCAAAAAATTAAGTTGGATTAAAATAATTTAAGTTAAAATGACACAGAAAAGAACAGTTTGGCATTTTTGCTATGGAGACTCTCCATTACACTGGATTAGGTAAACCGAGGAACATTTATTTTCTTCAGTACCCAAACAGATCTATGTAAGGTGCATAAAGTTCACTCATCCTGAAAAAACAAGTAAGAATAACCGACTTCATTGTGTGACTATAAATTATAAATGCTCCTTAAATTCTAGGCAACAACCCACATCAGGGCACAAAACCCAACACTCACAGCTTGCTTTATGCCAAAATTAAGCATTCTGCCTTCATAATTATAAACAACATTGTGACAAATCTCTCCGAGTGAAGACTGGAATGTAAGTCAAGTCGGCAGTGTGGGACAACACGGGGTCTTTCTTCCTGCGTCTCAGAAGCACGTTGTCTTCCTGGATCCCACGCACGCTGGGGTCGGCCTGGTAGGCTCAGAGCGAGCCAGGTCAAGTGTACCGGCTTTACCCTAAATCCTGCATTCACGCTCACCTCCGGATCAGTGTAATTGTGAAACGGGGTACGGCAGCAGATGCCTGTTGCGATCATCTTGTACAAACCCACAGGACAAAAACGATGGGCTGCTCATCAGAGTGGTTTGGGTTTTTTCCCTCAACCAAGCACTTTATTGATTTCATGCACTGAGCAGGATTCCGTGTCTGCGATTCCCAAGCAGCATTAAGACTTCTCTCCCTCCAGAACGCACCACCGCCCGAGGCCCCTCGACTTCCTTTTGCTAACTAGCCAGAGCACGGCACACATTTCCCCACTTCTCCCGAGCTATAAGTGAGCTGAAAACAGTGCTGCTCATAAAGCACTGAGTTTTGCCTCTGGTAGAGTAGATGGAAGTTTCTGTGGGATTTGTTTTTTGTCACACATGGAACATGAATAAATCTCAGGCCACAAACTCAGGTACAAGAAGTCTTCAGTTTTCCCATATAACCCAAGTTCAAGTCTGCCTTGAGAGCCCATTCTCCGGAAATGGCAGAGATATCATCTTGGGCGGCTTGAAGGGTTTCTCGTATTTCCATCCTCTCCCTATCCTGCGGAAAGAGTTTTCCTGTCCGGGAGCCTGAAGGAGGAGAGAAACTCAACTCTCATTCTTGTGATATCTCTCAAATATTTTGTCTGCTGGAGCTTTGTTTTTGCCCTCCCCAAAGTCACCAGCCTTTGGAGGCCAGAAATTGTCATTTTTTCCCCCTGTGATTCAAGCCTATCAAACCCCTGCCCAGAAAAGTTAAGCGTACAATGACATGCATGCTTGGAAAGGGACACAGCAAATGAGGAAAAATGGTTAACATTTCCAAAATATGACACCACCACTCATCCACATCCTCCTGTCATCACTGTGTCCCTCGGGTTTTAGATACAAGAACTCTGGCTAATTTAAACATAAAGGAACTGTGTCACAGGATATGAGAAGCTCACAGGATCTCCAGGAGGCTGGGAGAACCAGACCTGGAATGGGCAGATGTTAGGAACGGCATCCAAAACTCACAATAAAATTGGTCTATCCCATGAAGATACTGCCCACCCCCCACCCCCCCGGGGCACAGATGTCTCTGCTGTAGAACACCTGTCATCGGGGCTCCTGAAAGTTGACGTAGCATCTCAGGCTCCCTCTCCACACCAGAACGGCTCTGAGAAGCCCCTGACTCTTCAAACCATAGCCCCCGAGTCAGAATCTCGGGGGGGGGGGGCCTCTCCCGAGCATAGCCCAGAGTCCAGCCTGCCTGCACCCTGACAACAGGAACGGCCGGGAAGGATGCTGCTCTCCACCATGACCCCAAAGATAGCCAGTCCCCAGAACAGGGTCTCTGACCCAGCTTACACCACCCTAACAGGCTCCGCACTGCCTGTCCCCTGGATCCTGGTCCTGGGCCTCACTTCTGTGACAGAGCAGGGGGATAAGGGCTCACATTTGTCCTGCAAACACAAAGCCAACAGTGACACTGACCTCCGGCCACCATTGTCTCTGCACATCCCCCCTTTCGGGGTGGGAGTGGGGCTTTGGCATCGTCTCAAAAGGAGACCCCGCAGCTCTGATCCCCCGGATTCCATCCTGGCTTCTCCAGGGGCTGCCCAGAGGGACCTCATGACACAAACCAGGGGCACAGTTAGTGTCTCAGCGGCAGACTTGGATGGATAAGCAATAGGAGGTGGCAAGAATCCAGCTGGTAAACTGCTCGCTGTTCTCTTCCTGGAGAAATTGCTCTGAGGGTCAGTAACTCCGGAAGGTCTCTCTGGAAACGTCCTGCGGGGCTGAGCGCCGAGCAGCGTGCTTTTGAGAGGCTCTGGCCCCCTTGTACCACGTCCCCCGGCTGGCTGTCCCTCCTTCCCGCCGCACGTGCCGGTCACTGCCGCTCGGGAAAGTGCCAGCTGGGAAGCTGGGTCTCCGAGTCCGCTTTCTGCAGAATGGGCTAAGACGCATGGCGTGGGGTGGCAGGGGTCAAAATGTCCCATGGACCGTGTGCACCATAACTCTGAAAGCAGGGCGCATTTTCCAGATGACAGAACTGAGGCCCAGACGGGTTGAATCACCTCCCGAAGCCGACGCTGCCCGTCAGTGATGAAGTCAAGGTTTGAAATCGAGTCAGAACGAGCGTGGCTCACGTTCTTGTCACGGCACAGCGTTCCCTGCCCGTGCTCAGCGCCGCACAGCCCTGTGCAAGAGGCGGGAAACACAGGAAGGAAGGTCTCTGACCCCGAGGTGGTCACTAGGGCCTCGGAGGAGTCTATGTGCTTCTCTGACCCACCGTCCCAAACCTCTTTGGCAGGGGGGGCAGGCTGCTGGGTGGGCTTAGCTTGGAACGAATAGCACTAGTGGAGAGTTAATAGGACGGGATGCTTAGCAGCTCCTAGGGCAGGACTGAAGGAAAGGAAACAGGATTTCAGAACACAGAAGCACCTTCAGAGAGACAGCATCATATAGGGATCCCCATTCGGAGCTGGGAGTCGGACAGAGGTCCGGGTCCTGGCTCTGCCGCTAACCAACCAAGGGCAAACGAAGCTCTTCGTACCTCCATTTGCTCATCTGCAAAGTGGGGCTGTTTGTAGTCTCATTCGGCCCCTTGCTAAGTGCTCAGTAGATGCAGACAAAAGAAAAGAAGGTAATGCTGTTATTGGAGCTGAGCGCAGTAAGAAGGAATCCAGCTTCTTCTGACGACCCTTACCCTCTCTGAGAGCCCTATACCCCATTCTGCCCATAAGGTGGTATCCAGAATACCTTGCTCCTCGGCCCCCTTGCAGGATGAAGGCATGACACCTAGCTTTCACCTGTCATAAACGCCTATCCCCGACTGCAAGCTGTAAGCGAGTAGCCTAAAG
Organism: Phoca vitulina; assembly: GCF_004348235.1. Taxonomy (NCBI): domain Eukaryota; kingdom Metazoa; phylum Chordata; class Mammalia; order Carnivora; family Phocidae; genus Phoca; species Phoca vitulina. The sequence continues at coordinate 3,825,374 of NW_022589741.1, read as the reverse complement.
ATACGAGGCTTGGAGGGGGCATCATCTGTCTGACACCAGGGAACAGTGAAGGTGATGTCCTCGTCTATGTCCCATTTGCGGAGTCAGGGCCCCGGCCCCCAGGGCACGGGGAGGAGCAGGATGGCAGGCCAGTTTGTTATCATGCCGGTTCTGCAGTGTGGTTCTGAGGCTTGATTTCCAAAGCTCAGCTTAGCTTCCAGCCTGTTTCTCTGACCCTTCAACATACTCCGTGACTGCCTAATATCTTTTTTAAAAATTTTCTTCTTCCTTCCTAAAAGAGCCAGAGTGTACCGTTTGTTTGCAACAAACAATCCTTGTGGAGACAGAGGACCTAACATCTATCACACCATTTTCAAGAGATTCTGACATCATTAGCATTTTAATTTTACAGATGAAGAAACCGGGGCTTGATAAGGTTAAATGACAGGAGATTTAGCAAACCACCATTCATTCGGCATAATGAAATACGGTTATGTCACCATAAAATGCCAAATGTCACACTTAACAATTTCACAGAGAAACCACCATTGCTGTGTGGACTCTTTTTGAGCATCATTTATTAGCAAAGAATTGAGAAGAAGGAGGGGAAAATCTTGCAGCAGGTCTGAAGCCTATAGAAAATAGCCAAGTAAACTTTTCAAAGAAAATTCATGTCTTTATGAATTTGCCTCTAGGTGGTAAATGCACAAATCAACAGGCAGAACACATTGCCTCTCGCTGGAAAAACACTGAAATTCTAATAATAAACAGCCTAGCTGCTCTGTTGTCTCTCCCTTCATTGTCCTTCACGTGCTATCGCAATGATCTGCACGCATGCATGCCCATCTTATTACATTTTGAGATCCTTCAGGGCAAGATGGGGGTTTTACGCATTTTCTAACTTTCTTTTAAGGTATTTGTTATGGGAACTTTCAAACATCTGCAAACAAGTAGAGAGAAGAATATTATGAACCCCTGCTCACCCATCACCCTCCTCAGACCATTATCAACTCAAGGCCAATTTTGCTTCGTCCATTTTCCCACATACTTTCCCCTCCTCCGGATTATTTTGAAACCATTCCTGGACATCAGTATCATTTCCATCCACAAATATGTCAACACATATCTTTAAAAGTTGGTTATCTTTGTAAAATATAATCACAATTCCATTATCCCTGCTAGTAATTAGGTAATTCATTAATTTCATGAAATGTCCGGTTGGTACTCACATTTCTCTGTTTCAGAAACATTTTGTACCGTGTGCTCATTAATGGGGATTGTCACAAAGCCCATAAACTGCAGTCAGTAGATATGTCTCTTTTTTAAACCATAGAGTTTCTTTTCCCTCCTATTCTTTTTTCTTCCCTGTAATTTATGTGTTGAAGAAACTGGCTTATCTGTCTTGAAGAGTTTCCCACAGCCAGGCTTCTGCTAACTCTATCACCATGTTGTCACATAAAACATTCCCTGACTCCTTGTATTTGCTATAAATTAGGTCTAGAAGCTTAACAGAAACAGGCTAGAATTTCTGGCAATATGACTTCAACATCTACCTCTATTATGAGACATTTATTTTCTGGTCCTCTTTCTGTGCTGTTAGTAGTCACGGATGATCACTGCTTAGAATCATTACCTCGCTAGGCAATTAGGTTTTTCTGCTAGGCCTGCCATCGCAAAATACCACAGACCCGCTGGCTTCACCCACAGAAATGTCTCTTCTCACAGTTCTGGAGGATAACCAGATATAGTCACACTAGGGGGTGGGGCTTCAACATAAGAATTTGGAGGAGACACAACTGAGTTCATAACAGCATTGTAAAATGTGACCTTCTGACCCAATTATCACTTATTCTGCATTTATTAGCCTAAATACCCCTGTAAAGAGAAACCCCTTCTCATCAACTATTTGGATACCCTGAGGAATACTTTAAAATAGGAAAGATGAGGATTCTTTCCTTCTCTTGCTGGTTTTTGAAAATGTGTTTGTATATTATCCATCTTTGTTTTCCAGTGCTTTTAGGATGTTTGACAGACAGCAGGGGCTCAGCAAATGCTGAGTTGAGTTGAGTTGCTTTCATATTGCCTTAATGGACAATACTAAACTCGTTTAAATCCCAATTTCCTTGAGAACATTTTCTGTCTAAAAATAAGATATGATTATGCTTACTCTCTGGATAAGATCTACTTTTATCCCCTTTAGAGCAAAGACGTCACTACATGAGGATACAGGATGAGGCACTCTGAGGTCTCAATCAGAATGTGGACAATAGATTTCAAGAAATCCCTCCAAAACACAGTCCTGTAACCCATCCACAGAAGTCGATCAGCACTTTGTCTGGTTTAGGATACAACCCAGCATTCAGATTTTCTTCTAGCGTGTAACATTCACCAGCTGCACACCGCAGAGCCTGGAGCCAGCCCGTCTGTGTGTCACACTGGGACTAGGCAGAAAGGAGCCAGGGAGAACAAAAACAAAGCAAGGACCATGTTTACAAAGCCTCTAGTTTCAATTACAGAAAATTAACTCAGTCAAGAGGCTGTCATCAGTGAAGACAACCAGGAGGCTGGGAGTGATCCCACCGGATCTTAGCTCTGGGAGTCCCAGTCTTCCTTCTCTACTTTCAGCCTTTAAACCCAACCACAGACACACACACACACACACACACACACACGTTCAAGCATATAAATCTTCCATGCGTAGTTTCACTGAGGCTGCAAAGAGATTTCCTAACTTTGTCAGAATCCGCACAGCCAGAAATCAAAGGCGAGCTAACTCCAGAGACTGCTACATTGTATCAGTAATTCCACTCCTACCCAGGATGGCAAAACCCTTCACTTGTCCATCTCAGCTTCTGCAAGCTACCTCAAATCCCTCCTCCAAGTGGGTAGGACAATTGAAGTTAATATATATACATATAAAATTTACTTATTTACTTGCTTATTCAATCTATATTATGGATATATACTTGAATGTGTGTATGTGTGTTCCTACGTGTCTATATGTACATCTATGTATAATTTTCTATTCTTTGCCACTGGAGCCCATGATTACTGCATTGTAGGTATACATAAACATGTATTAAATTAATGAATCAGCTTTCTACAAACAGACCTGAATGAATGCAAGAGCAAATAAGTGTGGAGATAGAAGAAGAAAACCGTGTTAGTCAATCTGCTTTCAGAATTACTCACCTGAGGTCTATTTGTTTCAGCAATTCTATTTCTGCAATGAATATTTTGAACAATATGTGGTGAATGAGTGATTGCATCATATGGCTAAAATGACTCACTGTAGCTAATATATCCCCTGGATATAAAATTATGCAAATGACTTCTATAAAGCAAACAGAAGTAGGAACATACAAGCAGAGCATGCACTGCAGAAAGCAGGACATCCCACTGAAGAATAGTACCGAACAGTCCCAACACCTGATCAAATTACTGGTCCTTACTGCTTTTTTTTTTTTCCCTATTATGAAAGGAAATGCAACCTTGGTTTAAAATTTTTTCCTAAAAATCATAGAGAGGTGAATAGCAAGATCTGATTATCTATATGGGGTCATTTGGTTTGTTTAGTTTGGTTTCATTTTATTTTGTTTGAGGAATATGTGTTTGGGAGGGGGTTATTTTCCATTCAAAAGAAAGGAGAAGGGAATTTAGATACTATGCATCTGCCATGACTCAAACGCAATACCAGCTGGTTCCTTCCAAAACAACTCTTTTGATATATATTATGATAATTATTTCTAAAATAAGGAAATAGAAACTCAGAGGTTTTCTCAAGGTCGAAAAGCAATGTAAGTGGAAAAGCCAACGTCTGAATCCAGGTCTGTGGGCTTCAGAGCCCGCGGTCTTTCTAGACATGGCTTGGTACCTCCTCTCAGGCACAACCACACTTTACTTGCCACTGAGGGAGCACATCCATGTGCTCAGTGTCAGCAGTTAGTATCCCCTAAGTGCCCTCATAGAGTTCAGATGGTTTGCAGAGGCTGAATAAAATAGGTATGCAGCCTTGCTCTTCTTATGAGTGTCCCTTCTGATAACACATAGGGGAGAATATGAAAATAGGAACAGAAATAATATCATACAATGCAAAACTTAGAGATGAGAAAATACAGTAGAATGATAGGAGTTAAGAAGGAAAACATATGCGTTCAAACATCACTGTCTGTCCTTTAAAGGGCCACAGACTCATGGACACGTAGTCAGGGTTTTTCTGGTCACCTCACATAGGTAAGTGTTGTAGTTCTAAGCCAATCAACATGGGAACAGTAATGCGTTAGCAAAAATCCCCTTGCCCACCGGCGACTGACAGAGCAAACTGTTTCACTACCAATGAAATTCCTATAGAAAGAAAGTCATTTTAACTGGATGAGTTTTCTACCATTTCTCTTTCCAAAAATATCTCACCATCACGCAATTATCCTCAGAATTCTTCCCCAGCGATGGCACTGTTTAATCATAGGGCACCGCTACTCAAGCTGAAGTGGGCTTTGTTGGTGTTCACACAGCATTTGGCTAATAGTCAGGCTTTCCCCTACATTAACTTTCTGTCACTGAATATGGAAATGTAGGTGTCTCTATTTGCAAAACACTCAGCTCTACGAAGTCAAAGGAAATTTTTATCTTTCTTTTACCTCTAGAGAACCGAGAGAGTGTTCACTCATTCATGCAACAAATTGTCTTCAGGGGGTTTATTGATGTCATTTCTGGCCCTCACCGCAACCTGCCAAAGTAAGTAGGGCAAGTTCCATTTGCCAAAGTCACCCAGGCATCACGTGGCAGGGTCGAGACTCCACTTACATCTGTCTGAATACCCAACTATCACACCACGTACCCTGCTCTACAACAAGCTACCTGTTATCCAAAGATTGTGTATGAAATTTTTTTCAACTAAAAACAAGAAACTGGGGCTCCTGGGTGGCTCAGTCGGTTAAGCGTCTGCCTTCTGCTCAGGTCATGATCTCAGGGTCTTGGGATCGAGCCCCGCATCGGGCTCCTTGCTTAGCAGGGAGTCTACTTCTCCCTCTACTTCTGCTGCCACTTCCCCTGCTTGTGCTCTCTCTCTGTGTCAAATAAATAAATAAATTCTCAAAAAAATAAAATAAAAATAAAAAACTAAAATCAATGCCATGTAAGTGAAAACACTAAAAAAGAAAAGATTATGGAAATGAGGACCCAAAATAAATTGTAAAAAATAACATTTTACACTTATGATCTCTGTTTTCTAGCAGCTACTGTTCTGTATTTATGGAAATATCCGGATTATAAGTAGAGTGACTAGAGCCTTGGGCAGGTTTTGGGGTCCTTATAGGCTGATCACCTAGAGTATCAACATGGAATGCACTGGAGAAGACAGTATTATTCTTTCATCAAATTCAGGAAAGAAGCTTTCTAGCAACATGCAAAAAATATTTTTGTCCTCAGAGATGATTAAAATCTTCACATCATTTTTATCGCCTGCCAATATCCAAGAGAAACGAAGCACTTCGACCCCTTCTAAGTACAATACTAAAAGCCTGGTGTTGCTGCCAGTTTGCATAGAGCACCAGAAAAGCAATTATAAGGGTCGAGAGGGGACATTACACATCATCTTATGAATAACACGCTGATTTTACCTCCAAAGCAAGTGCCAGCCCATTGACAGTAGCTCTCTGTCCTCGGGAGAGGTACCAGCTTTATTGCAATTCAGGAATCGATTAGCAATTGTGCAAACGAGTGACTGCTGTCTTGCCATGTCTAGTGGGTTGAAGGGTGTCCCCCTCAAAGATCTGTCCACATCCTACTCTGAAGCACCTGCAGGATATTACCTTGCTATATGGTAAAAGAATGAAATCACCTTATGTGGTAAAAGATGTGATTAAACTAAGGATTTCGAGGAGTGTTCTCTATCCTGGATTATCAGGGTGGGACACCTGTCCTTCAAAAAGTGAGGTAGAAGGAACTTTGACAGAAGAGAAAGACACGACGTAACCACGGAGGCAGAGATTGGAGTCACAGGTCAAGGAATGCTGACGGCCCCTGGAAGCTGGGAGACGCCAAGAATGGATTCGCCCCTGGAGCCCCTGGAGGAGCACAGCTCTACGGACACCTTGATTTCAGACTTCTGGCCTTCCTCAGTGGGAGAAAAAGCATTTCCGGTGTTTTCACCCATGCACTTTGTGGTCATGTGTTACAGCAGCGACAGATAAGTAACAGACCGTGCATTTACCATCTCCGTAACTCGAGCTCTGTCATGTTAAAGTCAGCCGAAGAGCCGGGACTGGGCCAAACACGGCATGCACAGGTGTGCTGATAGAAAGGACAGAGGTTGCAAAGGGAGAAACGGCAGGCTGCAGGCAGCAACAAAAACTGGTAACTGGCTCACCCGTAAGCACAGAAACTGAGAAATTAATGATGCCAACCCAACAGCCTAGAGTCACGCAGGGAGAAAGCAGGGCAAAGCGATGAAGCGCATGGGCTCTAGATGCCCACGACTTATGTCCTACTCACACTTACTAGAAGCTTGACCTTGTATAAATTGCTCAAACTCTCTGCCTTCCAGTTTCCCCATCTCTAAAATAAGCGAAATGTCTATTTCATGGGGCTATTGTGAGGATTAACTGAGATAATTTACGGAAAGGAAAGGCATACCTCAGAGGTATTTTTGGCTCAGTTCAACACCACTGCAATAAACTGACTATCACAATAAAGCAAGTCCAACAACATTCTTGGCTTCCCAGTTCATATAAAAGTTATGTTTACACTATACTGTAGTCTATGAAGGGTATAATAGTCTATTAAGTGTACTAAAAACAACGTACATATACCGTAATATAAAAATACTTTATTGCTAAAAGCTGTTAAGCATCATCTGAGCTTTCAGTAAGTTATGATTTTTTTGCTGGTGGAGGGTCTTGCCTCAGTGCTGAGGGCTGCCGACTCCTCGGGGTGGTGGCCGCTGAAGGCTGGGGTGGCCGCAGCAAGTTCTTAATATAAGACAACAATGAAATGTGTCGCATTGATTGGCTTTCACCAACGATTCTTCTGTAGCATGCAATGCTGTTTGATAGCATTTCATCTACAGCCAAGCTTCTTTCCAAATTGGAGTCCATTCTCTCAAACCTGCCGTTGCTTTATCAACTCTAAGTTTGTCATATTCTGAGTCCTTTGCTGTCACTTCAACAATCTTCACAGCACCTTCGCCAGTAGATTCCATCCCAAGAAACCACTGTCTTTGCTCATCCACAAAAAGCAACTCCTCATCCGTTCAGGTTTGATCGCGAGATTGCAGCAGATCAGCCCCATCTTCAGGCTCCACTTCTGATCCGGGTTCTCTTGCTGTTTCCACCCCGTCGGCAGCGACTTCCTCCACTAAAGTTCTGGACCTTGCAAAACTTTGTCAAAAACACAGCATCTGTGAAGCACGATAAAGGGAAGTCAACACAATGGGATATGTCTGTATTCAGAAGAATGTCTGGCTCTTGGTTTGTATTCCATCCATTTGGTATTTATCATCACTGGTATCAGTGTCATTGGTATTAGAATTAGTATCAGGCTGACAGAAGCCTGGGCCAGGAAACCAGACAAAAGATCAAATAATAAATACACAAACCATAGATATAAATCTGCTGTATGTGCCTCCAGAGCTTCTTTTATTCCGATTTATTTTATTTCTGCCTACCAGGGCGTTAAAGGGGACAAACAGCTTCTGACCACTTCGGCAAGCCTTTGGAAGAGGATCTCGTGTGGACATTTTAAGAAACACCTTTGTATGTCTTCTATCAACCTGGAGACTGGTTCTGCGCTCAGCCCTGCATGCAGACGCCCCCGTGTGGATTCCCTGCCTCGCGTTCCCAGACGGCCTCTTTGTTGCCACCTCCTTTTGGAGGTCAGTTTGTCTGCTGCTTTGAGATTACAAAATGTTAAAGCTAAAAACCCACCACTCCTGTTCACTTGAAGGCAGAGATGAACACACCCAGGCCCAAGCAAGTATCCACACCTAGTCATAGGTACAATCAGAGTCTCTAAGGATCACAAAATAACAAGAATTCTTTAGGAGGGCATGGGATAATATTCCTCTCTGTAGGAGTCTATTAAATTCCCTCCTCACTTTTTAGTAAGGAGAAATGATAGTGGCCTCCCTTTATGCTCTGGTGTCCAATCACATCTCAGCAAATTGACACAATGAATCAACCTCAGTGAAAGTTGTTTCTACGATGAACGCTCCAGCAAATTATTTTAACTTCTATCCCTCTGGTGTAATATGCACAAAATATTTTTATGTAGGTACTAATTATGCTGGTTCTGGTACATTTTAGAATCAATGGATAGCCAGTACCATTCTGTTTCAAATACTATATCATTGAAATATATTTTGAAATCAAGAAATATGATGCCTCCAGCTTTGTTCTTTTTCCTCAAGATTTCTTTGGCCATTCTGGATCTTTCATGCTTCCACATGAATTTTAGGGTTGTTTATTTCTATTTCTGTAAAAGCTGCCATTAGGGTTTTGATGGGCACAGCACTGAATCTATAGATCACTTTGGGTAGAAAGAAACTTTTAACAATATTAAGTCTTCCAGACCATGAACACGAATGTCTTTCCATTTGCTTTTGTTTTACGTAATTTCCGTCATCAATGTATTGGCATAAAGACAAACATATAGACCAATGGAACAGAATGAAAAGCCCAGAAATAAACCCACACATATACAGTCATCTGATCCTCAATGAGAGTGCCGAGAACACACAATGGGGAAAAGACAATGGGGATTCCTTGTCTTCAAAAAATGGAGTTGGGAAAACTACATATCCAGGTACTAGAGATTGAAATTGGATCTTATCATACACCAGACACAACAATCAACTCTTAATGGATTAAAGATGTAGACATAAAACTGTAAATCTCTAAGAAGAAAGCACAGGAGAAGAAAAACACTGGTCTTGGCAATGATTTCACAAATACGACTCCAAAAGCACAGGCAACAAATGAAAATAGACAAATGAGACTACATCAAGCTAAAAAGCTTCTGCACAGCAAAGATAATAATCAACAGAGGGAAAAGACAACCCACAGGATGGGAGAAAATATTAGCAAACCATATTTCTGATAAGGGGTTAATTTCAAAAATATATAAGGAACTCATACAACTGAATAGCAAAAATAAAATAAAATAAAGATAACCCAATTAAGCCATCCAGATAGGAAAGGAAGAAGTAAAACTCATTATCTGTAGATAATCTAGTATTACATATAGAAAACTATAAAGACTCCACCAAAAAAACTGTTAGGACTACTAAATAAATTCAATAAAGTTGCAGCATACAAAACCAATATGCAAATATCTGTTGTATTTTTATACACTAACAATGAACTATTGAGAAGAGAAATTAAGAAAAACAATCCCATTTAAATTGCATCAAAAATGGGTGCCTGGTGGCTCAGTTGGTTAAGCATCTGCCTTCAGCTCAGGTCATGATCCCGGGTCCTGGGATCGAGCCCCATGTTGGGCTCCCTGCTCAGTGGGGAGTCTGCTTCTCCCTCTGCCTCTGTCTATGGCTCTGCCTATTTGTGCTCTCTCTCTGTCAAATAAATAAATAAAATCTTAAAAAATATACTAAAAATAATAAATAAATTGCATCAAAAAGAATAAAATGCCTAGAAATAAATTTAACCAAGGAGGTGACAAACCTGTACACTGAAAATTAGAAGACACTGATGAAAGAAATTGAAGATGACACAAATAAATGGAAAGATATTCTGTACTCATGAATTAGAAGAATACTGTTAAAATGTCCATATTACCCAAAGCAATCTATAGATTCAATGCAATCTCTATCAAAATACCAAATAATATTTTCATAGAAATAGAACAAATGATCCTAAAATTTGTATGGAATCACCAAGGATCCCAAATCACCAAAGCAATCTTGAGAAAAAAAGACAAAGCTGGAGGCATCACACTTCCTGACTTCAAACTACATTACAAACCTGTAGTAATCCAAACAGATACATAGATGAATGGAACAATAGAGAGCCCAGAAATAAACCCAGGCATATGTGGTCATTTAATTTACGACAACAGAGGTAAGACTATATAGTGAGGAAAGGACAGTCTCTTCAATAACTAGTGTTCAGAAAACTGAACAGTCATATGCGAAAGAATAAAATAGGATCACTGTCTTACACCATATACAAAAATTAACTTAAAACGGATTAAAGAGGGGCGCCTGGGTGGCTCAGTCGTTAAGCGTCTGCCTTCAGCTCAGGTCATGGTCCCAGGGTCCTGGGATCGAGCCCCGCATCGGGCTCCCTGCTCCGCGGGAAGCCTGCTTCTCCCTCCCCCACTCCCCCTGCTTGTGTTCCCTCTCTCGCTGTGTCTCTCTCTGTCAAATAAAAAATAAAATCTTTAAAAAAAAAAAAACGGATTAAAGACTTGAATGTAAGACCAGAAACCATAAAACTCCTAGAAAAAAAAAAAAACACAGGGGGTAAGCTCCATGACATCACTCTTGGCCATATATATATATATATTTGGATCTGACTCTAAGGGCAATGGCAAAAAAAGTAAAAAATAAACAAATGGGAATATATCAAACTAAGGAGCTTCTGCACAGTAGGGAAAAAAATCAACAAAATGAAAAGGCAACCTACTGAATAGAAGATATTTGCAAGCGATACATCTGATAAGGGGTTAATACACAAAATATATAAAGAGCTCACACGGGGGAACCTGGGTGGCTCGGTCAGTTAAGCGTCTGCCTTCGGCTCAAGTCATGATCCCAGGGTCCTGGGATCGAGTCCAGCATCAGGCTCCCTGCTCAGCAGGGAGCCTGCTTCTCTCTCTGCCTCTGCCTGCCACTCCCCCTGCTTGTGCTCTTCCTCTCTGTCAAATAAAGAAATAAAATCTTAAAAAAAAAAAAAAAAAGAAGCAAGAGACAAAGACCCTACCAGTTACTGATGCTGCGTCTCTCAAACAGCACAAGGAATGCACCTTCTGCTCTCCATTTCTTCTCTAGACTGGGGTGCCGGGCCAATGCCTTCCTGAAAACCAAACTGAGCCCCTCATTTCCTGTCTCCTGGACACACACACACAAATACACAAATTCTGCCAGAGGCGCCCAAGTCTCTGGATTTATGTGCAATTGTGCACTTGAAATGAGTTGATTTCAGTTAAACAAAGGGGACAAGAAGGGGTTTTCTTATATTCCCTTCTTACTCTTCTCTCATTCTACTTCTATGAGAGCAATTTTGGAAGAGGGAGAGAAGCAGTATGACAGCCAGGGAGATAGCCAGTCAGATGACTTTCCAAAGAGCAAGCGGAAAGGAGCATGGTGCACTGGCTGCCCAGAGCCGCTCCCGGTGGTGATCGCTTGGGCCATGCATCTGCCAGGCTTCTTGCAGCCAGAGACGGGGCATTGCAGGGAAACCAGTTCCGTCCCTTTCCTGCTCAGTGTAAGATCCTCTCAACAGCAAATGTGACTGGGGGACTGAGGCCAACATAGGCATGTGAGCCCTCTGTGGCCGGAATTGTTTGTGTGCTGTGGCGCACACAGGGTAAGGTCGGGAACGCCCAGGCCTGAGAGGGGGAAAAGTCTCCCTCGCCTTGTTGTGTGCCTATGCCTCAGGCATCCGGTCAGCTGAGAAATGGCTCATGATGTTTTGAGTAATCTTGGGCACATTGTTCCTTGTGACGCCCACCGAGGAGAGTGGCTTCGTGTGCGGGGATGTGATGATCAGATAACATCCTGCTTCAAATGTATATGCGGGGTGTTGTCTAATCTCAGCATTCCTGCATAGGATTTGATTCTATCTCTATGTAGTTTCGGGGAATGGGTCATGAAGTACCTTTGCACAAAAGCTGATCAGAGAATGAGATTTACTTAAGATATGTAATTATTCCGGTGCAACCGGAGTTGATTTGTTTTTGTCCTCTCTTGCGTAAAGAAGTATCGGGATATCTTAATGTTTACATTGTTAATCAGTAACAATATATTTTGATTGTAAAGAGTATATAAGATGTCAAGAAATAAACGGCAGTATGCAGTTGCAAGTGCTGCCTTTGCTCTGCATCCCCTGTGTCCTGGTGATTTCGCGACCCTTACCCAGGGACCCCAACGCACTAGACGTTGACA
>NW_022589741.1:3693976-3813267 GCF_004348235.1 Phoca vitulina | reverse complement strand
GATTTCGCGACCCTTACCCAGGGACCCCAACGCACTAGACGTTGACAGGGGACTCCCTACTGGTCTGACCAAAACTTCCTCAGAACAGCACCACAAACAGAGACTTTTCCTACCCACTCTTTTCTTTTCTCTTTCCTTTCATGGGTTTTAGATCTGGGTCATGGCCCGAAGCCCCTCTCTGCTCATTTTTCCTCCTTTATCCTTCACAGAACTTCCTTCAGTAAATCTCCTGCACACCTTAATCCCTTCCAGCCACCTGCATCTCTGAAGGATGTGAATACGGGACTTTGCGAGCATCATGGCTTATCAGTCTTGTGTTCTAACAAGGGGTCAGAGCCAGCATGAGAAAGATGTGCTTGTCTGAAAGAAGGACAGAGGACCGGAGCTGCACACAGTGATCACGGATGTGACAGAGCCTCTTCAAGGAACAAGAAAGCTGAAAGGAATTAGAGGGAAGGAGAAAGGGGAGCAGGGGTCTCTGAAAGAGGAGAAAGGGGGACCCAGGAAAGGGCGGTCCATGGAAAGGAGATGAGACAGGAGTTCACAAAGCCATGTTACTGTAAAAAAGGCAGGTCCCAAGTGTAGGACATGTTAAGTAGGAACACAGTCTTAGGAAACAAGAAACAATGTTTCCATTGACATAAACAGGAATCAGGCCCTTATGAAGTGATGCTTTCTACCATAACCTTGTTCTAAAAGGGGGGAAAAGAACCCAATAAAACCACAAAGGAGCAAAGATGGTTTCATTTTTAAAAGAGAAATAATGGGTAATTTCTCAGTGATTCTCAAAGTAAGCAGCATAATGTAAAGATTTTTAAAAAATATTTATTTATTTTAGAGAGAGAGAGAGCAAGTGGGGGAGGAGCAGAGGGAGAAAGAGAGAATCTCAAGCAGACTTCCTGCTGGGCGCAGAGCCCGATGTGGGACTCGATCCCATGACCCTGAGATCATGACCTGAGCTGAAATCAAGAATCGGACGCTTAACCAACTGAACCACCCAGGCGCCCCAAATGACATAAAGATTTTTTTAAAAGAGAGAGTAAGAGCAGAGGGTGGGGGCAAGCAGAGGGGGTAAAACAGCTGGGTTTGCCACTCAGCTTGGGTGAGTAATTTCACTTCTCTGCTCCTCAGTGTCCTGGTCTGGTAATAGGGTTAATAGCAGACTACTGTAAGTACTCAGTGGATGACAAGTATAAAGAACATAGCATAGAAAGCTAACATTTACTGAACACAAACTATTGGCCGGGGCTCATGTGAAAGGCTTTCTAGAGAATATTTAAATTGATCAAAAGTGATTATTACCCTAAGGTATACAAGGTGTCAGAAAGGAGTGACTAAGTTACTGAACTAAATCTAGAGAATTTTCAAAACTAGTGAAAAATCAAGGCATGAGATAGACTATGTCACTGTTTAGAGAAATTTAGAGCTTATTATTCAAAATGCTACCCTGTTCAAGAACCTTTCCCAGATCGGATTCCTCCAGAACGCAAATAAATACCTTGTTACTTGTATTACAACAGCCAGCCTTATAGAAAAAACCTGACATGTGGAAGACATTCATAAACAATAAAAATGACTACAAGTTTGAAGACAGCACAGGCCGGGTGAGCACAGAGTGCGGCCGGAGACCGGGGACACGGGAGTGACTGATGGCTTTTCTCTGGGGGCTCGCTGAGGAGCGGGCCCCGAGTTCTCGGCTCCGCCGGGGCGGAGACTGGGAGGCCGCCATTTTCACTCTCCGCCTCCAAAGCTGTACGGAAAGCTCGCAGGGAACAAAAGCTCCCGAGAGCAAACCCGAGCAGATGACTCAGCCCGGACCGGCAAGGGCGGGGCAATTCCGCCTCCGGCAGAGACATTTGGGAACCACGGCAACAGGCCCCTCCCCCAGGAGATCAGCGAGAACAGCCAGCCAAGACCAAGTTTACCGATCAATGAGAACGGCAGAACTCCAGCGCTAGAGGAACACTGCACATAGAATCCATGGCTTTGTTACCATGATTCTTTAGTCTTTCAAAGTTAATTTTTTTTTTTTAACTGTCTTTTTATTTTTTTTGAATTTTCCTTTTTCCCTTTTTCAACCAACATCTTACCAATCCCTTTTTTAAAAAACATTTTTATTTTTCATTTTTAGAGTCATATTCTATCCCTTCATAGTAGTTACCCGTATTTTTGGCATATATATATAAGTTGTTCTCTCTTTAAAATTTTGAGATAGTTTCTTCTAACAGATCAAAATATACCCTAAATCTCTAGTGTATGGTTTTTTCCTACTCCCCTGCCTGATCACATTCTCTCACTTTTTTTTTCTCTTTTTTTTTTAAATCCTCTTCTTTCTTTTTTCAAACAACTTCTTATCAATTCCTTTTATAAAATTTTTTATAATTTCCATCTTTACAGTCATATTCCATCCCTTCATCATATCAACCCTTATTTTTGTACATATATAAGTTTTTCTTTCTTTAAAATTTTGGGAGGCATGTTCCTCTAACAGACCAAAATACACCCAAAATCTAGTGTGTGGCACTGATCTATATACCAGCCTGATCATATTTGATCATATTCTGGTTTTCTTTTTGTTTTGTTCTGTTTTTGTTTGTTTTTATCTTTATCTTTTCTTTTTTTTCTTTTTTCTCTCTTTCCCTTTCTTTTCCCACTGCTTCAGGTCTTTTCTGATTTGTTTAGAGTATATTTTCTGGGGACATTGTTACCCTGCTAGCATTTTTTCTCTCATTAATCTATTCTCCTCTGCACAAAGTGACAAGACGGAAAAAATCACCTCAACAAAAAGAACAAGAGGTAGTACCGACTGCCAGGGACCTACTCAATACGGACATTAGTACAATGTCAGATCTAGAGTTCAGAATCATCACTTTAAAGATACTAGCTGGGCTTGAAAAAAGCATGGAAGTTATTAGAGAAACCCTTTCTGGAGAAGTAAAAGAACTAAAATCTAACCAAGTAGAAATCAAAAAGGCTATTAATGAGCTGCAATCAAATATGGGGGCGCTACTGCTAGGATAAATGAGGCAGAAGAGAGAATCAGTGATATAGAAGACCAAATGATGGAAAATAAAGAAGCTGAGAAAAAGAGAGATAAACAACTACTGGATCATGAGGGCAGAATTCGAGAGATAAGCGATACCATGAGACGAAACAACATTAGAATAATTGGGATCCCAGAAGAAGAAGAAAGAGAGAGGGGCAGAAGGTATAATGGAGCAAATTATAGCAGAGAACTTCCCTAATTTGGGGAAGGAAACAGGCATCAAAATCCAGGAAGCACAGAGAACCCCTCTCAAAATCAATAAAAATAGGTCAACACCCCAACATCTAATAGTAAAACTTACGAGTCTCAGAGACAAAGAGAAAATCCTGAAAGCAGCTCGGGAGAAGAGATCTGTAAACTACAATGGTAGAAACATTAGATTGGAAACAGACCTATCCACAGAGACCTGGCAGGCCAGAAAGGACTGGCAGGATATATTCAGAGCACTAAACGAGAAAAATATGCAGCCAAGAATACGATATCCAGCTAGGCTGTCATTGAAAATTGAAGGAGAGATAAAAAGCTTCCAGGACAAACAAAAACTAAAGGAATTTGCAAACACAAAACCAGCCCTACAAGAAATATTGAAAGGGGTCCTCTAAGCAAAGAGAGAGCCTAAAAGCAACATAGACCAGAAAGGAACACAGACAATATACAGTAACAGTCACCTTGCAGGCAATACAATGGCACTAAATTCATATCTTTCAATAGTAACCCTGAATGTATATGGGCTAAATGCCCCAATCAAAAGACACAGGCTATCAGATTGGATTAAAAAACACGACCCATCAATATGCTGTCTGCAAGAGACTCATTTTAGACCCAAAGACACCCCCAGATTGAAAGTAAGGGGGTGGAAAACCATGTACCATGCTAATGGACACCAAAAGAAAGCTGGGGTGGCAATCCTTATATCAGACAAATTAGATTTTAAACCAAAGATTATAATAAGAGATGAGGAAGGACACTATATCCTACTTAAAGGGTCTATCCAACAAGAAGATCTAACAATTGTAAATATCTATGCCCCTAACATGGGAGCAGCCAATTATATAAGGAAATTAATAATAAAAGCAAAGAAACACATCGACAACAATACAATAATAGTGGGGGACTTTAACACCCCCTCACTGAAATGGACAGATTGTCTAAGCAAAAGATCAACAAGGAAATAAAGACTTTAAATGACACACTGGACCAAATGGACTTCACAGACATATTCAGAACATTCCAGCCCAAAGCAACGGAATACACATTCTTCTCTAGTGCCCATGGAACATTCTCCAGAATAGATCACATCCTAGGTCACAAATCAGGTCTCAACCGGTACCAAAAGATCGGGATCATTCCCTGCATATTTTCAGACCACAATGCTTTGAAACTAGAACTCAATCACAAGAGGAAAGTTGGAAAGAACTCAAATACATGGAGGCTAAAGAGCATCCTACTAAAGAATGAATGGGTCAACCAGGAAATTAAAGAAGAATTAAAAAAATTCATGGAAACCAATGAAAATGAAAACACAACTATTCAAAATCTTTGGGATGTAGCAAAGGCAGTCCTAAGAGGAAAGCATATAGCAATACAAGCCTTTGTCAAGAAACAAGAAAGGTCTCAAGTACACAACCTAACACTACACCTAAAGGAGCTGGAGAAAGAACAGCAAATAAAGCCTAAACCCAGCAGGAGAAGAGAAATAATAAAGATCAGAGCAGAAATCAATGAAATAGAAACTAAAAGAACAGTAGAACAGATCAACGAAACTAGGAGCTGGTTCCTTGAAAGAATTAACAAGATTGATAAACCCCTGGCCAGACTTATCAAAAAGAAAAGAGAAATGACCCAAATAAATAAAATCATGAATGAAAGAGGAGAGACCAGAAGCAACACCAAAGAAATACAAACAATTATAAGAACATATTATGAGCAACTCTATGCGAGCAAATTAGATAACCTGGAAGAAATGGATGCATTCCTAGAGATGTATCAACTACCAAAACTGAACCAGGAAGAAATAGAAAACCTGAACAGACCTATAACCATTAAGGAAATGGAAGCAGTCATCAAAAATCTCCCAACAAACAAAAGCCCAGGGCCAGATGGCTTCCCAGGGGAAGTCTACCAAACATTTAAAGAAGACTTAATACCTATTCTTCTGAAACTGTCCCAAAAAATAGAAATGGAAGGAAAACTTCCAAACTCATTTTATGAGGCCACCATTACCTTGATCCCAAAACCAGACAAAGACCCCATCAAAAAGGAGAATTATAGACCAATATCCCTGATGAACATGGATGCAAAAATCTCACCAAAATACTAGCCAATAGGATCCAAAAGTACATTAAAAGGATTATTCACCACGACCAAGTGGGATTTATCCCTGGGCTGCAAGGTTGGTTCAACAGGCACAAATCAATCAACATGATACAATACATTAACAAAAGAAAGAACAAGAATCATATGATCCATAGATGCAGAAAAAGCATTTGACAAAGTACAGCATCCTTTCTTGATCAAAACTCGTCAGAGTATAGGCATAGAGGGTACATACCTCAATATCATAAAAGCCATCTATGAAAAACCCACAGTGAATATCATTCTCAATGGGGAAAAACTGAGAGCTTTCCCCCTAAGGTCAGGAACGCGGCAGGGATGTCCACTATCACCACTGCTATTCAACATAGTATTAGAAGTCCTAGACACAGCAATCAGACAACAAAAAGAAATCAAAGGCATCCAAATCGGCAAAGAAGAAGTCAAACTCTCACTCTTTGCAGATGATATGATGCTTTATGTGGAAAACCCCAAAGACTCCACCCCAAAACTGCTAGAACTCATACAGGAACTCAGTCAAGTGGCAGGATATAAGATCAATGCACAGAAGTCAGTGGCATTCCTATACACCAACAACAAGACAGAAGAAAGAGAAATTAAGGAGTCGATCCCATTTACAATTGCACCCAAAACCTTAAGATACCTAGGAATAAATCTAACCAAAGAGGCAAAGGATCTGTACTCAGAAAACTATAAAATACTCATGAAAGAAATTGAGGAAGACACAAAGAAATGGAAAAACGTTCCATGCTCATGGACTGGAAGAACAAATATTGTGAAGATGTCAATGCTACCTAGAGCAATCTACACATTCAATGCAATCCCCATCAAAATACCATCCCCTTTTTTCAAAGAAATGGAACAAATAATCCTAAAATTGTATGGAACCAGAAAAGACCCTGAACATCCAGAGGAATGTTGAAAAAGAAAAGCAAAGCTGGCGTCATCACAATTCTGGACTTCCAGCTCTATTACAAAGCTGTCATCATCAAGACAGTATGGTACCAGCACAAAAACAGACACATAGATCAATGGAACAGAATAGAGAGCCCAGAAATGGACCCCCAACTCTATGTTCAACTAATCTTTGACAAAGCAGGAAAGAATGTCCAATGGAAAAAAGACAGTCTCTTCAACAAATGGTGTTGGGAAAACTGGATAGTCACATGCAGAAGAATGAAACTGGACCCTTTCCTTACACCACACACAAAAATAGACTCCAAATGGTTGAAAGACCTCAATGTGAGACAGGAGTCCATTAAAATCCTAAAGGAGAACACAGGCAGCAACCTCTTCGACCTCAGCCGCAGCAACTTCTTCCTAGAAACATCGCCAAAGGCAAGGGAAGCAAGGGCAAAAATGAACTATTGGGACTTCATCAAGATAAAAAGCTTTTGCACAGCAAAAGAAACAGTCAACAAAACCAAAAGACAACCGACAGAATGGGAGAAGATATTTGCAAATGACATATCAGATAAAGGTCTAGTATCCAAAATCTATAAAGAACTTATCAAACTCAACACCCAAAGAACAAAGAATCCAATCAAGAAATGGGCAGAAGACATGAACAGACATTTTTCCAAAGAAGACATCCAAATGGCCAACAGACACATGAAAAAGTGCTCAACATCGCTTGGCATCCAGGAAATCCAAATCAAAACCTCAATGAGATTCCACCTCACACCAGTCAGAATGGCTAAAATTAACAAGTCAGGAAATGACAGATGTTGGCGGGGATGCGGAGAAAGGGGAACCCTCCTACACTTTGGTGGGAATGCAAGCTGGTGCAGCCACTCTGGAAAACAGTGTGGAGGTTCCTCAAAAAGTTGAAAATAGAGCTACCATACGATCCAGCAATTGCACTACTGGGTATTTACCCCAAAGATACAGAAGTAGGGATCAGAATGGGTACGTGCACCCCGATGTTTATAGCAGCAATGTCCACAATAGCCAAACTGTGGAAAGAGCCAAGATGTCCATCGACAGATGAATGGATAAAGAAGAAGTGGTATATATATAAAATGGAATATTATGCAGCCATCAAAAGGAATGAGATCTTGCCATTTGCAACGACGTGGATGGAACTGGAGGGTATTATGCTGAGTGAAATAAGTCAAACAGAGAAAGACATGTATCATATGACCCCACTGATATGAGGAATTCTTAATCTCAGGAAACAAACTGAGGGTTGCTGGAGTGGGGGGTGGGGTGGGAGGGATGGGGTGACTGGGTGATAGACACTGGCGAGGGTATGTGCTCTGGTAAGTGCTGTGAATTGTGCAAGACTGTTGAATCTCAGATCTGTACCTATGAAACAATGCAATATATGTTAAGAAAAAAAAAAAGAAGAAGATAGCAGGAGGGGAAGAATGAAGGGGGGGAAATCGGAGGGGTAGACAAACCATGAGAGACGATGGACTCTGAAAAACAAACTGAGGGTTCTAGAGGGGAGGGGGGTGGGAGGATGGCTTAGCCTGGTGATGGGTATTAAAGAGGGCACGTTCTGCATGGAGCACTGGGTGTTATGCACAAACATTGAATCATGGAACACTACATCTAAAACTAATGATGTAATGTATGGGGATTAACATAACAATAAAAAAATTTAAAAAAAAAAAAAAGGAGGGCACGTACTGCATGGAGCACTGGGTGTTATATGAAAACAATGGATCGTGGATCACTACATCAAAAACTAATGATGTATTGTATGGTGACTAACATAATATAATAAAATTAAAAACTACAAAAAAAAAAAAAGTATAATTCATCAAAAGAACAAAATACTTAGAATAAACCTAACTAAAGAGGTAAAAGACTTGTACACTGAAAATTACAAAACACTGATGAATTAAAAATATAAATAAATGGAAAGATATCCAATGTTCATAGATTGGAAGACTTAATATTGTTAAAATGTTCATACTAACCAAAGACATCTAGATCCAGTGTATTACCTATTAAAGGTTCAATAACATTTTTCATCCTAAAATTCATATGGACCCACAAAGGACCTCAAATAGCCAAAACAATCTTGAGAAAGAAGAATAAAGCTGGCAATATCACATTTCCTGATTTCACAATATATTACAAAGCTACAATACTTAAAACAATATGGTACTGTCGTAAAGACATATACACCAACTGAACACACTAGAGAACCCAGAAACAAACCCATGCATATTTAGTCAACTGATCTTCAAACAAGGGTGCCAAGAATACACAATGAGGAAGGGGTAGTGTCTTCAACAAATGGTGTTGGGAAAACTGGATATGCAAGTGTGAAAAAGTGAAATTGGATCCTTATCTTACATCATTCACAAAATCAACTCAAAATTGATTAAAGACTTTGATTTAACACCTGAAACTGTAAAACTCCCAAAAGAAAACACAGGAGAAACATCTCATGACATTGGTCTTGACAACAGTTTCATGGATATAACACCAATAGCATAGACAATAAAAGAAAAACAAGTAGGATTACATCAAACTAAAAAGCTTCTGCACAGCAAAGGCAACAATCAAAGAAGGAAAAGGCAACCCATGAGTGGGAGAAAATATTTGCAAACTGTCTGATAAAGGGTTATTTTCTAAAATAGATAGGGAACTCCTACAACTCTACAGAAAAAAAATCAAATAACCCAATTAAAATGGGCAAAGGAGTTTTAAATAGACCTTTCTTAAAGAAAGCCATACAGATGGTTTAGGATTAATCTTCTGCTATACCAACAATACATAAGATATAGGATAAGATGCCCAACATCACTGACCATCAAGGATATGCAAATCAAAACCAGAATTAGATATTACTTATAAATTTGTTAATAATTGGGGCTCCTGGGTGGCTCAGATGGTTAATCATCTGCCTTCGGCTCAGGTCATGATCTCAGGGTCCTGGGATCGAGCCCCGCGTGGGGTCCCTGCTTGGCAGGGAGCCTGCTTCTCCCTCTCCCTCTACTGTTCCCCCTGCTTGTGCTCTCTCGCTCTCTCTGTCAAATAAATAAATAAAATCTTTAAAAACAATTTGTTAATAGATTTCATGTTAAGTGTCCTTTCTGAAGTGAAATGAAATAATAAAATAAAATACAAGGTTCAAAAAAGATATCACTCAGTTTTTAACATTTTAGGTAGGATAATGGCATCGTGGTTATATTTCAAAAAAGAATCTGTATATTTGGAGATTGTCATGTGGATATTTGTAGGTTAAATGCTATGATGTATGGGGTTTGACCTGGAGGGGAGAGAAGTGGCCGGGGTAGAGAGGAGAGGAGATTATCCAAAACGGAACTGCTAACGCTGTGTGCGGGCTTATGTTCCATCCTCTCTACTTTATATATGTATATATAATATATAAAATAATATATAGTATATAATATTTTACATACTATTCTATATTTTTATATTAATATTTCACATATTTTATATTTTGTTATATAAACTAATATAAAATTACATATAAATATAAAACATATAATATAAAATAATAATATACATAGAAATATATGTATGAAATTTCCATAATAAAAGTTTTTTCTAATGACTAGTATTCATCTCAAAAATTTGGACTTAGAACAACTAATCATTACACCCCTCCGCCAAAAAAAAAAAAAAAAACAAGGAGGGCTGGAATATTAAAGGTGAGAACAGGATTAGCAAAACTAAATGCTGGTTCTTTGAAAAGATGAATATAATAAGCCAAACATACCTATAGTAAGATTAAGCAAGAGAAAATGGGGAAGATGCAATTAAATCAAAGTTAATATTAAAAAGGGAAAATAAGAAGATACCAGTTATTTTAAAATGACAAAAAACTATTATAAACAGCTTACACTAATGAATTTGAAAACACAGATGAAATGGAAATAGTTCTAGAAATGTATAAAATATAAAAATTGGAAAAAAATATAAAAATTGGTGCAAGAAAGAGAATTTCAATAGAGCAGTCAAGTATTAAAGGAATTAAAATGGTAATCACAGACTGTTTCTCCCCTAAAACCCAGGCTATCTTGGCCTTACAGGAGAATTCTACCAAATTTTCAAGGAATAATTCTTCACTATTTTATATAAATTATTTTAGAAAAATGGAAAAAAGATGCCCAGCTCTTTTTATGAGGTTAGTGTAATCTTGATTCCAGTGTCAGAAAAGGAAACATCAGGGAAAGAACATTATAGGCCCATTCCATTTATACATGTAGTAGAAAAGATCCTTAAATAATATGTTACCTTGTACTATGTTCATTAATTAAATCTAAAAGTGCCTTCAAAAAAGTAATAATAGTAAGCTGCAGAGGGTTTATCCAAGGAATATAAGAATGATTCACCTCAAAAATATTAGAGTAATTCCTCATGTCAATGAACTAAAGGAGAAAAATCATGATTATCTCAGCTGATGCTCAAAAAGATTTGATCAGATTAAACATGCGTTTAAAATCTTATTTTTAAGAAGACCATGCTATAATTAGAAGAAAATCCTCTTTTATAAGTAATGAATAATACTATTACAAAAGTTTATCTTCAGTGTTGGTTACTCTATCAGACACTATGTGATAGGCTTTATAAATCTTATTAAATCCTTACAGAAATACTATGAATACTAAGAAGTACATGTAGAGAGATTAATTTATTTCCCTAAGATCATAAAGCTAAAAGGTGGTAAAGGATAGACTCAGAACCAGGGCTGCCCAATGACAAAACCAAATGATGTTTCCAGACTCCACGCTGATTCTTGTACGAGAACCAAGCCAATTTTATTGTTTACCATAAAGACTTAAAGCTACCCTGTAATGAAGTTTTTTGTCCCAAGGAGAGGTCAGGGCTCACAATTATCTTCAATTGTTGTGTTTATATTTTGTCTTGGAAGAATTCCACACAGCCCCAAGATACAAATAAGCCTCATCCAAAAAATAATTTAAGAGACAACAGAGAAAACACTGAATCTGATCCAGGTGGGCCTGAGTGTAATAAAGCTGATCCAGATTCTGCAGATGGAAAGATCCACACATTTGCTTTGATCAAGAGCATGCTGACATATGGTACCCTGATTTCAGAAAGAGTGAGAGGAGGATGAACATACTGCTCATAAACAGCCATAAAAAATCACTGTAATTTACTGAAAAGCAACTGTACGTTGATCCCACTTAACAATTAAACCTCTGTCTAGTGCACAAGAGTAGGAGTTATGGTTTTCCTGACCGATGTTTAATGTGGGCAGACGGCAGCTAAGGTCAGAACTCCAGAAGAAAAGTCTACAGACGAGTGCCAGGAACTCTTGTTGTATATAATCTTCCCGGCTCTGCTTGCCCAAACTCACAGAGCTGGTCTAGGCAGTTAGAGAAAGGAAGCGCTGGGGATAGGTACGCCTGGAAACTTGGTCCTGGAAAACTGACCTTTGATAGCACTCTGAGTAAGCACTCTGAGAGTATGCTGAGGTTGCATCTTGCTGGCAAACAAGAAAGGAGCTGGAAATCTACAGAATAGTCAACAAACGGCATGACTCTACAAACAACCCAAAAGCTCAAAGGCAGAGGGCACTACGCAAGGAACCACACAGGATTCCTGTCCGGAATGATGGTATCATTGGCAACAATTCGGTGAGGACCTGCAGACCAGGGACTGTTGCTCCTCTGGTTCTAATTACTTCTGTCTCCCCTGCTCTAAGTAGCATCTGCACATTTAGTTATGTTCTTTGCCTGCATTAAAGGAACTTGTTTTCTTTACCAATATGTATCAGTATCGTTCTGTTAATCATATCACAATGCCATTATGACAAGGTCATAGGAAGGGAAGGCTCAGAGATCTCAGTCACTCAATTCTATTAGGTTTTAACAAATAATACTCACTAATATTTAGTTCCTACTACTCCTGACTTATCTATAGTGCTACCTTATTAAAAATTAAATGTTTTATAATAAAAAATAGCTATGAAATAAAAGAAAGGATTTTGGACCATTTATTGACCATTATCTGTCTAGACAATATATAGTTATTCCTAACCCTTACAGCAAAGCATTCTATAGAGAACAAAACTTTTACCATGCACATAGTACAGATACATTTTTCAGTTTTTTCAGATACATTTTCTAGGGATGGCTATGACATATGTTTTAGCCAATGATATACACCAAAGTATTGTATAAAACTTCTGGGAAATCTCCTTAAAAGGGAGCGGTCATGCCATTCTTTTCTTCCTCCACTCTTTAATTCATGTGATGGCTGGAACTCCAGCAGCTATTTTGGATCATGAAGACAAGGAAGGATCACACCATAGAGTGGAGAATCACAGAACTGGTTCCTATTCACATCATGAGGACTCCTCTATTCCATACCCCTGATCTCCTGTATGAGAAAGATTTTTTAAATATAATTTAGCCAGCAGTGATTTTGTGTTTTCATTATATATAGGTAAATCTGATCCTAACAGGTACAAGAATATAACTAACATTCCAAGTTCACATATCTAGTAAGTGATAAAGTCAGGATTAAAATGTGCTACAAACCCAGATATATATGACACCGAAGTCTAAGAGCTCTAGAAAATAATCCAGTGAAGAAACATGTGTCTTAAATTTGGTTCTCCAGGAAACAGACTCTGAGTTGGAAATTGGAGATTTGCATAAAAGAAACTTATTGGTGAATTCTCTCTGGAACCACATCCATGAGTACTGGACAGTGGGAGAAGTGGAACTATAATTCAGTTGCAAGAGATCTCAGTCAGTCCCATGGGGGTGCTTCAAAGCAGGGGTGGCCCTTCAGAGATGTCCCAAACTGAGGTGAGGGGGCATGGTCTTTGAACTTCAGCTCAGCCAATCATTCAATGCCAGTTGTCTCCAAGTAAGGTCCATTCTTTGGGTGAAGTAGCTTCTGGGAAGGGGCTCAGCTATGGGCCAGCACTGTGAGCTAACACACCCAACTGCAGAAATCAATTCCTTGGTTCTACAAGGGTCTCTAGATGTCACTAGAACCTCCACTGTGATATGCTTATTATTAAAGAGATATGAAAAGGACTGAAATCTGTTTCAGATATGATCTGAGAACATCTGTTCATAGTCATCCATTCATTTCAAAATGGCATATACTTCAGTACCTAATATGTACAAAGTGCCATGCTGAGTGCCTTAATAAATACGAAGATGATTTAGATACATGTCCTGTATCAAGAGGTCAATATGGAGATGATAATGACCAAACTATTAAGCAGGGTTGAGAATGTCATTTGTTTTTGTTTTTTTCTAAAGATTTTATTTATTTATGTATATATGCATGTATTTATTTATTTAGGGAGTGCAATGGTGGGAAGAGGCAGAGGGAGAGAGAGAGAGAATCTCAAGCAGACTCTGTACTGAGCATGGAGCCCAAAGTGGGGCTCGATTTCAAGACCCTGAGATCATGACCTGAGCTGAAATCAAGAGTCAGATGCTGAGCTACCCAGGTGCCCTGAGAATGTTATTTGTATTAAGAGAAATAAGCACATGTCCTGGGAATTCAGAAGTGGGAAAAGTTATTTCCATGTGGGGAATTAGGAACATTTTATGAAAATATGAGCTGGACTTTGGAAGTGAGTAAGATCTGGATATGTAAAAACAAGAGTGGGACTAAAAGAGGTATTTCAAGGTGAGGAAATAATGGGATCATAATGAGTAAGAAGAAACAAGTTTCATCTGATTGATGTACAAAAGCAATAAAAGGAGGTAGTAAAACTCCCATGACAAAGGAGTTTGAGGAATATTTTGCTGAGTTGCAAATGCCTGAAATTAATTCCATAAGCAACAGTGACCTATTGCAGTACTTTGGGCTAGAATGACACACCAAAACCTCCATTTCAGGAAGACTAAACTGGATTAGAGAAAGGGCTAGATCTCCAAAACCATTGTCATCTGTTTCAGTGAAGAAGAAACATTGAAACTGTCTTTGTCAGACAATTCCTTTATATGTTGTACCAAATAACTGATGCCATGCTTTTTTCATGAGATAATCCCTTTTCTTCCCACTGGGTCAATATTTCAGTCCTGGATTCTAATCTTCCTTCAAATAGACACTGTCTTTAATCAAACTGCTTCGTTCAGTAATTAGTCTAACCATACACTGTAATCACTAGGAAGGGCCCAGGGGTCTCATTCACCCACTCAGCTCAAGGTCTAATAGGGGTCAAGGACAAAATGGAGACCCAGTGGGGACAAAACTAACATCACAAGGGGGTCACAGAGGTGGAAAAGAAATGGACAAGTAAAACACAAACCATGGTACCCCCAACCTTCCTGGAGAAAAAAAATGTACTATTAGAGATATGCTAGAAAATCGATAAGTATGTTTATTGATAAGTAGGTCACCAATCTTTTATTTCTGTAGCAGGTAAAAATAAAAATAAACCTAACCAAAACAAAAAGAAGACACTCTAATTCAGCGATGATGACACTTCAGTCTCTATGTGCAGTGGTTAGAAGTACAGGCTCTGGAGTCACATCCAAATTTACAATATTACATGTCCAAGTTGTCGGACAGCTCTGTGCCTTATTTTTCATTTGCAAAATGTGGGCACTAATTGTATCTGTCCTGAGGGTTTTGGAAAGATTAAATGAGTTAATGTATAATCTTACAAAAGTGTCTGACGCAGAGTAAGCACTCAATAAATGTTAATGATCATCACCAACATCACCACCATCATCATCACCACCATCATCACAACCATCATCACCACCATCATCATCATCACCATCACCATCATCGTCATCACCACCATCATCGTCATCACCATCATCATCACCATCATCATCACCATCATCACCACCATCATCACCACCATCATCACCACCACCATCATCATCACCATCATCATCACCATCATCATCATCACCATCATCATCACCACCAACATCACCGTCATCATCACCATCATCATCACCATCATCATCACCATCATCACCACCATCATCATTACCATCATCATCATCATCATCACCATCATCATCACCACCAACATCACCGTCATCATCACCGTCATCATCATCACCATCATCATCACCACCATCATCACCATCATCATCACCACCATCATCACCATCATCATCACCATCATCATTACCACCATCATCATCACCATCATCACCATCATCACCATCTTGCTAATGTAAGTCATCTACTCATGCAAATTTTTATGGAGACATATCTATATAGCTTTGCATCATGTGACATATGCATTTCTTACTAGCATTCTGTTATTCAATACCAAGGTCTTAGTCAACTATTTTTCTTTCTTGATAATTCAGATTTTGAAAAAATATACACATGAAAATACCTCTTTTTTAACCCTGAAAACCCCCCAGTAGTTGTATTTCTCCAGCAGCATCTTCCCATCTGCTGCTGCCTCTCTCCCCTTCCCACACTTTGTTTAGAATTAATGGAACAGCTTAGGTGGGAGTCATCAAAATTCCTGGGTCCCAAAAGAGCTCTGTCCTAGTGCAAAACACACCGATAGCACTCAGGCCAGCACAGCCCTCCCTACCCCGCAAGGTGTGGCTCACTCCCTGACGTCTGTGTCACCATAAAGGGGATGAGGTTGGGTAGAAGGAGGAAGGAAAGTTAGAATCATGTTTGTCTGTGTGGTCTTCTCTTTCTCATGCTCCCACCTACAGTGATGGCTGTGCAGAAAAGGCCAAGGAGGACCAGAGAGGCACCCACAGGAAAGACATGAACACTCGTGTGATGAAGAAGCAAGGCACGTGGATGATGCTCACAAGTTGTCCAGCTGTGTGCTTGCAGTCAGGAGAACCACTTGGTGGTTCCATCAGCAAGGCCAGAGCTCACACTTCCCCTCTTCTAGGCCTCTTTCCAGGTACAGGGACCCCAAATTTCCTTCCCAAGTGGCCCCAAACTGCTTCTAGGTTCTGCTCAGTTCTTTTCACTTGGTCTGCTCAACTGTTCATGCAGCATGGACAGAGAGTGGATGTGTGGACCACAGTGCCTGCCCACGGGAATGCAAAGCCCCTTGTGGGGCAGACAGAACCAAGGGTGTGAGAAGAATGGAGCGTTCACAGGCCTTCACCAGGGGCCAGGGGCCAGGGGCTAGCTCCCCAGTGCTGCCACAGTCCAGCAAAGAGCTCCGAGGAAGCCAAGAATTCTCAACTCAAACTTGGCCTTCCAGCCATTGTGAAGAGAGAAATAAGGTAGACGGATAGCACCGTTTTAAACATTTTTTCAGTTTGGTTAATGACTTTTTAAATATTGACCCATGCGGGTCCCCGTTTGGACTCATGCCACATCACACACACGATAGCATGAGCTCCCAAAGAACCAAGTAGTAGCCTAAAAAGGTCAATGGCCTAAAACGCGTTGGGTCATAAACCATGACAGATTCCTCCCAACAAACAGTACTAAGACCAGGAGGAACAGGCACTATAAAAAGCCCAGGAGGTTCACTCAAATATCTTTGTCACCCAGCAACTATCACAGTGCCTGGCAAATATTTGTTGAACGAAAAATGAAGGAACGAGTGAACTCTAACTTTCTCAAAGGCTCAGAAAACTTGAGAAACTAGAATATAACCTTCCTTTGGAAGCAGCACGACTGTTAATATGTACAGGTGCCTTGTGCATGAGGGGCAATGAAGCTGATAAACAATAGCAAAAGCTGTAACATTTGCATAAAATGCATAGAGAAAGAACCACTTTCTGCTTTTTAACAACACATCGAGGTACCCACATGTGTAAACCAGGGAAGTTACACTTGGAAATAAGTGCTACTTATGCTCAGCTCCTTGATTACACATTCAAATAAATGTACACAGCTTTATTTGAATGTGTAATCCTGTATGAATGGGAACATTCAAACAAACTCATTTGGTCCATTTATTTAGATCTCTGATGGCTCATTCTGGTAAAATGCATGCACTTTCCCCATTTTTCTTCCTACACTATTAACTGGAAGAAACAATTTAAAACATTTTGTTAAAATAGCAATAAGAATGGTGGGTTATGTTTTCTTTCTTTGTGGTGCTGTTCCATTGAACTGTGATGCACAGAAATATATGTATGCATCTCCAACCACATGAATCCAGACTATGTATGACCTCAATAACATTCTACTGAGTAAGAAGTCCTAATGTGTAGCCATGAGTGTTTTTATGTGTAAAGGAAGAAAAAAAATGGATTCCGCTAGAAATA
Organism: Phoca vitulina; assembly: GCF_004348235.1. Lineage (NCBI taxonomy): Eukaryota > Metazoa > Chordata > Mammalia > Carnivora > Phocidae > Phoca > Phoca vitulina. The sequence goes on along the minus strand of NW_022589741.1, from coordinate 3,795,735 downwards.
AAGGGAAAAGACATTCTTCCTTGCCTCCCCTGCTGCTTCTGCCATGGTGGGTTGCAGGATGGGGTCAGATGGGGGAGATGGAAAGTAGGCCTTTATCATCATATAAAGGTTGAGCAGGTCATGGAGGGGAAAACAGGAAATTAGAAAAATGCTCTTTTGTTGGCCGTATGGCTTTTCTAATACTGATCATTGTGCTCCAGAGCCACTCATGTGGGGAGTCTTATAAAGCTGAGTTTCCAGGTTAATTTGAGAGCAGTGGATAAACGAGAAGGAAAGGAGAGACAGGGAGGGAAGGCAGGTGTCCTGTGAGAGTCTCCATGAGAGTAATGCGGACGTGGAGTGGGCCCAGCAAAGGCAAAGGGAGCAGGGTGTGGTCGGCGGGACTGATCACGAGGAGGAACAAGACAACAGCAATCTAATGGCTCTCACCGCCTCTGCCCTCCCCTGAACCACAGACCCTCCTGCCAGCATACTCGAGGACTGACACCCGGGCGCCATTCAGAAACTCAAAGCCCTCACGGTCCACCCGAACTCACCATCTTTTCTACTTGGTTCTTCCACACAGGTTAGGGCTCTGCGAAGACCTCCCCGCTCCTAAGAAACAATCCTTTAACACCACTGCTCTGGGAAACCTGGGGTCTCATTCGTTATTTGGTCTTTCTGTGTTTCGTGAGAGACAAAATATGAAAATGAACGTTTGACGGGAGAGGTAAAGACTATGAACATCTCCCTGCCGCCCTTCTCTGTTTTCTCTCTGGCCCTTCTCAGATAGTAAGAGAAGACATAGGTCATTTATCCAGGAGGGACTTCTAACTCTGGGCTTTGAGAGGGGCCGGGGTGGGCCCAGGGGACCCATGGGGGCCAGTTCAAGCCCCACCCAGCCTCATTAGAGTGACAGAGAAAAAAGAAGAATTTGAGCCAGCTCTCCCCCAAAACAAAGTGTGCTGCCGGCTGCAGCGGTGCTCTCGCCTCTGAGTAAGAGCAGTCTGGAAAGATGGGACCTTTATCAGCATCGGGCTCAGAGGGAAGGACAGAAGCCCACCAGCTGGAAAACCTCGACCCAGTGAAATCTAGCTTCCTTTCCCATTGCTTTGTTGGAACAGCTCCGGTTAATGGCCCTCATCTTCAATTCTTGTGGGCTTTCTCCCCCTCGTGCTGCGTGGCCCTCAGCTGTGGCTGCCAGTCACGCGGGCCTCTCTGCCCTCTGGGTGGTGCCTGGCTCACCTCCACTCTCTCTGGCTCCTCCTGAGCAGCCCACCCCTCAAGCTCCTCCGCATCAATCTTGCCTAATTGACCTGCCTTTGTCTCTCTTCTCTTGTGGGTATTTTCTCTATTGGAAATCTCCATTTATCATATGGCTCCAAAATTCACATCCCCCTTGAAGACTCTGAAGTCTCTGTCTCTAGTTCTGAAATCCACCTGATCTTCCATTCCCAGCTGTTTGGGGGTCTCCTGATATTGGCTATCTTCTCCAACGGAGTGCCCTGAAAATGAAACTCATCAGCCTCCCTCGCAAACTTGCTTTTTCTCCTGAATTTCCCTACAACACAATTCTCCCAGAGACCCCAGGTCTCATTGTTATTTATTCATTCACTGAAAAACGAAAACAAAAACCTGATCGAGCATCTGTTATGCACCAGGCACTGGGACTGGGCCAGCTGCTGGACATCCGTTCTTGTCACACTCACCTCCAATTCCTTTCTCCTTTACGGTACAACCCAGGGCTGAGTCCACCCACCCCATGATATCTTCCAAATCCGCTTTGTCTTATGTGTTCCAGCTTCTGCTACTCAAACTCAGACCTTCATGACTTCTGTGATGGATTTTTGCTGTGGTTTCTCCATGAGCTGCTTTCTGTCCTCCTTTCTAACTCATTTTATAATCCTGCACCAGATTAATCTTCTCAAAGCATGTTTCTCACTGATCAGAAGCCAACACAGAGAGGTAGAAAGACAGCCCCACCTCAGCTAGCCGTGTGACTCTGGGCAAATCACTTACCTTTTCTAAGTCTGTTCATTCCTTTGAAAAATGATAACTTCTTCATTGGGGTGTTGTCAGGATTAAGGAAATGGTAACATTGCTCTAAGCACTTTATACATAGTATTTCACTAAATCCTTGCAACACCATGGAGTATAGGCCATTATTGTCTTCCTTTCATAAATAAGGAAATTGAGGCGCATAGAGAAAACGACTCACCCGAAGTCATATTGCTAGGAAGAAGCAAAGCCAGGATTGGGACTCAGACCATCTGATTCTAGAATACAGGCTTTTACCACACACATAGTAGGTACAGAACAAGTGTCAGCTCCCATCAACTTCCCAAATACATGAGCTCATTTTTTCCTGTGTTAATTAGAGTTACGTTTCTGACACTTGCAAATGAAAGAATCTTGGTTAATATGTCTGCCAAACTGGTGGAGATCATCTTTGGTGAATATTAGGGAGGCACAGGATAGTCTCTTCCCAACAACAAATCAAACTTTTTATGCAAAACACGTAACTTATTAATCATCTCTTTCAAATACATACAAAGCATTTTGTTTAATGGAACAAAGCATAGACAGCTTAACAAAAGCATAATTCTCAAGTTTATCTCTAAGCAAACACTTAGATGTTTACTCAAAAACATTTAATTTCTAATCCTCAGGTTTATAGTTTGTTGAGAGTGTGCAGGTTAGATTTTGAGCCTCTTCAACCGGCCCAAGGGTTGTTAACCACACACGTGGTGCCTTTGGATTCCCAAATAAATACTTCATTCACTAAGAGTTTTGTCTATTTCTCTTCTTACCACCCTAACACCAGACTGTACTTTTACTTCTCAAATCCTCCCTCCCCAACCGCAGAAGGGACCCAGGCCTCAGCCGGAGATGCTGAGGACTTAGTCTGGGAGCCAGCACTTAGACTTGGCTCAGGTTCATCTCCATCTTTACATTCTCAGGCTTTGCATTGCATACACAGAATTTCTTTTTGAGGCATACATTTTGTTAAGCAGTTTCAGCTATGCTTGGTGCTGTAAGTAGTGAATCCAGCAGAGGAGAAATGTCTTTTGAATGGTTTCTCATGGAGTTTCTGCATATAAAGCTGATAAATGCTGGGCTGGCTTTACAAAAATGTTGTACAAAAATAAGCCAACTAGATGAGTATAATACAAATCAGATAAAACAACAATACACGTGGTTATATCTAATTTTACAGGGTCCTTATAGTTCATATTGAGTTTTCAATATTAAGATAAAATCAATCAATCAATCAATTAGATAGATAAACAAACAGAAAAAGTCCTGAAGTTTGAGCACTAACGTGTAACCCATGTCTTTCTATAATCTTTGCAGCTACACAAAGTTGAGCTGGATGCTTTGTTTGGATTAGAGTTAATCTTTGGGCAGGGAGATGGCTTTTTATTTTCATACATTTTATTTGAACTTTTTTCATCTCTAAGTCAGCCTCATTAAGATTTATGAGCTCTGTAAATACTTCTAAAGATTTTTATTGAGCCACAGAAGTGCCCAAGGAACATTCAGTCCCAAGTTTGGGGAAAACAATAAACCGGTAACTCGGTCAGTTCCATGTAATTGGACAGTGAGAGAGTGGATCTGTCAATAAATAAGCTATCTCCTTTTTTAAGACATCCGTTATTTTTAAATTTACCTATTTGCCAATAACAAACAAGTACATTGGAAGGAGGAAGCACCTGATTGAACAGTTTCATTAAATCTCCCCTTTGGAGTCATAGGAGACAGAGGCAAAGCTTGAGGGGATCCTTTTAAGTAATAGTGCACTGTTTATTCACTATCAAAGTCATTTTATGCTTAAAATCCTTCCAATGGCTTCTAATAATCTATAGACTAAAATTAGAATCACTTACCCTAATAAACTGTTGATGACCACCACCCTACCCACCACTCACATCCCACTGTGGCCCTCCTTGCAGCCAAACTGTGAACCTTAGAAGCTACTATTCTACCTAATCCGCCTCCGTCCAACACAGGCAGCCAATACTCGAGCGGTTCATCTATCTCTGTACCTGTGCTGTTGCTTCGTACTGAGCTCTCCCTCCTATTAGCCTGACAACTAACGCTTTCTCATGAGTTGGGCCAGGGACGCCTGGGTGGCTCAGTCAGTTAAGCATCTGCCTTCGGCTCAGGTCATGATCCCAGGGTCCTGCGATCCAGCCCGGTGTCAGGCTTCCTGCTCTCCCACTCCCCCTGCTTGTGTTCCCTCTCTTGATGTATCTCTCTCTGTCAAATAAATAAATAAAATCTTTTCCAAAAATTAAAAAAAAAAAAAAGAATCGGGTCTATTGGATAACCTAGAGGAAATGGATAAACATACAATCTAGAAACATGCAACCTACCAATTGTGAAGAAACAGAAAATCTGAACAGACCAATAATGGCTAAGGAGATTAAATCACTAATCAAAAACCTCCTAACAAAGAAAAGCCCAGGCCAGATGGCTTCACTGGCAAATTCTACCAAACATTTTTTTTTTTTTTAAAGATTTTATTTATTTATTTGATAGAGACACAGCGAGAGAGGGAACACAATCAGGGGGAGTGGGAGAGAGAGAAGCAGGCTTCCCGCTGAGTGGGGAGCCCGATGTGGGGCTCGATCCCAGGACCCTGGGACCATGACCTGAGCTGAAGGCAGACGCTTAACGACTGAGCCATCCAGGCGCCCCTCTACCAAACATTTAAAGAATAATTAATATCAACCCTTTTTCAATCTCTTCAAAAAAAAAAAAAAAAAAAAATGAAAAGGAGAGGACACTCAGCGTTACCCTTACACTAACGCCAGACAAGGCCACTGCAAGAAAAGAAAATTACAGGCTAATACTCCTAATGAACATAGATGCAAAAATTCTAATTAAAATATGACCTGAATTCAATAATGCGTCAAAAGGATCATATAACATGATCAAGTGGGGATTTATTCCAGGGATGCAAAGATGGTTCAACATACACAAATCAATAAATGTGATACACCATTGTAATAGAAAGATAAAAATCATATCATTATGGATGCAAAAGAATTTAAAATTCAAAACCCTCAATAAATTAGATATAAAAGTAATTTACTTCAACATAATAAAGGCCACATATGACAAGCCCACAGCTAATATCAAACTCAACAATAAAAGCTGAAAGGTTTTGCTGTAAGATCAGGAGCAACACAAGGGTGCCCACTCTCTCCACTTCTATGCAACATCATCCTGAAAGTCCTACCAGAGCACTCAGGCAAAAAAAGAAATAAAAGACATCCAAATCAGAAAGGAAGAAGTAAAATTGCCTGTTTGCAAATGACATGATCTGATATATAGAAAACCCAAAAGACTCTACCAAAAAACCCCACACAGGATGGGTTGTTACTGCATTAACCAAGTCACCGTGTTTCAAGGACAAATCTTGGTGACATGCCATTCCATCCACTCCCAGGCTCTACGGTGGTTCCTCAAATGCACTTTATCTGCTTTATCTACTGAAGAGTCAGTTGCTCGGGCTCATGCCCAGGCTGGGGTCTCAGCCTCCTGATTGCCAGGGGCTGTCAGTGCTTTATGGCCTTGAGGAGAGGGAGACTAGTGGCTTTAGGGACTTATCCTGGTTGTACATACCATACATGTTGGCTGGGGGAGGCAGCACGCTCAGGCATGAGGAGACGGACTGGGGGCAGAATACACCGGACCAGGACCCCCATGCTCTCCCCTCTTTTGGCGGGATGTGCTCCATTCCTGGTAGAGTACATTTCGATAGGTCTGACTTGCAGCAGAACAACAGGATCCAGTAGATAGTGAGCAGTCCCCCCTCACCCAGGGGTGCAAAGTAACTCACCCATCCTGCGGGACATCCCATTGCAAATTTGAGTAGGTAACACCTTTCCCAGGTGTAATGGGACTGGGTGCTCTCAGCAGCATGGCATGTTGATCCACGGGGAAAGGTGGGCAATGGCTGTCTCCGTAGACTTCCATACCTTTACAGTATCGGGTGCCTCGGCAGGGGTCCCCAGTCTCGCATATGGGACAACGGGCCCTACTGGTTGATCATTCAAATGCACCTGTGACAGCAGGTGAGTACACCTGGCCACGCTGGTTCTCCCTGTCAGTAATTTAATCTACTGCAGGTGAGCCTTCCCAAGCTCCCCAGACGTTTCCTGAAGTCTGACCACACCTCTCCTCTCCCCCTGGCTTATCCTCAGAGGCCCAGGTAATACTACTGGGGGCTGGAACTGTTTTCCCTCCTTCCTGACAGTTCTTAGAACTGGAGATTTTCTTCTCTGATGCAAACCTAAGGGCCCAATTATACATGACTTTCTGAACCCTAAATCTTATTATTGCAAAGCACATTCTTGCTTTGAAAATGACTTCAAAGTGACAGATAACCCAAACATTCATTGGCTTATCTGATTAAGACTCTAAGCCCTATTGATTACATCATATCTGTGCTCTGCTCTCTGCACTAGCAGAGCCCATTTGCTTCAGGGCACAGGTCTATGGGCTTGAATCTGATCAATCCCAACAGCAGAGTTTCAGGATATATACATAGATTTCCTTATGGGGTAATTAATATCAGTAAGTGAATCAATATAAGATTTTGTGGCAGTAAGTTCTACACAGTACCTATTGGACGTGTGTTGTAGAATTTTTCTTATCAATCAAAGTAATAGTATTATGGTATTTTCAGCAAATTTTTAACAATGTAGAGGGATTTAATGACCCTCATACATGTCAGTTTACTAAGATATTGCTTTATTCTCTTAGCAATGGAGAGCCCTTAAGCCCTCCAGATCAGACAATAGGTCATGTTACAATTTCATTGTTGGTCTGTACAAATTTTCCAACAATCTATGAGGTTTTCTGAAGGTGTTAGAATTAGATTCATTTGAACAACAGAAAGTATATGGGTTTCTATTTATATCTATCATAAGTCAAATGTTCAAACAATAGCTTTTTCTGAGATTAGTGCCACAAGGGCAAAATAACTCATCTCTGATGGAGCCTGACAGAAGTCCTTATACTTTTCTTGTCAGAGAAGTAGGCTATGCTTTGAGGGGGCTGGGTGTTTTTACTTGCCTTTTCACTAATTTTATTAGGAAACAGATGCATAGTTTATACATGGATATAAATTCATAAAACTCTAGAACATAAGAGCCAGAAGGGACTTTAAGAAGTCAACCTCCATGTTCAAGGTCAGCGGCAAAAATGAGACTATAACGGGGTCTGCTCTTTCTACTGTCTCATAAATTCGCTTCAATTGATTTAACGTATGGATATTAGATACCTACTTTGTATAAAGGAAACATCTTTTTAAACATAATGTTTCTAAAGAACAACTGTCCCAAAATATCTACTTCAAATCCCTTTTTGATATAACACCATTTTGTTAAAATGTATACCCAGTAGCAGTAACATAATCTGGAAAGAGAAATTATTCTTTGTTCATCCACGTACTCATTCATTCGTTCAATTATCAAGCATATATTAAGAGTCCTACTGATTCAGGCACAACTAAGTCTAAGGACAAGTAGACCAACAAGAGACAGTTCTACCCTTGAGGAATTCACTTGCCAGTGGGGACAGACAGAGGTATCAACTAATGAATAACAACATACAAATTATGATCAAGGCTGGGAAATGCTGAAACAGTGCTTTAACATTTACCCTGAAGGAAGTCAATAAGGGAACGTTTGTGATGGATTTTGAAGCATATCTGGTCAGCTCTCTTTAAGGCTTGAGTGCAATTAATGGGTCCCTACCTGTGCTGTGCTTGGAGTTACCAACCATCAGGTGTAACAGGAAGTTCACTCATTCTCCATCTCTCAAATCCTTTCCTCTTTCATATATCAAAGCAACAGTGGGTTTCAGTTTTGTCCTAACCCAGGTTGCCAACTAGTTCATGGCAACTGGATATTTAAAAACTGGCATTAGCAGGCTGTGTTGGAAGCATGGTACTTGGGGTTCAGTAGTTATTACAAGGAGTAAAGCAGCATCTTATCACAGCTGTAAAGAGGCTTTGAAGATGGAAGAACCCACTCCCCAGCATTATGCTCAGAGGAGGAGCCAGGACCCTGAGGATCAATGCTCCGTCATTCCCTCACCAATGCATATTCACAAGGCATAAGGCAGCCCCAGTGTGGGTCTGTCCAGTCAGGTTACAAAGTGCCTGTCATCTCAGGGGTTAGTGACTATGGGGTTCCAGCTGTGAGGGGAAGCTTTTTAGGAATAATGGCAAGAACTGAAGAGAAGACTGTAGGGGGCCACATGTCTGCACAGGAACATTTCTCCAAAGAGACTTTATGAGGAAGTTTATACGGTTCAATTGAGATGCTATCTTGCCCTCATAGGCCCAGTTTTCCAGGCTTTCCTGAGCCAGTTTTTCAGTTCACCTGTCCAGTTGCTCATGGGAGAGCAGTTTGGCTGGGTTAGGACCAGTTCCAGGGTTTGCTGCATCCTGGAAGCAGACCACTCTCTTCGCTCCCTGGCACAACTCAGCTATTTCTGGTCCAGGTTCTCACCACGACAGTAAGAGTCATCATCTTTCTCCAACACGACAGTGCACCAGAATGTGAAATCATAACGCAATTTTTTCTTCCTGGAATGTCCACATACTCCTTTATGCAAATTTATCCAATCCTTTTCACAAACACTGACTCCAATATGAAGAGGAGCTGGCTTCCATAAGTCAAATCAAAGTCTCTATTCACCTCTTCTGCAGACCTACTTAACACAACTTGTCGTTAAGCAGCATAGCACTATGGTTGAAAGCACAGCCTTTAGATCCATCTTCCTTGAGTTTAAAATATCCTGGCTCCACCACTTATTACCCGTGTAATTTTAAACCTCCTGTGTCAACTCCTCTGTAAAATAAACCTATAATATAGGTAAAGCATTTAGATCAGAGTAAGCACACTGTAACTGTTAGTGATTATTATCATTTTCATAAAAGCAACTGGAAGCTGTTTTCATAAGAGAGGAAAATCTCTCTGACCGAATGCTGTATTACAAAAAGATTTTAAAGAATTGCTAAACAAACAACATTCAAGACATCTCAGAGGAAAGAGTTAATATAAAAGTATGAAGGTATTCAATCTTTCAACAAATATTTATTGAGGCCCTGTTCGAAGCAACAGGGATAGGGCCATTCACAAAACATACCACAATCGCCACCCTCAGGGAGCTAATACTTAATGAAGGAATAGGGGACGAGATAATTTACCAAAAAACATAAGCAAAACAATATAATATATGAGCTCAAGATGAGTATGGGAAATAGAAGTTAGGAAAGAAGATGTAATTTTAAATAGGGTAGTCAGGGAAAGCTTTATTGACAAGATAGTATTTGCTCAAGGGCCAGAAGGAGGGAAGGAAGTAATTCATGTGTATAGCTGGGAAATGCTTGCCAAGTTCCTTGCAAAGTTTCTGAGATAAAAACTCCGTGGGTTTGAAGAACAGCAAAGAAGTAATAATACAGGTGGTGCAGAGTAAGGGAAGGAGAAACTGGTAGAAAATAAGATCAAAGAGGTACCAAGGGGCAGGCAGGCAATATAAGATCTCATAAGCCATGGTAACAACTTTAGGTTTTAGTCTGGGAGAGTTGGAAGACAATGCAGAGTCTTGAGTGGAAGAGTCACATAATCAGACTTCAGTTATTAAAGGATCATTTTGGCCTCTGTGTTAAAAAATAAAATAAAACTATAAGTTAAAGAGGGAAAAAGCAGAATACCAATGAGAAGGCTGCTGCAATGTTCTTGGTGAAGAATGTTGGTAGCTGGGACCAGGGTGGTAATTTTGGACAGGATGAAAAGTAGTCCGATTTAGATGTATTTTTAAGGTAAGGCCAATGGTACCTGCTGACAGACTGGATATGAGGGTAGGGTATAAAACAAAGTAGGGAGTCAAAAAAACTCCAAGAGTTTTAAACAAACAACTGGAAAAATAGAATTTATATTTACTATGGAGAGATGACTGACTGTGGAATGAGAAGGTTCTAAGAGGATGAAGGTTTTGGTTTCGAATATAATGTGTTTAAGATAATTGGTGATCGTACAAGCGAAGATGTCAAGTAGAGAAATAGGAGATGAGTTCAGGGGGAGGGCTGGGCTGCAGATGGAGATTTGGGGATCATCAGTGGAAAATGTACTTAAGAGAGTGATAACAGAGAAGAAGAGATGTGAGGACCTGAGAGCCTCCAACATTTAGGGTTTGGAGAGACAACAGGACCCAGCAAAGAGACTGAGAAAATACAGATGCCTGTAGAAGTGGAGATCTGACCGATGGGGAGTCCTGCAAGCCAAGAGAGGAAGCCACATCAACTGAGTCAGTTCCAGCTAATCTAACAGGATGCCATATGTCGTATGGGGGCTTATAAAAACACGAATTTATTTCTCATAGTTCTGGAGTCTGGAAGTCTGAGATCAGGGAGCAGCATGGTCAGGTTCTGGGAAGAGCTGTCTTCTGGGGTGCAGATTTCTCCTTGTATCCTCACATGGCAGAAGCAGAAAAAGGAGGCATGCTCTCTCATGACTCTTCTTACAAGGGCACTAATCCCATCCATAAAGACATCACCCTCAGAATCACATCTAATAATGTCCCACCTCCTGATACCATCATATTGGGGAGTAGAATTTTAACATATAAATTTAGGGAAGGACCCAAACAGTCAGTCCCCAACAGAGAGCATTTGCATTGAGCTAAATATGTTGACAGGTCAAATAAGACGAAGACTAAGACTTAAGAATGAAGGCTAGTACTGCCCCCCAAAAGATATAGCAATATGGAGGTCTTTGTTATCTTGGAAAAAAAGAAGCTTGATGTGAAGCTTCTAGAGGTCATGGATGAGAGAAACTGGAAATAATGAATGTGTCTCCAGTTTTGACAGAAAAGGGGAACGAAAACATTGGACAGTATCTAAGGGTGAGGGATGGGATCAAGAGGGGATTTTTTTTTCATATGGGAAGAGCAATAACATGTTTCTATGCTTTGGGGGATGATGTAGTCAAGAGGTGGAAATCAACATGCCAAGGAGGTGAGAAATGCCCAAGTAAGGGAGAAGGAATTGAATCTAATGACTCTAACTGAATCTAATGGAAGGCGGGAGGGGCTGGCCTCAGGCAGGAGCATGGAGAATTCCTCTCTAGCAGCAGGAGGGAAGGCAGAGTGGAGGGGAACAGGTGGAGCAGGACAAGTGGATGTGATGGAGGGAGCTTGGGGAAGTTGGGGAAGGTCTCCTCTGAAGGATTCTGTTTTTTCAGTGGAATAGGGAACAAAGGAATTAGCTGAGAGTAAGGATTGAGACTGATGCATTAGGGGCTGGAGGGGTGAAGGAAACACGTGGAACAGTCATCCGGGCGAGTGGACCCAAGAAATGCAGTATGACTGCAGAGCAACACCAGAGTCCATTCAATAGTAGTGGTTACAAATTTAAATGAGACCGAGAAGCTGGAAAAGGCAGGGACTGAAGAGGCAGAGAGTGAAGAGTTGGAGGGTGTGGTGAGCAGTGAGGAGCAGGTGTAGCTAAGGAGCAGTGGGGGGGTGGGGGGAAGACAGCAGAGGAAGGAAGACCCAGAGGGGTTGGGACTGGAGTGTTGTACACCCTATTAAGGATTTTATACTTGAACCTACAAGATAAAAGGGAGCTAATCCTGCTTTTCAAGCAGTGCAATGGCATTATTTAATCTGGTTTGCCAGAGAGAAAATTCTGGTAGGTATGAACATGATGGGCTAAAAGTTTTTATTGGGTACACAGACTTTGTGGTAGCTAAAACTCCTTCTTATAACCAGGAAATATAGTTCGCTCTATAAAACGAACCTGGTAAATAAAAGGTTTCCTAACAGAACGTTGTTGGAAAATCCGAACCCATCGTGAGTCCCCACTAAGCTTTTTATCTAAGTGGCTTTCTTAATTTCCTAGGTTCCTCATAAATATGGGCCATGTGCTCTGACACAAATCTGTCTTTGCCCTGCCTCAAGGTGAGCAGAAAGAAAATCTTCTATGATGCGGCTTGTTAAAAAGAAAAGGAAAGAGGAAAGCAAATTCATGTGAAATAAATCAACTATTTCTCATGATGGAAAATCTGCATGATTACTTTGGACATAATGTATTGCCTTTGTTTCTGGCTGACTTTTTCTAAATTAGTGAAGCTTTTAAATGACCAAATGCTGCACATTTCACACACACAAACACACACACACACATACACACACAGTATGAAACACAAGTGAGTAGAATATAACATAAATGCACTAAGGACCCAGGAGATTAACTTTCCTGTAAATTGTAAAATAACTGCTTTGGGAACACTTTCTATTTGATAACTTCACAAGCAAATTTATCTTGACATAATTTATCAACCATTTTTAGAAATACTGTTTTTAATGATCATTCTAAATACCAATGTGATTAAGTTTCAGAAGGAGGTAAACATGTTTTCTCTTCAGTAAATTAATCAGCCTAAAGCTGAAAGGATGTCAGTTTTGCAAAAGACAATTCCAACAGACAACTGTACTGATATCAGAACCATCATTTCTATGAAGGCAGATTCAGTGAGGCTCTACCCTTGACTCAAAATCACATGCCATTTTTGGGGGGAATCCCAGAAACTCTCCTCCACATGATGACTGTCATCCAGGAATTGTCCTTCTTTTTTATCGATGAAAAGGAATGTTCACACTACCTTTATCATGACTCTAGGATCTGGCTTTTCTAGTCTAGCTCAGTTCTAAAATGGTCTTAATTCATTTCCTTCAGGTTACTTACCTTAATCCTGAATACCCAAATAAAAGCAACCTCAAATTAATTCTTTGATCACTAAAGAAAATGGGTTTACAACAAAGATAGATACCAAACCTTACTAGCTAAGATAGCATGCTTATCTCTTCCAAGTTACTAAAAGATTAATGCTTTCATTCAGCTTAATGGTCAACTTAATATATGAGGGGTTCCTAGGGAAACAACAGTAATTTATGCTTGGAGATTCAGGCTATTTCTTTGTTTTAATTATCAGTCGTGGGTATGTTACTGTCTACAGGTTTATTCTAGACTGATTTTAAGTCTCTAAATCAATATCAGACCCCAAAAGTATTGATTTTTACCTAAGCCTTTAGCTCATTTGCAAGGTGCATTTGCTTTGAACACAATTTATTTGGATAAGAGGGTCTGGTCTTCTATTTTTAGGAGCTACGCAGACATAGAAGGAGAGAACCAACAGCTTCCTCATACACAACTTAAGAGCCATCCCTGCACCCCTGATATCAATTTAAAAGAACCATGACGTGGTCACTTGATCAACATCTGTAAGCTCAGAGCAGAGGTTTGGAGCCGCCCAAGGAAGCCTGGAGCTCAGCAGGCACGAGGGGCCGCGGCGTGACCTGTCATGTTGCCATCGACAGATCAAGATGGAAAGTACTGACACCCACTTCCCTGTCGATTTAATGAATGCACAACTTGTATCCCGTGGAGATAAATTTTTCAACCCAAATATAATATACTTTTCAAAGCAAAGCTCATTCTAAAATACAAAATCTATAGAGAAGAATTTTAATTTCTATTTTAATCAGCTGCACCCAAAAAGAGAATGATATTCTCCTAACTATAAATAACTGACTTTCAAAGCCTACGATGGTTTTTCATCATCAGAGCTCTGGCATGTTATCAAGAACACATGCTAAACCCTTATAACAAAAGCAATGACCTTCTCCTATTTTAGAATAAAATAACAGCTATTTCCTTGACATTATGAATTCATTGTATGATTCTGACCTCTTAAAAAGGAAACAAACTTTCTTAGTATTCTTAGTTGCTAAATCTTGCAAAGGGAAGAATAAATTTAGATAATCATTAAGGATAACAGAAATTGCAGCACTAAAAAAAAAAAAAAGACATGAGATTCAAATTCAACCTGTGGGTATAATTACTCAGATTCTAAATTTACTCTCATTTCCTGAAATGGGACACCAGCTTTAAAGGTACAACCGCTTATAAGATATAAGGCAGAAGTGTGGTTTCTCCCCATTCATCTTGGTGATTGTGCGGTAGAAGAGAGAAAGTGGGCTTGTGAGCCCATGAGAAACCAAGTTAAAATCAGAATGACACCATTTACTAGTACAGTGACCTCAGAAACATGACTTAATCTCTTTTGAGCCTCAGGTTGTATATTCTCGAAATGAAGAGTAATCATACTTACCTTATGGGGAGGTCATGATGTTCAAGCTAAGAATGTAAGTCAAGTGTTAACAATGCCAGGATCTGAGAATCTAGAGGTAGAGGGAAGAGACGAGCAGTATACTAATAAACAGAGTTACAATTTGGGATAAGGGCAAGTGGGGATTAGCGCTGGGTGAGCCCGTAACGGGGGCAAGGGGAAACAGAAAAAAACGCATCCGAGAAGTGACTACGTAGGTAGGATAGACAGAAACCTGTTATGGAATGAATTTGCCCCCCCAAATTCACACATTGAAGCCCTAACTACCCATGTGACTGTGTTTGGACATTGGATCCTAAAAGGCAAGCGGAACGAAGGTTAAATGAGGCATTAGGGTGGTTCTAATCCAACATAACCGGCGTCCTTCTAAGAAGAGAGCAGGTGCCAACACACAGAGGAAGAGCGTGTGAAGACAGCGAGAGCAGGTGGCCCCGAGCCCCGGACAGTGGCCTCGGAAGAACCCCGCTCTGCCCACACCTCCATCTAAGCGGTGAGAAAATAAATTTGTTGCTTAAGCCACCCAGGCTTTGGTACTTTATGACGGCAGCCCTGCAAACGAGTACCAAATCCCAACAGTGCCTCCCTCAGCAAACGGCTTCTGGCCTTCGTCCGAGCCAGGCGCTTGCAGGACCGCAGGGCCGAGCGGTGAACAGAGGAGTGTGGTCCTTGCACGCCAGGGCGCTTACGGTCCGGCGGGGACCGCAGCAGGAGACGGACAGGACGCAAGGGAGCAAGACAGGGGATGCTAGGTGCCAGGAAGAGAAAGAAATCTGAGTGTGCCGGGCGTGCTCACGGAACAGGGAGGAGGCAGAGGGAACGAGGGGAGGGTAAGAGGAGAGGAGGGCAGGGAGGTGACAGGCTCCGTCGGGGTCCAGAGGACGTGTGTCGTACCAGGCGGAGCTGTGAGTCTTGAGACGTTGAGCTGTGGGCAGTGGACGAAGACTTGGAGGCCCCAGCAGGCCCGGAGATGAGCAGCCGGACTGGCTGAGGTCTTACAGGAGGAAGTCCGGCTGGAGATCAGATGAGGCGCCAGGGCCAAGACCAGGCTGTTCTACCATTCAGGAAGATGTGGGGCAAGGAGGAAGCCACAGAGATGCTGGTAAGCAGTGGCCACGGGCATGCGAGGAGGCAAGAGTAACCAGCCACGTCCTTCAAGCCACGTGGGGGGAAGTACTTCTTAAAGAAGGGAATAGGGGCGCCTGGGTGGCTCCTTCGGGTGTTTGCCTTCGGCTCAGGTCATGATCTCGGGGTCCTGGGATGGAGCCCCGCATCGGGCTCCTGCTCAGGGGGGAGCCTGCTTCTCCCTCTGTCCCTCCTCCTGCTCGTGCTCTTTCTCTCCAATAGATAAATAAAATCTCTAAAAAGGAAAGGGAATAATTACTGTGTCTGTAAAATTGTGCCGAGTAGTTAACAAATTGGGGCTTGAGACTTCACCGTGAGCTTTATGATGTGAATGTCATTCATAAATGAGGTAAGAACCACCTTTCTACGGGTAAGTGGGAGAGAAACCCTACACGGACTTGGATTTAAGAGAAAATGAGGAAAGGGTCTTTAGGCACCGGGTGCAAACAGTGCTACGGAGTAAAAAGAGTAAAAGGGTGGTGGCAGGTGGGAAATGACGGCTGCAGAGGACGGCCCCGGTCAGAAGAGAGGGGAGAGCGGCTGGAGCCACGCTTCTGATGCGGGAGAGAGGGCGGGGGGCTTACTGGTGTCCCGGTTGGAACGGGGCTCCACCGTAGGGGCGGGACCCAGGCGAGAGCTGCGGGGACAGATGTAGGTGGGCGGGTGTGATGTGCTGAGAGTGTGACGGTCAAATACTACAGACACCTACGTACTCTCTGCCCACAAAACTCTGTCACCATCAGGATTCTGATAGTGATCCACTCAAGAAACAACATCGACGTCCCCACGGGGATCCCTCTGTCCTTTGACAACAGCCGCTCCCACCCCGTTCCTACCTGGCAATCACTGATCTGCTCTCCATTTCTAGAATTTTGTCACCTCAAGAATGTTATATACATAGAATCATACAGTATGTGACCTTTCGGGATTTGCTTTTTCCCCTGTCAGCATCATTCTCTGGAGATTCACCCGGGTTGTAATGTGTATCAATAGTGTGTTCTTTTTTACTGCTCATTGGTTAGAATCCCATGGTATGGACCTACCACCGTTTAACCATTTCCCTATTGGAGGACACGTTGTAGTAGGCTGGATAATGGCTACCAGAGAAATCTAGTCCTGATCCCTGGAATCTGAGTCCCATTGATGGGATTTACTTAAGAATCTTGAATCCTGGATTATCTGGGTGAGCCCTAAATGGAATCACAAGTATCCTTCTAAGACAGAGGCAAAGGGAGACTTGACAAAAGAGGAGGTCATGTGTCCATGGAGACAGACTGGAGTGATGTGGACACAAGCCAAGGGAAGATGGCGGCCACCTTACCGGCGGCAAGGAACAGACTCTCCCCTACAGCCTAGTCTCCAGGGGGAGTACAGCTCTGCTGACATCTTAATCTCAGCCCAGGGAAGCTAATTTTTGGATTTCTGGCCTCCAGAACGGTGAGAGAATAGGTTTTAGTCCTTGTAAGCCACCATGTTTGTGGTAAAGGAGCAGGTATGCACAGAACAGACCCACGTTCCCGTCTCCCTCGGAATTTGGAGCCTTCCTTTGACAGCACGCCAGGGAAATTCTGGCATTTCAACCTCGGCGACTGTAGGCAGTCACCAAGTCCCTATGACCACCATTCCCAGGTTCTCACATTTCCTGTGTCAACGCCTGGTCCACCTTATGTCATCCTGTTTGGCTTAATAGTCTTAGAATCCACTCCCATACTTGTTCCCAGACTCCTACCAGCGTGAAGTGATATATCCTGCAACTCTTCTGCATAAGCACCTTCTCTTGGCCCCGATCCCGTACTTCCGTCTGGGAAGGAGAGAGGGCGGGGCATGCTATTATTTTCCAGGAAGATGGAAGACACACCTAGATCCTGAGGATCAGTTATCCCTCAAGAGAGAATTGTCTTATAGGTGAAGTCATTGAAACCTTTTCTCCTGGGGGCCTGGGGGTGGGGTAAGACTATTTCCCTCCGACAGGAGGGGCTGCTTCTGTCGGCAACGAGACAAGATATCCCCCCAATGCTGCCTTAAGTTTTCTCCTGTTTCGCCCTTGCTTTCAATCTATGCTGTTTCCCGTGTGTGTACCCCAGATACCCAAAACTGGTCCCCCAACAGTCTCTGTAACCCCCGCCACAGCCCTCGATCCTCCCAAGCGTTATCCTTCATCAGTCCACACCAGCATTCGCGATAACGTGAGCAAATGTGAAGTCACAGGTATCCATTTCCACCAACAAGGAAGCTACTCGTCTATATCCATCCAAGCAAGAGAAGGGCCATCCAATCCCAGAATCCCACTTGGAGGCTGTTTCCCGGTGCTACTCATGGTTCGAATTACTGTTTATTGGGATTTGCAATGGGAAACAGATGGGCACACCCAAAGGACGGCGTGGGGAGTGCAGGCAAGGATGAAAGACACCTGTGAGAGATGGAGAAGCAGCTGCGCTAAGCACAAGCGAGATGTTTCTACCAAGAAGAAAATGCAAGAAGTGGCTCCTGACCGCATGGGATCTACACCTGAAGACGAGGGTATGTTCGGAGACGCCCAGTGGACACCTGAAACTGCAGGTTGTACAAATACGACAAATGCTGTTTGTTCCTACACGTGCATACCTATGCCGAAGTTTAATTTGAAAAGTTAACACAGAGATTAACAATAATAATCTCTAATAATAACAACCTACCAACAGTAACTAAGGAGCAAACAGAACAATTAAAACAACATACTGCAATACAAGTTACAGGAATGGGATCTCCCTCTCACCGCATCTTCTTGGGCTGCACTCACCCGTCTCGTGGTGGGAGGTGAGATGCCTGCGCGGGATGACGCGAATGAGCCACACGGGCGCTGTGACGTCGCTAAGGCTCCTGACCTCCGACCTCCGGATGATTCCTCCGGAGGTTCACCTGCTTCCCGTCCGGGCTGACGGCAGCGCTGAAACCACACAAGCCGACTGCCGAGGAGGGCTTACCGCCACCCCGAACCGCTCACACCCTGACCGTGTTCCCTTCCCGCCCGGTCTTCCCCTAATGGCCTCTCCCACTTGCAAAAGCCAACAAGGAAAGGGGACTCTGGTTAATACAGTGCGAATAATGAACCTCTGGCGTACTGAGCGGGGTGAAGGGTGGAGAGTGGATAGGGGGGGCTTCCTGCTCATCCAACACGGGCAAGAGCACAGGAAGGGCGAAGTAGCCACGGAAGAAAGTACTGTGCCGTCAGGATCACCACGTTCTTGCTGCAGGCCCAGGCCGTAGAGGGCCTTACCCCCGGCACTGGGCACTCTCCTGAAGGTGCATTACGCTCAGCATTAGGCTCTCTCTCCTTCTGCTTACATATTCCATAAATGCTATTTTCTTTTCTCATAATGTTGGTTCCTTTCCCTTTCCACGAAAAATGACCCTAAAAGAACAGTGACTGTATACTCCCAGGCAGGAAAATTCCTCTGAAGCCCTCCTTCGCCTCTTGCCTTAAAATGTGGGCAAGTTTGTTTGCTTCTCACAAATCTGTATTGCTTTTATTAAGAGTCTTTCCAAAACTTTAGATGGAAGGTGGGCAAGTGTAACTGCTAACACGCCATCGCCCACCCTGAGAATTTCGGGTTCGGTGAGCTCGTTATTCCACACGGTTGCCACTTTTCAGTAACACCCAGAGATCCCATCCTGGTGTTTCCATCCTAACAGGAAAACAGAGGATGTAAGTAGATGATGCACACTTCAGGAGTTAAGTGTATACAGTGACAAGTGGGAGAGGTTGTTCCTGGAGAGGGAAGGCCGAAGGGGTGACGAGGGTGGGTGCTCTTCAGCTGCGTGTGTTGGGGGGGGATAATTTGAAGAAAATACGCAAAGCAGTTAAACCTAGGGTTACACACAGGGCATTACTTCATGAGAGCAGCACAAGCTACCAACGAAGGACCCCGGCGACATCATCCCTGCCCCAGGACGGCTTGTTGGAACGTTCACCGGCTCCACTGGGTTTTGTAGAGTGGAGTTCAGACTCGGAATCTAGCCTATCTGGTTCAAATATCAAGTCCACTATTCCACGGATGCATGATTTTTAACAAGTTGCTTAACGTCACAGTACCTTTTACTCCATCTGTAAAATGGGGATGATACAACCTACTCTGTAAGGTTCTGAGGATTGCCTAGCTCGACACCTGGAAGCACTTCCCAGGGCAGTGAGCGGCTCTGTATGTGAATATCTTAAGAAGCCACTTTACGTTAACTGGACATATGTCCAAAGACCTTTGCTAACCTCAAACCCACAAACTCTATGACGACATATTAGGTCCCCCATAAAATGAAATTCTATCTCCCCTTTGAGTCCTAGCAGATGGAATTGTTTTCAGACATATTTTTGATCAAAGATGCATGTACCTACATACTTATGTATAAACCTATTTAAAGTTCAGATGGCAAATAGTTCAGCCAGTGAGGGGCTACCGAGTTACCTGAATCTAACTGGTTTCTGAGTTTCATACTGAGTAGTAAGGACAGTGATACATTTAACTGAAATTTTTATTCACATCTGTTTGATCCCCAAGTTTAGCCAGTGAGGGGCTACCGAGTTACCTGAATCTAACTGGTTTCTGAGTTTCATACTGAGTAGTAAGGACAGTGATACATTTAACTGAAATTTTTATCCACATCTGTTTGATCCCCAAGTTTTAAATTGCAAGGGGTATGTGAATATGCGCAAATACCTACATAGATCCATTTTTCAAATCGATCCATCAGTTCCTATGCAGGAGACTATTAACAGAAACCAATGCACCTTGAGCAGCATGGCATAATGCAGATGATGATTCTGGACTCAGCAAAACACAGTTAAGAATCAACAGCACTGTGGTCCAGCCCAGCAGAGGATTCAACAGTTAGGAGGACCAAATACTGGGCTTCGGCGGCAAGAGGAATGAAGCATGTCAGCAGCAGCTAAATCTCTTACATCACTCAGGGCACTGCCTCTTCCTCGTATAAAGTCTGGGAAAATGTACGTCCCGTGTCCCCGCTGTCCTTAGGAAGCTACTTGAGGATTCGCTAAGACAGGAGACAGAGGAAACGGGAAACCAGGGAATCCGACAAAGGGGAAAGACAGGCAACCCCCACGGACAGTGAGAAGCGATTTCAGGATGACAGCTCCAGCAGCCACAGAAGGGACCAACGCCAGGCTGGACAAAACACATTGCCCCCGAAACGTTTCTTCGAGAAAATAGATGAAACTGAGAGTGCTGACACGTCTGAACATCTGGGGAAGATATGCATACATCTAGCAGAGTCTGGGGTCGCATTAGTAGTAAGTACATAGAAAACTGTGCAAAGTCAACTGTGAACTCACGGAACCAAAAATACCATACGGGGTGAAGTAACATCACATCAGCCCGCTGTGCACAGCGTTCCATAATCTTCCGCATCAGTCAATAATGAGAGCCCTGAATTACAACATAATTCTGCTGGGGGGAGAAGGGAGCAGGAAGGAAGCATCCAATGGGTTGAGAGCAGAGGAACAAGCTTGACACTGGGGATTAATGCCCATTCAAGTAGAAGCAACAGAAGCATGTTGTTGGAAGATACGGTAATGGTAAAACAAAGAGCCTGCTCTGGGGGTAGGAAATCGGGGAATGAGGTCAAGGGGGTGGTATTTTTCATTCAGAAAAACAAACCTATAGATCTATGTAACTCTGTAAACTACGTGTAACTTTAAGAAACAGAAAAACAAAACATGAAATCTAGCACAGTGCCTAGCTCATAAAAATTCACGAAAATTAACTGCTTTATTATCATGACAAGACAGATGACAGGTTTCCATTTCACCATCACATTCATGCTAGGGATAACAACATTTCCTATTTCGGATGCTACTTGATCTTTTAAAAACACATTATTTACTATGCTTGGGATATTTGGGCATGCTTAATAAAATAAAAAAATTACAAAACATTCCAATTTTTTTTTACTAAGCAAAGTATCTAATTTTATACAATTTACACACAATTTTTAATTTTAGTAACAAAAACAATGAAATTATTTCACTTCTTGATATTTAACAATAACAAGACTTTAACTCCCCAAGACATGCACTACAGCCATAGAAGAGATTCTGTCATCGATAGGATGGTCTTGGCATCTTATATAATATGTTCCCACTTTAAGTCAAGTCCTATTTGCTAAATTAAAACAGGCAAACACAATGAACAAGTGGTTCATAAGGAATAAAAACAGCCAAAAACAACACCGATGTATCAATCTCATTTGTAATTAAAGAGATACAAATTAAAAAAATAAGGCAAAGATTAAATTAAAAAAAGGGCTCATATGTACAGTTGAGCAGGGAGAACGCAGGTGGGGCGAAGGGCTGGTCACACCCAACACTAACTGGAAGCGTGAATTACGGGGCCTCTCGGGAGCCGCCTGGCAATACTCGTCAAAGCCGTAAGAACGCCCAAGCCCTGTGAGCCGCTCGTAGAATTTGTGGTAAGGACCTAAGCAGGCATGTACCTCACAACGTGGTTACGATGCATAAAAGCCACAGACAATCCCAAGCCCGGCCGGGTGGGCAGTCGAGCGCCACGGTGCACCTCGCTTGGGCCTCGGGCAGCGTGGTGGATGCCCCCCCGAGCCTGCGCCCCAACCGCGCCTCGGCCTGTCCTTACCCAGAGTCCACTTCCCGCAGACTCAGGGATCTGAGTCAACAGGAACTGAGGGGAAACGCGGGGATCTGGGCAGGTCCTCTTCACCGACAGAAATGAGATGTGAGAGGAGAAATGGCCTTTGCAGCCTGTTAGGTACAATTCTACGAACGTGAGCTGAAGTTACAAGAGCAGCTCGTACCAGGGAGAGAAGCTGAAGGCAAAACCAGTAAACTGAGGCTCAGGCAAACCAAGTGTCCTCAAGGGCCCCTGGGCGGTGTGTGTGAGGCCAGGCGACTGAGGTTCGTTACGGTCGGGCACCGTCTGGTCTAAAGCATCCCGGTTCTAAGCACACAGCAGAAGCCTGTCGGGCCACAAACGCACGATGGCGACCAGGAGATGTGCACTTGGGACAACAAAAACATTACACAACACTACGGTTCCATAAAAAAAAGGTGTACTAATATGGATTCATTTGCCTACAAGAAGGTCTAGAAAGATACTTCGGGTTTTAGGAATCATGATCGCTGAAAGATAATTTAAATGTTTCCTCTTTGCATATCTGCATTTTCTACTCTTTTCTACAACAAGCACTTATCACTTTTAGGATCCTGCTACCTTTTCTACTCCTTGTGTCAATCCAGTGCAACTGGGGGAAAGAAGAGGGACACATATTCTAGTGAGCTATCCTCAACCGACAGCCTGCTGTTCCTAATAGGAAAAGTTGTTTGTTTTTGAAAACTGGTTTTTGAAATAAAATTTGATACTATCAGGCATTTATTTTGTGAATACAGAAGATTACAAACAGTTTTCATTTTCCTTTGTTACTCAGGGAATCCTATCATGACTTTGTACCATTTCGTATTGGAATTTCTTCTGTGAAGCAAAAACAGTCCCAAAATGAAGGATCTTCAGGGGTCATAGGAACAGCAGATGATATTAAATCATTAAAGGTGAGAATAGTAAACTGCCTCTGAGTTGGTTTAGAATCATCTTCAGATGGAACCTAAAAGGGGAAAAAATAGATTACCTCATGGTTTTACTGAATGTTCATCTTACAATCAATTTCATAATTAGGAAAAGGAGAAATCCAGCCAAGTTATTACAGGTCAGTAATATTAAGTTATAACAGAGCAGGATTTCTAGATAATTGTAATCACTCCTTGTGTTAGTGTTGCCAACATAACAAGTTAAGAAAAGTTAACAAATAACCTGATCCTTGAACTTTTTTGGTACATAACCCACGGTATTTGTTTCAAACGTAGATTTCTGAGCCACACATCCAAAAATTCTGATGGATGAGTTAAAAGGATCCCCCAAATACGTCACTTTAATAAGCAGCTAGGTTTTTCTGATGAGGAGGGCCACAATGCAAACTTCTGAGAACTCTCTGGAAGGTAGATCTGATAAAGTCCCCATCGCCGCACAAGACACGCAGCACCTCTACAGGAAACGATTCACTCAACCCTCAAGGTGAACACTGTCTCATGTTCTCAGACAGAGCCCCGGTCCACACCTGAACCCGGTGGAGACCTTCGGTACCGTCCCATCTCCGCTGGGAGGGCAGGAGGTGGATTTCATACGGTGCTGTAACAAGGCCCAGTACGATTTTACCAGATTCACGTCTCACAACTATGCTGATGGCGTGGTTATCTCAATTTTATAGATGGGGAAACTGAGGCTCAGGAGGATCCAGCACTCCGTGCCAGCTCACACCCAGGTTACCATGGCAGCCTTGGGCCTGGAAGCCAGGTCTTCCGGACAGCACGCTCGTCCTCGAGGGACAGAGAGCACACAGCGCTCTGCAGCGTGAAGCTGAGACTTACCCACGAGGACAGGCAACCTGGGCCAGAGCAGCTTCAGCTAACACCCCCTTGTAACTAAGCCATGAAGACATTAAATGCGCGGCTGCTGGATCAAGAGCAGGGTCGGCGTACGGAGCTATTGTTCGAGGTAATGACGCACGTACACCGGTCATGCTACGGCTCCTCACACGGGCTCCCGAACAGAGGGACCTGCGCACAGCTCCGACTCGTCTACCGCTACCGGGGACTCCTTAAAACATCATTTCCGCAGAATCACAACTATGTAGAGGGAGGCTGAGCGTCCTTGACCGGGAGGGTGTTTTTGTTTCATTTCCTCACGTAACAATTAAGAGCAGAAGCAAGCAGACGCAGACTGTGACGGGGAGGACGGAGACCAGTGCTCTGCCCCACAGCCCCAGGCGTGTGAGCCTCTAACTATGGGCATAATCCGGGAGATGGCTACACAAGGGGGAGGGGCTTCGACCTGCCAGGTGCTGCCATTGCTCAGACCCACCAGCTGGGACCTTCCACACAGCCCCAGTTCACCGGGAGATAAACCACTGTTAAGGGGACTAAGACTGGTTATCTTGAGCTTCTACTGAAACGTAAGTACCAGGACAGCACTATCAAAATGTCTTCTTTGTAATATTCTTGAGCATGAAGAAACAGGTAACACGCTTTTAAAAAATTTCTGTGAAATCCCAGATGATCTTAAGGATTTGATAATGAAAAACACTTCTAAATCTATCATCTTAAACACCTCTAACCTGATAGAAACCAGATGACTGTTTCCATCAATAAAGAACAAACTCCACATTGATTCATGCTTTTTAGAAAAAAGTAAGAGAAATCTTAAAATCTTACAACCTGATGTCTAGATCCATCTGGTTTCCTAAGAGCCACTGCAACAAAATGGTGCTCGTCTATTTTGCTTTCCTGAAAAATAAAAGGTAGTTAATGACATCACTAAATGTGCAAACTCAGGTGTACTTCTGTATTTTTCAATCTCCTTTCCCTCTCTCTCTGTATTCCAGGCACACACATACACCCCCCACCTCCCCTCACCTGGACACTCTCTCACGTACCCACACGAGTTAACAGCTTCAGTAAATTACACTGAAAGAAGAGTTGTGTCTACGACCTATACTGCAGTGTTTGTGACTGAATCCAGTAAAGTCCCTTTACAGCCTTTCCCCACCAGAGCCCACCGAGGGTCAAAGCCTTTCCCCACCAGAGCCCACCGAGGGTCAAAGCCTGCTTTCAGTTGTCCTGTCTTGCTAGCCTTTGTGTCTTTTATGACAGTATTTTAAAAACATACGATCCACTACTGTCCCTCCTTTTTGTAACAGAACATTGCACATTTCTGGTTGGTCTGATTATGCATTTTCGGCCAGAAAACGACCTAGATGGAGAGTCCTATCTGGCCGCACATCGAGATAGTCCTTGGCCATCACTGGTGTTTATTTTGGATGTACTTCAGGTGCACATGTAAAAACCTCAGACTGCAACCCTGGTGTGTACGCATTTCATGAACTATAGCCCATGGGAACTCTGTAGAAACTCACAGGTAAGCCTGAAAGAACACGTAGTTTTCTGTCTTCCGCTAGGTCTGAAACAACAGGGATGGGGCCTAGAATAGGATATTGAGGCAGTTACCTCAATATCTTTACAAACTATTAAAAACTATTAAAACCACCCAAACTATTAAAGTTTCCAATGAAAAGCCACCTTACTAAGGCATTCCTTCGTAAGATACCAGTTTGAAACAGGAAACTACAATCAGAAATAGGATACTCGTAACTTCACACCTTAAAGTACCCAAATTAGCAAAAAAATAAATGAGATTCACTAAGGACAGGTATATTTAAAAGAAAAAAAAAAGTAGCTAAGTGTCAGAAGACTTAACAGGTCAAACGTGTTTTCCCTTTAACTAAAAGCAAGCTCACAATATTTGTTATTTAGACAAAATTGCCCTTTTTGATACATGGTCTTCCATTTTTCACACTGAATATACTGATCACGTGCACATCATAGTGCAGACACGTTTCGGCTGCAACCACTTCTACAAAACCACTCAGGTGGTGAGTTCTGTGGTGTCTGCATCTGAGCGGAAGGTCAGGAGGCGTGGGCCCCTGCCAGTGTGCACTCCACCCGTCCGCTGAAACACCAGGACGCCCTGCTCCACCGACCCACACCCCTGCCCTGCCAGAAGCCACAACTCAGTACACTGGGTACACAATAAAGCTCCCCCATCTACTCTGACCTCATCGGCACCACGTAAATAGGAAATATGACAGCAAATATGAAGAAACCACTTCACAATGAATGACTCAGTCACAGCACATCCACACTCAACGGATCACTGTGAGGGGAGGGACTCTGCCGTTAAGTCCTTTCTGTCAAGGACAACGCATATAATAAATGTCAGTTGAAACAAAAAAAATGAAACCAGCAACTTAGCTACTTAAACGACGTGCATTCAGTGCTACTGAATTTAAGATTTAACTTCTAAGACTTCCTAAATTTTCAAGACTTTCCTAAGCTTAGAACTTTTATCCATAACATTTTTGTGAATACCAGAACTTCCCTATAATCTCCAACAAGCCAAAAGGGAGCACGAACATTTTGTCTTTTTAGGATAGTTTAGCATTAGATTACGAAGATTAATCTGCTTCAGTGAGAGCACATGTTATTTTCTTAGTTACATAACCCATCTTATAAACAAAGTTTAAGCTATAACTTAAAATTTTCAAATTTTACAATTTTTTTTTCAACGGCAAAGCTGAAAATATATCTGTCCTAAATATTAACATTTCTACTTCTTTAAGCACTTTCCTTTCAATGCAAAGAATTTCTATTTCCTCTAACCTCATCATTGGAACTTTTTGGTGGTGACCTTCCTAAGAGCAACTGATTATGGAAACTGAGAGCCTATAAAAAAGGATATCCCTCTCGACCTAACATTTCATTTTTCTAAAGCATTATTTTTCCAGGTGTGAGATACGGTATTCAGGTAAGTAGAAAGTCCTCTGTATTTGTTACAATAAATAACGGATTCTTGATTATGTCCAAGCGAGCATTTTCAGTCTATAATAAACTGAGCCGGGTCATATAGAAAGGAAAAAGTAAAAGATAAAAAATTTCTGAGTTTTCTAGCCTCGAATTCTAGCTATTTCTGAGGCCCGGTGACATGAATCACTCTAATAGCCTATAATACTGTATTTTTGGCTTAAATGAGTTTGTGTTGGGTTTCTCTCTCTAGCGACCACGAATTGCTAGTGACAGAGACCAAAGACAGAGAGAGACCAAATCTTTAACCTGGCCAATTATGGCCACATGATCGTGGTCGTCTAACCTGGACTCCGTCGAACCCCTCATCAGGAGACACAGTGGCCGCCTCTGGCTGTTCAACAAGAACAGGGCCGCCTTCCCTTCCCATTTTACTGAACTCACTGTGACTTAGCTTTCAGGCGTCAGCCTAAATGCCATATGCCCTCAGTATCCCTGACCCCCTCAGAGCACCAACAGCGGGCTCCAGCTGCGTCTTGTCTCAGCGACCAGACCCCAAACCCATCTCACAGACACGCACACAACACGGGGATTCTTATAGTTAGAGCAAGTGTGGTAAATTTCTTACTTCAAATGCCCATTCTTTTTCTTCTTCCCCATCCAGGAACAAGCGTGTTTCCTTATAAACTTGGCCAATGTCCAGATTTAATGGGGATATATCGAATTCAAGCCGTTGCAATTCAAAGCCTAGCCCAACACCAATGGCTTTTATGAAGCTTTCTTTCAGTGCCTAAAATACAGAGATATTTTCTATTAGAGCATTCAGCAGGCAAAACTCTTCATAAACTCTACAGGCCCAGTGCAACTGGAGTTTTAACTCTGCTACATTAGGGCTATAAATTCTTACTATTCTGGGGGGCACCTGGGTGGCTCAGTTGGCTGAACATCTGCCTCTGGCTCAGGTCATGATCCTGGAGTCCCAGGCTCAGTGGGGAGTTTGCTTCCACCCCCTCCCCCCGCCCCTGGGCTCATGCTCTCTCTCTCTCGCACTCTCTCAAATAAATAAAATCTTAAAAAAACAAAAAGCCAAAAAAAATTATTACTGTTTTTATACCTGCTGCAGGACAGAGACAAACCAGATGTGTGATCTCAGGATTAGTCACCCAATCCCCCGGTGCCTCCACTCCGTCAGGAGTAACATGAGATACCCACAGGACCTTCCTCACAGCACTGTCAGGATAATTACATGAACTACCCTACGGAGAGCACGCGTCTCCTGGCACGTAGTGAATATTACACTAGTGTTTGTTAAGTAAGGCCTCATGAGTATGAGTACCTTTGAAAACAGAAACACTAAATATTATTTATAAATAATGATAAATAAGAGGTTTTGTTTTAGCCTGAGAGCAACCTGCTAACTGAGCACTGAATATACACTCAATCTTCCTACATGTGAGCATGATATAACAATGATACACAAAAATCATGAAGTTCCCAAGTAATCACCCAACTACTTCAAACACTCTAAGACCTACTGGGCAACCAAAGGACTTTTGCTCCCATTTTTAGTGAAGCTAATGGATTATCCTAGACTTTTTACTCTCAAAATTAGAAAGAAATTATACCCAATTCCTGTAAAACATGTCCAGTTGAGTCCATTCATCCTTAAAGCTTCTGATTGTTTCCCATTCTTTGTTGGTGAACTTTCTTTTCATAATATGAAAGAATTCTGGAATTGAACCACGACCTGCCAAATGAGGAAACACAGAATTAAAAATAGCTGTTCTATTACCAAAACGGTTAAAAACCACAGACAAAAAGCTACAGGCCACCTTATTTTTTAATATAATCACAATAATCCTAAACAAAATGTCAGCAAATCAAAGCTGGGAATTAAAATAACACTCAGTGACCAGCAGGGGTTAGCCCAGAAACAGAAGCATAGTTTAAAAGAAATCGTGAAATTCTGTGGATTATTAAATAATTAAGGGAAAAAACCACATATGGTTATATCAATAGATGCCTTCTGAAAATCTGATACCATTTAGCAGCCAAAAGTGGTATAAATTCTAAGTAACTAGGAGGAAATTTCCTATATGTGGCAGAGTATCAGAAATCCACAACACTCTTAAGACAGATACTCCCTGGGATTTACATTTTTACTTTGCTACAGAACAGAAAAAAAAAAAAAAGGCAATTTCTTTACTGTAAGTTTTTGAGAACCGGTAGAAAGTTGAGGATCAAAGTTGAGGATCGTTTTTTTGTTTTTATTCTAAGTTACCACTTTGCAAAATTAACATATGCTTATTTCCTTTAAAATGATGATCTCTCAACATGTTTCCTAATTTGACATCTCCAAATAAAAACAGATTTTAATTTGTCTTTTCAGGGATGTTCCTGTGAAATAAGCTCATTTTAAAAAAACTGAGACCCAGCCCTAGCACCTCTGTTCCACAAAGTATTACAGAGCATTCTAAACAGATACAATAAATAAAGTAACTCAATCCAATTTTCAGAATCAAGGGCTAAGATGCAAATTAAAAATACAAGATAGGCCTTTCATATTCTATTTTTCCAAAATCTAACTATGCTGTTTATCTTTACCACTGAGCAGGTTGTTTCTATCATCATTCATTTATTTACTGTACAAATATACAAATATTTATGTATAAACACTACACAAACACGTATCTAGAACTAATGGTTACAAACGTCAGTCCCGGTTCCTGGCCTCACACAGACCCCGACAGCCTAGCTGGGCCACCAGAGAGCCTGGCCCAAGGGAGATGAACCACAAACACTTACTATAGGAATAAATGAACTTAACCACTATCTGGTTACTTCCCAATGCCCTACTGTCCTATGTCCTTCATTCATGACTGCATTATTTTGCAGAAATACTGCCTCCTCTTTAAGGCAGTCCCTCTGAAGATCGTGTTAACATATCGTTATCTACTCTAACTCCAATTCCCATTTCCAAAATACCCAACTCTAAAATCTGACGTGCCCAACTGGCTGACTACCACTCCTGAAGCAACAGACCCCACCACCACCATACTCTCTATGGGCATTAGAACCTTGTCTGGGGAAAAAAGATGTCAAATCCCTCTACTGAACATTTTACTGGCATTTTATCGCTATCTCACCCTGCGAGGATGCAACGGTTAGGGCTCCTATGAGGATCACTCACTCTGAAAACACCCAAGTGCTGGATGCCAGGGACAGACGATGAGCAGAACAGACCTGTCCTCACAGGGGCTTACAGTCCCCCTACAGGAACCAACCACCACTCCCATAGTTCTGTCACGGGTAGAACATATTAAAGCCAGTTCTTCCACACGACTGTTTATGATTCCCTACCACTTCCACTTCAACAGAGTCAAGAGTCTCTTCTTGTTTAGCCAGGAAGTATTTCTGATGACCCTACAATGAGTGAAAGGTGATCCTTTACAGATCAAGACAAACATTCTCATTTATTTTCAAGTTCATCAGACTCATTTAATTCATCTGTCTACCCCCTGGCACTGTATTCTTCTCAAGAGAGAAGAATACATCTCAACACATTTTATGAACCCAACTAGTACTTACTGTTTCTATCTATTCATACTATTAAAAGACTATTACTTCCTAAAAGTAGCCCAGCAAAGCTACGAAGTCATTCCATGCAAAGCACTGAAATAGTAAACTGATCTGGGAGTCCTGGGGTAGGGGATTCTTCTTCAGGCCATGGACCCCTTACTCTCCGACACCTTCCTTAAGCCCCTGAATAAAAACGGTCTTGTCAAAAAGCAAGCAGAACTAGTACATACTGGCTTGAGAAATAACACTGAAGACGGCAGGCTTGCAAAAGTGACATGAGTAAACCTGGAGATTTTAAATCCTGGGAGCACTGCCATCTGCATAAATCATCACCTGTTTCCTCTTCAACAGGTCCTGGCACAGAACAGTAATAATGGGGAGAAAAGCTACCTTGGATTTGGAAGACAGCTCTGCACATTTTGAGCAGAACTGCAGTTTTAATGGAACCCGACCCAAAAAGTCGTATTTAAAAATACATGCCTCTTCTCATCTATTGTGTCATTTTGTTTGTTGGTTTCTTCATAACCTTCAAAAAGTCTTCTGATTTTTTAACTAAATAAGATGGGGCAATCAAGGAAAAAAAATCTAAATATGCATGCTAATAAAAAACGAACTGATTAACATAAAAAGCAATCTAGCACAATCACTGAAAGCAATCACAAACTGATTATGTACAGCTAAAAAAGTATCTAATATGAGTGTTTTCATATACTTTTGAGAGCATTTTATCCATTCCACAAAATAAGAGATTTGACAGCAACAGGAAAAGAGGATTTTGTAAATATTCAGCCAAAGCACAACAGCGCCACGGTGTGGTACCATGGTGGAAATACACAGAGGGGAATAGTCTGTGAGGTAGTCCGTCTAGGAAACTGGAATTTAAAGAAAAAAAAATACCAGTAGGAAATACCAGAACAACAGATCTGTCCCTCAAACTATCTGAAGGCAGCACAATTATCAGCCATATAATCTGGCAAATCCTCCTAATACAGTCTTTGATTTAATCATCCTACTAGATGTTTAAGAGCTTATATATATAGATAAAATTACTCAAAAACTTACATTGTTCTAGACTAACCAAGTTCAAAGAAACCAGATCCCCCCTATTGTAGCTTAATCTTTGGGAAAAGCAGTATTAGATATTAACTAAGTGTTCCACAATGATCAACTACTCAAGACCCCAGAGCAACCGGGAAGTTCACTAAACATACAGTCACAACCAACAACGAAATAATTTAAAGTAAGTGCTCTGACTGCTGTTGAAAGCCTATGAAAAAAATCCTACTGGTGCCCCAACCTCAAAGCCCACCGACATCAACCTGTCCCCCAAACAAGGTCACCAGTGTGCATCTACACCAGCATCTCAGGTAAAGTTCACCTTTCTGCCTTAAAGAAAAGGGATCCGTTATTTTAGGGGGAAGCAGTGTCCAAATGTGTGCCTCAGAATAACAACATTTAGCTTTTGACCGTAAGTCACGTTAAAAATTCTAGTAGTGTCATTTTCTAAATACTGGATTACATATATTCTTGCTTCCACGGGAGGGGACAGATTTCTCAAATTTGCATTAGTAGGTACACAATAATGTATGATTTACCAGCTCACCTGTTTGGGAATTCATCCAGATATAAACCCAGAATAAAGAAAAACTGTGCGAGCGACTCCTACTGGGTTTCACAAGCTGGTGCGCAAAGCATCTCGCAGCCTGCGGACCACAGACGTGCTGGGGAGCAGAAGCCCTGGTCCGAAAGGCAGCCACCTGGGCTGCAAGCCCCCCGCGCCGGCAGCCCTGAACCCTAGCTGCTGTTTCTGTAAGTGCTCATTTGTCAACACCCACGTGCCAACACACGGGCAGGAGAGAGGCCTACAGAGCGAGCACAGGATTCCACGGCTGTAAACGTGCTACCCTTCAAGACGAGGGAAGGATCCTGAAGGCATGGTCGAGGGGCAGGATGGGGCCGCCCCAGGGACCAGGACACAGAGCGTGGAGACACTGAGGACTATTCCCAGACCTTGAAACCTTAGGTCATCTGCCCGGCTGGGCTGCACACTTGCCTGGGACCCATGCCTCCCTTTTATCTTCCAACTTCTCCCTTTTGAAATGGGCATGTCTATCCTATGCCTGTTCCACCAGTGAGTCACAGGAGGAGATGGTTTGTTTTCTAGTTTAACAAGTTCACTGAAGAAAGAGGAATTCTGCCCCACCGGGGAGCATACCCAGTGTCACCTCTACCTGAGTTAGATCACTCAAATGATGAGATCTGGAACTCTGAGTTGACGATGTTCAGAAGAGATTTTGGAGTCAGATGGAATATGCTAAGACTTGGAGAGGCTGGGCAGGGATGACTTTATTTTGTATGTGGGAAGGACACAGAAACTGGGGAAGGCAGGAGGCAGAAGATGGACTGTACTGGGTTGAACAGTGTCCCCCAAAATTCATGCTCACCCAGAACCTAGGAAATGTAACCTTATGTGTACAGTCTGCAAACGTAATCAAGTCAAGATGAGGTCGCACTGGATCGGAGCAAGCCCCGTATCCAATGACTGGTGTCTTTGTGAGGGGAGACACGACGAAGACACACGCGGGGAGAGAGAGAATGTAGGAGAGAAGCCTCGTGAAGGCGAAGGGAAAACCAAAGTGAAGTAGCTCCAAGCCAAGGGACGGCGAGGACTGCCAGGGCACCAGGAAGAGGCAACGAGGGATTCTTCCCGGAACAAGAGGGGGGGCGCGACCCTGTCAGCAGGCTGACTGACTTGTGGCCTTCAGAACGTGATCAGCTCCTGTCGCTGCTGCAAGACAGGAGTCTGCAGCCTCGGCGCCACGCCCGGAGCCAAGCGTCCACATCCGGCCTCCATCACCTCTTTACTGGCATTTACGGAGCATCTCGGTGGGGCTTCTAAAGCTTCAGAAGGGGACAGAGAGTCGGGGAGACTAGGGAGTGCGCACGGGCCGGGCCTGCAACTCCTCAGGCCGCGGCGGACCGAAGCTCCGACCCCGCCGTGCGCGCCGTGCTGACCGTGGGTCCTCGGGCCTGAGCTCGTCCCTTCACCGCGTGAGTCCGGACGGCTTTGCCCATCGGTACCTCCAAGCGTTTTACGTATTAACAATGTTAACCTCTGTCCACCAAGTTTGCCACAGATACATCCCCATGTTTGTGAGAGAGAAGACTGAACATGAAATCAGTCACATGTGCTGACCTCGCGCTTCCTCCCGACCTCGTGAGCGTAACAGGGACCCTTCCTGCAGACGTCCGACGGAGCAGCCCCCTCCCCTGCGCACTAGAACTGTTAGGAACCTCGCTCTAATTTTGCCGTACAGCATAAGACAGGATCCAGCGGCTTTCTCGTGACTTCAATCGTTAAAAAAGTGAATGTGTTACCGTCTTTCTCTTTGCTGGCTCTGTAAATTACCCCAATACAGCATTTCCCAAACATTAATACGTCTGCCACTCACCCGAGAAACTGCTGAAATACAGAATCCTGGCTGTACTCTCAGAAACTCTGTTCCAGTAGGTCTAGGGTGGTTTCAAGGAGTCTGCGTTTTTAAGAAGCATCTGGCTGGTTGTAGTATCCCGACCCGTTTTAGAACCACCATTCTACACATATAACAGCAGCAACTACCACAACCACCTTAGAGCGAACATTTATTAGGTACTTAATTCCGGGCACTTTCCAGGTTTATGCCTTCATCTACCCAGCACTGGTGGTGGTAGAACTGTTTAGCCATTAGGATGTAAAACATAATACAAACATAAATTCTAGAGGAATGAAAGATTTAAATGTAAAAATAAAATTGCAATTTTAGAACAAAATCTAATAGACTCTACTCTATGGGTAGAGTAAATCTTTTATCAATTTAATTATTTTTTCCAAACAAGACAGAATTCAGAATTTATCAAGGAAAAGATAGATGTATTTAATTAAAAAATAAAATTCATATGGCCAAAAATATAACTAAATTTAAAATATAAGTATATAATAGAATGGGAAAAATTCAACAAATTCGGTCAAAAAACTGTTAATATCCATAACATATAAAGATCTTTTATACAAGGATTAGAAAGTACAGATATGTAGTTTATACAAAAAACAAATTCAAATAGTCAATAGGCTATTACTCTCGTGATTAATGTACCATTTAATAAATGATCTTTATCCACTGAACTACTTTATGTAAATACTGGGCTCATCAAAAAAAAAGGAATCTTGCCATTTGCAACGACGTGGATGCAACTAGAGAGTATTATGCTAAGCGAAATAAGTCAAATCACAGAAAGACAATTATCTTATGATCTCACTGATATGAGGAATTTGAGAACAAGGCAAGGATCATAGGGGAAGGGAGGGAAAAATGAAACAAGATGAAACCAGAGAGGGAGACAAACCATAAGAGACTCAATCTCAGGAAACAAACTGAGGGTTGCTGGAGTAGAGGAGGGTGGGAGAGACAGGGTGGCTGGGTGATGGGCGCTGGGGAGGGTATGTGCTATGGTGAGTGCTGTGAATTGTGTAAGACTGATGAATCACAGATCTGTACCCCTGAAACAAATAATACATTATATGTTAATTAAAAAAAAAAAATACTGGGCTCTAACTCTTAACCCTCTTAGCTGTCTATTCTTCTGCTGACACCATGCTTTTGTTTACAACGCCTAACATAGTTGCAAAGAATGGTAAAGCCAGGCCCTCTCACTGTATTTTTCATACTCTTAAGATATCAGTTGCTCCATAAAAACGTTAAATTCATTTAACCCAGTTCCATAGAATTTTTCATATATTTTTGTACTTGCAAATCCTTAAACAGCTATCAGTAAAATCTAGTACTGAGAGGCAGGGGCTAAATACGTGGGCTTTGTGTCATGGGTACAAATCCATGATCATCTACTTTTGAGCTGTCATCTTGGGCCAGTGTCTTATTCTAATCTCTCTTTTTTTTTTTAAGACGAGATTATTTGAGAGAGAGAAAGAGAGAGAGGGCATGAGCACACACACAAAAAGGAGGGGAAGAAGAGAGAGGGAGAGAGAATCTCAAGCAGACTCCAAGTCGAGTGCAGAGCCAGACGTGGGGCTGGACCTCACGACCCTGAGATCATGACCTGAGCCAAAACCAAGAGTCAGATACTCAACCAACTGAGCCAGCGAGACGCCCCTGTCTTACTCTGTTCTATAAAATAAAGAGTACTTACATCCTGGGCTGAAGCAGATGAAGGTAACGCACATGAGGCTCTAACACAGTGCTACGAAGAGGAGATGCTCAGTAAACGCTGGTTCTCCACGCGTA
This sequence comes from Phoca vitulina, assembly GCF_004348235.1. Classification (NCBI taxonomy): domain Eukaryota; kingdom Metazoa; phylum Chordata; class Mammalia; order Carnivora; family Phocidae; genus Phoca; species Phoca vitulina. The sequence goes on along the minus strand of NW_022589741.1, from coordinate 3,760,135 downwards.
CCCCACTCCAATCCTCTGTGCAGTGAAGACCCGCCCCACACCCAGGCAGGGGGTAAACCCCCTGCCGGCAAAGACCGGCTTCCCAGGGAGGAGTTCAGAGTACAGAAGGAAGAGTGACTTATTTAAGCTACTTGCAGGCTCTAGGTCTCCAAGCTTAAAAAAGAAAAATGCTTTAAGCACATCCTGCAGCACGCAGGTCCAGCCAACAGAGACCAGGGTACACGGGGAGAACAGTGGAACAGACTGTCCCGGCAACGAGGGTGAAAGCCGAACCCGAGAAAAGGGGAGGCGAAGGAGAGAAGCAGCGGGGAGATACATGGATGGTGAGGAGGAAATCTCAAAGGAAGAACTATTTGTAATCGTAACTCACTGATGAGAACGGTTTATATTCCAACTAGAATCTCAGATGAAAAACATTTTCGGGAGCCTGGGTGGCTCAGTCGGTTAAGCGTCTGCCTTCGGCTCAGGTCATGATCCCAGGGTCCTGGGATCGAGCCCCGCATCGGGCTCCCTGCTCTGCGAGGAGCCTGCTTCTCTGCCTACTTGTGTTCTCTCTCTATCTCTCTGTCAAATAAATAAATAAAATCTTTAAAAAAAAAAAAAAAAGAAAGAAAAACATTTTCCATTGTGGCTGTTACTCATTTTTTCATTTTTCAACAAACATTTTCAGTAAAACCCAGAACTCCGATCATCTGTACATGCAATAAATATTTAGGGAGCACCTGCTCTATGCTCCTCTCTCTGCTAAGTACCAGATCCGCGGCGGCAAAGACAAACAAGCATGGTCCTGACCTTCCCTCGTGCGGGAGAACAGACGATAATCCAGTAACGAAGTTAGTGACAAATGAGAAGGCCCGCGAAGGGTCAGAAAGTCTTCTCTCAGGAGCTACTGGCCACTTCTCACCCTCCAGGTCTCAGCTACTCAAGAAAAGCGGGGGGGGGGGGGAGAAGAACAGGCAGAAGGAAGGACTCTGAACAGGAAAATGTTTGCTACACTCGAGGTAATAAAAGATGAGTGTGGACAGAAGACAGTGAGCAAAGAGAGCAACCAGAAATGTGAAAAGAGAGGTAAGTGAGTTCAAGACAATAGGGTCATGTTAAGGGGATTGGATTTTATTAAGAACCGACCCAAGAGTTTTGAGAAAACTGCTGGTTTTTTTTTAGATTTTACTTATTTATTTGAGAGAGAGAGCGCACACAAGCAGGAGGAGGGGCAGAGATAGAGGGAGCAGACCCCCCACTGAGCAGGGAGCCCGATGCGGGGCTCGATCCCAGGACCCTGGGACCATGACCCGAGCCGAAGGCAGATGCCCAACTGACTGAGCCACCCAGGTGCCCCTGCTGTAGGTATTTTTATAGACCACTGTCCTCTGTACAGAGAAATGTACTGCCTGGGTGGGGACAAAAGTGAAAAGGGGGAACTAATTATAATAACGCAGGGAACAGTGTGATGGAAGGAGACAGGGAGACTCTACCACCTTCCCAGCTTATAAGACCACCTCCCATTTTGTACTTAATTCACGGAGCAGCTGTTCTAGAAAGCAGGTCTTTGTCAGTCATTTCAAAGCTGTTAAACTGGTATCAAATCTCAAACTATCGAGTTATTCTGTCCTGCCAATTAATATCCAGCCACATTTATAATAAAAATGGAAATCTGAAAATGTAAAATCATGGGAAAAATTTATTTTGGTCTTTTCCCAAATTTAAATCATAATTTTTACACTATATCTATCTGATTTGCCTTATTTTATAAATATGAGAAATTAATTCATAAAACTATCTTTTCTTTTATACTTATAACTACAAAAGTCTTTAACGCTGGATAAAAATTAGAAAATGAAGGAAAAGCCAATTTCCCAATGGGGGTAGCAAACTATAATGATGCCCTAGAAGCACTAGGGCACTTCCCCCAGGGGTTGGAGAGGTACTGCGCTGGCACCTTCCTTACACCAGGGTCCCCAATATCTTCTAACCCCCCCCTTCTCCGGACACTCATTTATTGAGCACCAACCAGGCATGAGTTACTTTGGTGTAAAGCTCTTTTCTCCATCAGGCAGAGAATCAAGTGGTAGGTGTAGCAATCTGCCCAACTGTGGGCATCTGGCTGGAAGAGACCCGGAGCCCCCAGACCCAACAGCTGTCCCCACTGCCCTGCCACGGCAGCCCTGGGGAAGCTGGGAGAGTGAGGGCAACCATCTGCACCCACCAGAAGGAAAGACTCCGCAAGTCCCTATGTGACGCTCGCGTGGACACGAGGGGAATGAACGACAGAAGGAGAACCGAGCCTTTCAAGGCACTTGCCATCCCCAAAGGCCGACTCCATCTTGAGAGCGGACAATCCAGTAACGGTGTCCGACACAGGCATAAAGCTGCACCCTCCATCACTTGGCAACTTGCCCCAGTTACTTGGACAAGCCGAGCAATCAGAGGAATCTTCAGCAAAGTAAAACAGTGTCTCCTCCGCCCCCCCCGAGTGATGAAACTGTGTGCACTCATACTTCAGAAATGAGTGACAAAATCATGATACTAGTGACAAGTGGAAAAGATCTCTTCCCCGTGTGACATGTTACCGACCGCTCTTTGGCAATGACGCAAAGAATAGTAGAAGGCCTGGACACTGAGACCAGCCAAATAAGGTCAGACAAAAAAAGTGGGGGGGGGGGGCTCTAATAAACTATAATTAACAGGACACTGAGTTTTCGATTTTTGCTCAATTATCTTACCAACGATTAAAAGTTTCAATTAGTAATTACTTGTTTATCCAGTACTGACCATAAGCCAACATGGTCCATGAAGCCAACTGGTAATAAAATCTGTCTCACAGGCCTAATTTCAAGGCAGGTATCAACCTGACGAGTCAGCCATCACTGTGTAATTGTGCTGACTGCCCTGGAAGGACCAGTGGCCTCCAGGTAATTTCTGATTTTTGGAATAAGGACAAAAGAAAGCTATGAAAGCATATAGGCTCATTCCCATGCTCACCTTTTCTGAAAAAGCTTTTTTTTTTTTTTTTTAAGATTTTATCTATTTATTTGAGAGAGAAAAAATGAGCAGGCGGAGAGACAGAGGGAGAAGCAGGCTCCCCGCCGAGCAGGGCTCAATCCCAGGACCCCAGGATCATGACCCGAGCCGAAGGCAGACAGATGCTTAACTGACTGAGCCACCCACGCGCCCCTAGAATAAGCTATGATCCTGATGAAAACCAGATCCTCTCGAAGAGAAAAACACATGTGCATATTCACATGAAATGTAGTAAACAATATTAGGGGGTTAAAAAAGTGCCTTGATGCTTACCCAGGGATTTTTGGGTCAAGAGTCCCCATTATTACTAGGAGAGCTTCCCGAGGAAAGTTAAGAACAGGGCTCTAATGGAGAGGTTTATGAGCAGGTCAGAAAAAAAAGGGAATGGTGGGAAAATGCGAGTAAATGCACTGACAGCAACAGTGAGAGAGGAGATTCACAGCCATACTCTGAAGCCTCACGGCAGCAGCACAGGGCACAGCTTCATTCATCTGACAAAATATCTAGTGGACGCTGGTGTCACTAAACTAGGGGGCTAAGACATGGGATAGCTACCAAGCTCGGAAGGATCTCACAGCTCCTGCTCTCGTGTGGCTTATAAGGACCACAGGAAAGACAATCAGGTACCCCGGTAAGTCATGAGGGGCTGAGATAGGTTACTGGAATGAAGGAAACTTATTTTATGAGAGCCTGTAACTAAAGAACCTAGCTATGACAGAGGGATCACGAAGCCTTCCCTGAAGTACATCGTCATCTCTGCAGAAATAGGGGTGGGGGTGAAGTTAACACAAATCTTCCAGACTAAGGGCAACAGAAGGTTCTGTGGTGGAGCCAGTGGGGAGATTCGCAAGTCACACTCTGAAATTAGGAAGCTGCTGGTTCTCTTCTTAGCCTGCTCCTTACCTCCTGGTAAGAATACTAGCTCATTCATCAAGGGGCGGCTGGAACAATTAAAGTGGACAATTTACTTACAGTACTTGGCAAAACGCGCTGACACAGAGTAAGTGCTCACTAAATGTGAGCGATGACGAAAATTATAGAGTAGTGAAGAGAACCTGTGCTCTAGTAAAACTGCCTGGGTACACTCAACCCCACAATCAATGTAAACAGTTCCTACAGCCACCAATTATGAATTTCTAAAGCAAAATACAAGCAACTTAAATATTTTACTAACTGCCTGCTCTTCATTTTCACTAATGTAAATGCGCTGCAAAGAGCTGTATTTAGATATAGCACAAATACATGTTATCTATCTACCTAAGGACTATGATATACTTCACCATTGAGTTTTTTTTTTTAAGTAAAACAACAACTTCCTGATGAATTTCAGAAAATACTCGAGTGAAACAAAGTTCTTACAGTATAATTACTATGTTTTCTGAACAGAGCACTCTTCAAAATGGACTGTTGAGTTCAGTTCTGTTTAATGCTATTTAAATAAAAGACAAACAGCTATATAAAAATTGTTCTTTACAAAATTTAACAATCTTGGAAAACAGTTTCAAATTTAGTCTTATGTAACAAGCTGAGGTATAATCCAAAATGAAAACCTTCATATTTTCCCTTTGCCTCTAGGCAAAGCATTACATGCATCCCCAGTAACGGAGAATCTTTCCTTTACACAGAAGTCTACTGATGTCCAAGGAAGAAGGGAAACACACCCTGTTCAGATACAAGCTCTCTCAGATACACCACCGTTGAGTACTGAGCACATTTTTCATAAGCTTAAGTATCTAAAATACATCTCCTGGCCTGAGATTTCTGAACAGGTAAGAACTGAGAAAACAAGACACGTGCAACAAATGCAACATTACCTGGAAAACTAGTCTTCATTACGTCAATTCCCACCTGCAGCTCCGGTTCAGCAGCGAGCACGGCATAGTCCCCTTGATGAGAGACGTTAAAGTTGAAATTGGGGTAGGGGTTCAAGGAGTCTTTTGCAAGAACTGGTTTTCCCTTTGCAGTTCTTTGCAAACGAATATTATTCCAAGGGATATTCAATTTCTCTGCAACTAATTTCCTTATCATCAGACGACCAGCCTGTTAAGTAAAACATGTGGTGTGTATTAATGTCTACTAAACATTCAGATACCCTGCCTGTAACATACACAGTCTATTTCTGGGGTTTCTAGAATAAATTCATTTTTAAGTGTTTAAAAATATGTAAGTACTAAACCCACTGTACTAAGATTTAAGCAATGCTTAAGAAGGTAGAAGAAAAAGTTAAAGTCCCTCTTTATCAATTCCCTCCCCTCAACCAATGTTAACAATTCTACATCCTTCTGATCTTCTAAGTATCTAAATATCTTTTCATTTAGTTATGCTTTTTTTTTTTTAATGCAGACATATTTGGGATCCTACTACATGGAGCACCGCACCATGCCTAAGCTTTATAGCCTGCAAGTGCTGGGGATTATTTCATGTCTGCACGCGTACACGAGTCTGGTCGGTCCCCTTCTGACTGTAGCACAGTATTCCACACCCAGGTACCCCCCCGACGGACTAGTCCCCTCCCACCGCACTTCCAGGCGGGCTCTAGGTTAGCCACTATAAAAAACTTCCCCGGGAGCAGCCCTGGTGTACCTACATCTCTGCGCGTACGTCCAGGTATCTCTAGACCCCATAGACCCATCACTCAGCTTCAGTAATGCGCAATGCATGACTCGTTTCACATACACTCCTTCCACTGTCCCACTCCCATTAATTATTAAGAAACAAATCACTAAAATCATGCAAAAATACCCAAGGGTATGAAATGACAAAGTCTGTAATATTTTATAAAACCTCTTTCCAGGATTTCCCTTCCATCCTAACACCGACTTTACAATCTGCATTACTCTGAACTACACAATTTCTTACGAACTATAAAACAAAGTTGGAAACAAATGCGCCGCCGTGCCCTGCACACCCGTGCACCTCAGCCGGCAGGCTGTCCCGAGGGGCCCGCCCGAGAACGGCGTCTGCAGGGACGGCACCCGCCGCGGCGCCAACTCCGCGACGCAACTTCCCCTTTGTTGCTCGCAGACGCGCCGGCTGCAATCACGCCCCCGCTTCAAACAGCGCTCCCCGAGCCTCGCGCTCGCGCCGCCGGCCTGCGCGTCCCCCCGCCGGGGCCGCTCCTCCCGCGCAGGCCTCCTCCCGCGACCCCGGGCCCCGCCGCCGTGTGCGGAGGCCGCGCACCTGCAGGGCGCCTGCGGACGGGCCCGCGGGGCCGCGCGCCGGGGGAGCGCGACCTGGGGGCCCCGCGGAGGGGCCGCCGCCGCCGGCCCGCCCCACACACAAAGGCGCCGGCTCTCCGCACCCCGGGCCTGCTAGTACCATGGCGGCCTTGGCGTCCCGGGCGAAGACGAACTGGCCAATGCGCTCCTTCTCCTCGGGCTGGATCGACCGCACCGCCAGCAGCCACTCGGCGCGGCTCGGCAGCCAGGTGCCGCACGAGAAGGCCCAGCGCACGCCCTCCATGGCCGGCACGACGCGGGACCGCCGGGCGGGCGACAGCACGCACGACACAGCAGCTCGCCGCCACCGGGCTCGGAGGGCGCGGACGCGGCGTGGCCCCGCCCCCTTCTTCCCGGCGTCGGGGCGGAGGGGGCGGAGCGGACGGCGGCGCGCACGACGCCCCGCCCACCGGGGCGCTCGCTTCCCGGGCCCGGCCGCGGTCTCTGGGAGAGATCGGCTAGGGGCGGAGACGGAGGCCCGCCTCTGCGCTCCGCGCTCTGCGACACCTCGTGACGTCACGCGGGGCGGGGCCTCGGGGGCAGGGGGAGGGACCAAGGCCGAGAGCCCCCTAGTTACGCCAGTCACGCTCGGAGAAGCGCTAACGGGACAGCGGTCCAGGCCAATCGCAGTCGGGCCTGCGGAGCAGCGAGACCAGGGTGGAGACTTCGGAGACTGCAGTTGCAGGTGGGTGAGCTCTGGGGTCTGAGAGAGGAGTGGGATGGCAGCGCCTGGTGCTGGGGGGCCCGCGGAGGAGGGGGCCCCCGGGGCTTCGGCCGCCGCTCGATCGTCCGTGTGCGGGCGCGGGGAGGGCTGTCGGCGGCGGGGAGCTCGGCGCTCGGGGCCCCCCGAGCTGTGCCCCGCGGCGGCCCCGACCTGCCCTCCGCGCCGGCCCCGGGACCCCTCGCTGCGGCCGTGCGGCGGCCCGGGACGCGGCGGAGCGCACTTAGCTCAGCAGCCTTCCCCGGGGGCTCGGTGCCTTTGCGCGGTTGTTTTCCCAGGCCTGACCGAGGGCCGTCTGGATGCCGCGGGGGGACTCTGGGGGACCCCGGGGCCCTGGGGGACTCTTCTGGGGAAGCCCGCGTGACCAGAGCCCCTGCGGGTACTGGCCTCTGCAGAGCCATGGCGGCGCCCAGCTTTGCGGGAGAGGAAATGCCACCCGCTGGGATCAGCTGGCCCCTCGGTCCTCCGGCTGCCGGGGCACGCGGCCGAGGGCCCGCAGGAGGAAGCACACAGCGCCCTGAGGGGTGTTTGCAGCCCTTAACATGGCTTCTGGTCTGTTTTCATCTGTGCTTGTTTCCGTTAACTTCCTCGTATCATGAGCCCCTTCCAGCCCTTTGCAGTAGGTGGGATTTTGAACACACAACACACACGTAACACAAATCAGTGTCTGGATAGATCAACGGGTAATACTTACCAAACGCCTGTGTCAGGGGCCCTGTGTGAGATCTGCTTGCCGCCTGCAGAGAGCTTACACTCTGGCAGGGCCGAGACAGCGTGCGCCACAAGCCCGCAGCAGGTGGAAATGGGAAGGTACGTGAAGTGGAAGGATCCGCTAGTACTCGCATCGCCGGCGATCCCAGCTCCGTTCTCCACTGCTAACTTTATGTGTCTCAGCATCGTATGAGAACTTCGCCGTTCTTGTCTTTTTGAACTGATTTTCCTAATTTCACTCTATTTTCTGTTTCCAAAACACTTCCAGGTACATTGTCACATGTTCTGTGCAGTAGTAATGATTGTTACTGATGGAGAATCCGAGATAAGAGAGGAATCTGTGGAATTACTGCAACACAGGGTTGGGCGTAGTTCATTCTTGTGCATTGAAGTAAGCTCTGTGTGTTCTGTGTGGAGCCTCGTAGGCAGACGGTGTGGCCATTCATACTTGTTCCCTCCGCCTAGAATATTCTCTCCTCCAGTCATCACATTTCTTGTTCCTCTGTGTCATTCAGGTCTCGGCTCAAATGTCATACCTAAGAGAATGTCTCTGTACAAGAAGGCTAAAAAAGCTCCCTCTCCCCACTCCCTTCCATCCCTGGTACTAGTGGACATTCTTTTTAGGTTTGTTTAATGGAATCCCCTTCCTTGTCTACTTTGTAAATTCTTACTTGTCCTTTAAGGCTTAGGGCAAACCTGACCTTTTCTTAAGGACAACCCCAGAGTATGTTTTTTAATATTCTCTATTTAATTCATTTGGCAACTATTCTTATACTGCCTTATGACATCTATTATCCCGAATTATTTGTATGTGTGTTACCTTGCAAATTAGAATGTAAACTACTTGAGAGGGAATTTAATGCATACCTTACCTTTTACAAAGAGTATACAAATGTTTTGATGAACTTTTACAATAGATTTTACTCCTTTTATAAGCTAACATTGGTATTTATATTCTGTCCACCTTTACTTCCCTCAGTTTTTTTCCTTAAGGAAATATAAAGTGTGCCTAACTATATTCAGTAAGCCCAAACATTTTATTATGATATTTTTTATTGCATTGGTCAGGGGAAAAAGAGGACTGAAGTGTTAGACGTTCAGCAAGCTTGTGAGTGATAGTCATCTTGCCAGCTCCTGATCTATCGCTTCTTAGTGATTTCTGAGAAATCTGTGTTCTTTTTCCAGTTCCACCACCAGCTATCTGTGTGACTTTGGGTAAATCACATAACCTCTCCCAGGTTTCAATTTCAGTGGAAAAGCATCAGATGAAATCCTCTAAGTTTTATTGATTTGTGGGGGGGGGGGGGAGGAAGGAAGAGATAATGTTCATTAACCTTTTTTGGGGTCATAACTTAAACTTTATTCCATTGCAAAGCTTAACTTTTCAAGACTTTAATAAATATTTCTTTAATTCTACCAGTTACCCAAGAAAGAAACCTTTTTACCTCTTGTCCCTCAATTTGTATGTCCTATTCTCCATTCTATTGGTTCTGCTCCTAAACTAGAGCTAAAATCCATCTATATTTCTCTATTTCCATTGTTAACACTCTGGTCTAAACCACGATCATGTCTCACCTGCAAGGATGATTCATTTTCTAGCCTGCAGGAGAAAGGGGAACATTGTTTTCCTGAGTCCTCCCTGCCATAAGCACTCTTGGAGCAGCCTGTCTTCAGAGCTAGGTCTCCAAGTCCGTGCCCTTAATCCCTGCACTATATGGGCTCCTGAGGAGACTGGGTAGGAGAGGCCAGCAAGATAGGAATCCTGAAGAGTGTGGTGCCAAAGAAACTAGAGATGCGCGTTTCAAGAAGGGGGGACTAGTTAGCAACACGAGTACTCCTGAGAAGTTAACTAGAATGTGGAGAGAGAAGTTAGCATTTGACAGCCAGACGAGAGCACAGCGTGGTGACGCTGACTCAGCAGCTTGCAGGGTCGTAGGGTCAGAAAGGACTGGACGGTAGTGTGCTCGGATGGCGACTGGACGGAAAGCTACTGCAGACTTCCTGGGTCGGGGAGTGGAAAAGGGGCTGGTCACTAGAGGGTAATGAAAGTTCAAAGGACAGATTTTTGTTTGATGTCTAAAGGTGGGAGATACTAAAATGTGTCCGCTGATGGAATCTGTCCAGTGGAGTGGGAGAATGTGTTGGTGCAGGAGAGGGGGTAGTTGTGTGGGTGGGTGGGTGCTCGCGTGTGTGCACAGTACTCTAGAGTGTACTCCAGAGTGGAGGACCCCGTCTCCATTGTTTGTGGCTGTATGCCCAGTATCTAGAATAGTGCTGCTTGCCAAAGTAATAGCTACTCTGTAAAGTTTCTCATATTTATTGAATAAATGAATAACTTGGACTCTATTTCTCTTACCTCTTTTTAATTAATTCTTCACACATCAGCCAGGAGGATATTTAAAAAAAATAAATCAGATCGTGTCACTGCCCAGTGCAGTCCTCTGTGGTTCCAACTGCACTTAGAATGGAATTCCAGCTCCTCGTGGCCTGTCGGGTCCCGCAAGAGGTGGCACCCGCCTCTGGACCCCTACCTCCCCCACTTCTTCTCTCATCAGCTGAATTCCAGTGATGCTGGCCTTCTTTCACGTCCTCAAAACGAAGAACTCCTTCCCACTTTAGGGCTTTCTACATGGTTTCTCCCCCCAACTTCTTACCTTGTCATCATTCAGGTGTCCACTTAAATGACACCTGCTCAGAAAGACGCTCCTTGATAGTGTAGTGAATGAGAGCAAAAGCTGGGGAGCCACACCATCCTGGTCCAGGTCCCTGCTTACCTGCCATAGAACCTTGAGCAGATTGTGTAACGTCTCAAAGCCCCAGTTCCCTTCCTATGAAGTGCGGACAGTAGCAGTGTCTTTTTTATACACTTCTTTTGAAGATTCAGGAGTATACGAAGCCCACAGTACAGAGTAAGCCCTATGCAAGTGTTACCACTGTTACTCCCTGAAGTTGAGTATCCCCCATTGTTCATTTCTACTCCCTTTCCCAGCTGTTTCTTCACAGTATTTATAACAATGTCTAATTTGTCAGTCTTCCTCACTAGATAGGAACCACCAGGAAAGCAAGGATCACGTCTGCCTCTTTCCTCCACGCTTCCCTAACTCCATACCTGGCATACAGTTTGCAGTCTGTGACAAATATTAATTAGAACAGGCCAGAAGTCATGCTCTAATTTGAAATTCCAGTGACCAAACTCAGATCACTGGAAAGCCTGATGGAATCAAAGCCCAGAACAGTCATGGCACAGCCTTGGTTGAATATTCCACTCCTGTCAAGTGGCACATGCGTTTCCTGTCATTACTTTGTATCAATCTTGTCTGACTTGATTGTTGAACTTTTATTGATTCAATTATTTAAATCAGATTTTAATGGAAGACATTAAAAGGAAGAACAAGACAATAGTTTTAAAAATTGATTCAACATTTTGAGCACAAAGGAGTTTTGCTGAAGCTGAGATGCAGTCTTATAAAATACACCACTGTTTTGTGTGCTTCGAAGAAATAAAACAATGCTATTTTTAACTACGACACAACTCCTTATCGCTTGGTATTTTTCATACTTAAGGAAAGCCCTTTTAAAAATTTTGTATATCACCCCTGTACACACATAAAAAGAAAAACATAAGCAAAATTAGCTGAGATGCTCTTAAAACTTTTTCACGTTCAGAGTCCAATGCTTTGAATTCACTGTCAACTCAGAATCTCGATGTCCGTGTTTTTCCACGTAGTATCATTCTCTGTTATCAAGAGCATTAGTGATGCTTCATTTCTTAAATGAGTATCCATTATTATCTCCAGGGCTATCTTTTAAGATACGGATACTCATTCTTCACGTTTTGATACGCAGTGTGATGCATGTAGGGACAACATGTCATGTCGCTACTTGGCCAAAAGCAATTACGAGATACCTGTAAATTTCAGATACGTTTAGTGTGAAAAAATGTGTCTTAAAATTAATGCAATATTATACTGAATTTGCATAATATTTGAAGAAAAAAATTGCTTTACAGATCTTTTACCAAGATTTAAGAACTGTTTTAACAATTAATAACGTTACTAAGTACATGTTATTACTGAGTTTAACCATTAATATTGACATACCACCTGACAATATTAATTTAGTATTTATGACGTAATTTAAGCATCACAACACTATGGTGTATTGGTGTGTCCACTTTGCACACAAGGAAGCTAAAGCCTCACAGAGCCTCCATAGGGGTCACAGTATAGTGATAGGTCATTTAGGACCCTATTCCTTCAGCTCCAAATCCTGAGTTCTTTGTTATTTGCAAAATACACTACTACTACAAGTACAGATTTACTCCAACCAAATTTAAGAAATGAAGATTTCAGCTTCTTGAATTTTTCATTCTGCATAGAATATACAGAATGAAATACATGGCAGGCTTTATCTTTTAGCAGCTTCATAAAAGTGAGTACCTATATATGACTCTAATATATTTGAGAATACTTATTTGGGGATACTTAAACATTTCTTTTTTTTTTTAAAGATTTTACTTTTTTATTTGAAAGAGCGAGAGAGAGAGAGAGAGCGAGTGCACACAAAGCCAGGGAAGAGGGAGAGGGAGAAGCAGGCTCCCTGCTGAGTGGGGCGCCCGACTCCGGGCTCAATCCCAGGACCCAGGGATCATGACCTGAACTGAAGGCAGATGCTCAACCAACTGAGCAACCCAGGTGGTCCGACACTTAAAAATTTCTAGAAAAGTTTGCTTTTTGTTACTATTTCTAGAAATAAGAATTACTTTATACCTCCATCATTGGGTTCAATGAACAGTGAGCCTCAAAAGTGACTTAATCCAACACAAGATCCAAATTCAATACATATTTTTAATGATAATAAAGTTAATTAAAACGTGTTTGTGGTTGAAGTTTCTTAAATTTATTTCCTCAAGACTTATGTCAGTATGCAGAAATACAGTTTTTATCCTTTTGAAAGTCTCAGGTTTGAGTACCTTTTAGCTTTTTTGTTTTACATTCAACTTCTTTTTTAAAAACTGAGGAACGGGACACCTGGATGGCTCAGTTCGTTGAGCATCGGACTTGATTTTGGCTCAGGTCGTGATCTCGGCTCAGGTTGTGATCTCTGGGTCATGGGGTTGGGCTCCACACTGGGTGTGGAGTCTGCTTGGAGTGGCTGCCCTCCCACTTGTGCTCTCTCTCTCTCTCTCCCAAATAAATAAATAAATAAATAAATAAATAAATCTTAAAAAAAAAAAAAACAACTGAGGAACTACTTACACTAGAAAAGAAAACATTTCCTTTGCATTTTTTAAGTGTTTTGAACAAGAACAAAACTGGGATATCAAAACAGTTTGTAAATTGAATTTATATTTCATGGTCTTTAATTTTTATTTTGAAATAATCACATATACACAGGAAGTTACAAAAATAGTATAAAGTGGTCCCACGTGCCCTTCACCCAAGGCTACATCTTACATAATTATTGCCCAAAATCAAAATCAGGAACTTGGCATTGGTGCACTGTGTGGGGACAGTCCTATGTCATTTTATCACATGTATAGATCCCTGTAACTAATCAAGTCACAATTTATTACAGATCACTGCAAAAGTCTCCCTTATGCATTCCCGCCCCTCTACCTCCCACCACATTCCTCAGTCCCTAGAAACCACTAATCTGTGTCCATCTCTATCATGTTGTCATTTCAAGAATGTTCTAGAAGTGGAAACATACAGTATGTGGCCTTTTGAGATTGCCTTTTTTCACTATCCTAATGCTCTTGAAATTCATCTAAGTTGTGATGTACATCAGTGGTTTGTTCCGTTTTAATGGTGAGTAGTATTCCGTGGTATGGAGGGACGACAGTTTGTATACTCACTCATCCATATACTGAGCAACATTTTGGATGTTACAGGTTTTGAGCACACAACTGTAGGTGCTATGGAAAACCATGTACAGATTTGTATTTCTCTAGGATAAATGTGCTCACATCAGTGATTATTGGGTAATATAATTGGTGTTTAGTCCCCCCATTTTAATTGAGATATGATTGACATATAACATTATGTTAATTTTAGGTGTACAACATAATGATTTGATATTTGTAAATATTATGGAATGAATACCACAATAAGTTTAGTTAACATCCATCACCTCGCAGAATTTTTTCTTCTGCTGATAGCTTTTAAGATTTACTCTCAGCAACATCCAAATATAGAAGGCCGCATCGTTACCTGCAGTCATCATGCTGTACATTACATCTCCAGAACTTATTTCTCTTAGAACTGGAAATGTGTACATTTTCATCTCCTTCACTCAGTTCCCCCATCCCCCAGCCCCTCTGGCAAACAACGTGTTCTCTGTTTCCATGGGATTTTTTTTTTTCTTCAAGATTCCACATATAAGTGACATTCTACTGTATTTGTCTTTATTATTTCATTTAGCATAATGCCCTCAAGGTCCACCTGTGCTGTTGCAAATGGCAGGATTCCTTTTTTATGGCTAATGCTCCGTGTGTGTGTGTGTGTGTGTGTGTGTGTGTGTATTTCACATTTTCTTTATCCATTTATCAATCTACAGACACTTAAGTCGTTTCCTTATCTTGGCTATCGTGAATATGCTGCTGTGAATATGGCAGATAGATACCTCTTCAGGATAAGTGATTGTTTCCTTTTAATTCATACCTAGAAGTTGAATTGGTAAGATCATATTGTAGTTTCATTTTAAAATTTTGAGGAACCTCCATACTATTTTCTGTATTGGTTGCACCAGTTTTCATTCACACCAAAAGTATACAAGGTTCCCTTTTCTTCACATCCCCCAACAGCACTTGCTGTCTCATCTTTTTGACAAAAACCATACTGACAAGTGTGAGTTTGTATCTCGGGGTTTTGATTAGCCTTTTCCTGATGATTAGTGGCACTGAGCACCACTTCATGTACCTGTTAGGCATTTGAATAGCTTTGGGGAAATGTCTGTTCATGTCCATTGCCCATTCTTAATTGGATTATTTGGAGGTTTTTTTGCTATTGAGTTCTAGAAGTTCCTTATATATTTTGGATATTAACACCTTATCAGATGTGCAGGTTGAGAATATTTTCTCCCAGTCTGTAGGCTGCTCTTCCATTTGGTTGATCACTTATTCTACAGTGCACAAGTTTGTCGTTGATGTAGTCCCACTTGTTTATTTTTTGTTTTGTTGCTTTTGCCTTATGTGTCATATCCAAAAAAAAACAAAAGAAAATCATTGCTATTACCAGTGTCAAGGAGCTTATTCCCTACTTTTCTTCCAGGAGTTTTATGGTTCCTGGTCTCACATTTAAGTCTTTAACTGACTTAATTGTTGTGAGTGGTGTGAGAGATGGGTCTAGTTCCATTCTTTTGCATGTGAATATCTTCTTTTCCCAACACCGCTTATTGAAAAAACTATCTTTTCACCATTGAGTATTCATGGCCTGCTTGTCAAATAAGAGTTGACCATTTATGTGTGAATTTACTTCTAGGCTCTCAGTTCTTTTCCATTAGTCAGTGTGCTTGTTTTTATGCCAGTGCCATTCTGTTTTGATTACTATAGCTTTGTAATATAATTTAAAATCAGGAAGTGTGGGGGCGCCTGGCTGGCTCAGTCAAACACCTGCCTTCAGCTCAGGTCATGATCCTGGAGTCCTGGGATCGGGCCCCACATCAGGCTCCCTGCTCAGCGGGGAGTCTGCTTCTCCCTCTCCTCCTCCCCCCTCCCCCACTGCCTGCTTGTGCTCTCTCGTGCGTGCTGTCTCAAATAAGTAAATAAAATCTTTTATAAAAAATCAGGAAGTGTGATGTATCTAGTTTTGCTGTTCTTTCTCAGGATTACTTTGGCTATTGGAGGATTACTTTGGCTGTGTAGATGGTTCTATATGAATTTTAAGATTATTTTTTCTATTTTTATGAAAAATGCCTTAGGTATCTTGATAGCAATTGCATTCAATTCACAGAGGGGTTTAGGTAATATGGACATTTTAATAATACTAATTCTTCCAATCCATGAACACGGTATATTTCCATTTATTCATGTCTTCTCCAATTTCTTTCATCAATGTTTTATAGTTTTCAGTTTATAAGTCTTTGACCTACTTGGTTAAATTTATTCCGAAGTATGTTATTATTTTTGATGCTATTGTAAATGAGATTGTTTTCTTTATTTTAAATTTTAATTTGTTAGTATATAGAAATACTACTGATTTTTGTATGTTGATTTTGTATCCTACAGCTTTACTGAATTCATTTATTAGTTGTTACTTTTTTTTTTTCCTTTGGTGCAGTCTTTAGGATTTTCTGTATATAAAACATTATCTGCAAACAAAGACAATTTTACTTTTTTCCTTTCCAGTTCTGATTCCATTTATTTGTTTTTCTTGCCTCATTGCTCTGGCTAGAACTTCCAGTACTATGTTGAATAATGGTGAGAGTGGACAACCTTCTCTTGGTCCTGATATTAGAGGAAAACCTTTCAACCTTTCACCATTGAGTTTGATGTTAGTTGTGGGTTTGTCATATATGGCCTTTTATTATTTGAGAATTCTATGCCCACTTTCCTTCTATGCCCAGTTATTTGAGAATTTTTATAATGAGTGGATGTTGGATTTTTAAAATGTTTTTTTTCTCCATCTGTTGGGATGATCATATGATTTTTATCTTTTTATTAATATGGTAAATTACATTTATTGATTTGCATGTTCACTCACCCTTGCCTCCTAGGGATGAATCCTAATTGATCATGGTGTATTATCCTTTTAACGTGCTGTTGGATTCAGTTTGCTAGAATTTTGTTGAGACTTTTTGCATCTATAATCATCAGGGATATTGGCTTGTAGGTTTTTTGTTTTGTTTTGTCTTGTTTTTGTAGTGGCCTTATCTGAATTTGATATCATGGTAATGCTGGCTCAGTTGGTTAAGTGTCTGCCTTCAGCTCAGGTCATAATCCCAGGGCCCTGGGATCCAGCCCCACACTGGACTCCCTGCTCAGGGGGAGTCTGCTTCTTCCTCTGCCCCTCCCCTGGCTCCATGCTCCCTTTCCCTCTCTTCTCGCTCTTTCTCTCTCAAATAAATATATAAAATATTTTTAAAATTTTTTTTCATATATTTGCAAATTTTCCCATTATTGATTTCTGCTTTCATATGATTGTTGCTGGAAAATATAGTTGGTGTGATTTCAGTCTTCTTCTGCTTGCTACGACTTGTATCGTGGCCTCACATTTGCTCTGTCCTACAAAATGTTCTGTGTCTGTATATGCCACGTAGGTCCTTTTGGTTTATAATGTTGTTCAAATCCACTGTTTCCTTACTGATTCTCTGATCCCATTGTTGAGTGGGATATTAAAGTCTCCAGTTATTATTTTATTGCTGTTTATTTCTGTCACTTCTGTTAGTATTTGCTTTCTATATTTAGGTGCTCTGATATTGGGTGCATAAACATTTTACAATTATATAATCTTAATGGGCTGACTCCATTATCATTATATAAGGACTTTCTTTATCTCTTTTGACTATTTTTAAAGTCTCTTTTATCTGATATAAGTATAGCATCTCTGCTTTCTTTTGGTTACCATTTGCATGAAATATTTTTTCCCATTCCTTCACTCTCAGTGTACATGTGTTTTTAAAGCTACAGGGAGTCTCTTGTAGGCAGCATATCATTGGATCTTGTATTTTTATCTATTCAGCCATCCTATGTCTTTTGATTGGAGAATTTAATCCACTTATGTTTAAATTATTAATAGGGAAAGACTTACTATTGCCATTTTGTTAACTGTGTTCTGACTGTTTAGTAGATACTTTCTTGCTTCTTTGAGGTTTGATGACTTTTTGTAGCAATATTTTATCATTCTTTTATCATAATCTTTTTTTTTTACATTTTTATTTATTTATTTGACAGAGAGAGACACAGCGAGAGAGGGAACACAAGCAGGGGGAGTGGGAGAGGGAGAAGCAGGCTTCCTGCAGAGCAGGGAGCCCGATGTGGGGCTCAATCCCAGGACGCTGGGATCATGACCTGAGCTGAAGGCAGACGCTTAACGACTGAGCCACCCAGGCGCCCCTTATCATAAACTTTTATGTGACTACTACAGGGTTTTCCTTTTTGGCTACCATGATGTTAACATAAAATATATTTATAACATTCTATTTTAAATTGATAACTTAATTTTACTAATATATAAACTTTAAATTTTTACTTCTCCCCTCACTCACAGTTTAGGTTATTAATGTTTCAGTTTATATATATATATATAAACCATATATATATATAGTGTTTTAAAGATTTTATTTTTAAGTAATCTCTGCACCCAATGTGGGGCTCAAACTCACAACCCTGAGGTCAAGAGTCACATACTCCATTGACTGAGCCAGACAGGCACCCCTCATTTTACATATATTTTGTATTATGTATCCAAAAACAAATTATTATAGTTATGGTTATTTTTAATGTTTATTTTTTAACTTTTAAACTAGAGTTGTAAATGAATTACATATTTGAGAATATGATTACAATATTAGAGAATCTGATTTTGACTGTATATTTACCATTATCAGTTAGTTCTGCAAACATTCATAATTTTATGATGTTAATTAGCATATTTTGTTTCTCCTTGAAAAACTACCTTTAGTATTGCTTGTAAGGCAGATGTAATGGTGATGAACTCCCTTAGCTTTTATTTGTTTGAGAAAGTCTTTACCTCTCATTCATTTCTGAAAGACTACTTCACCAGCTATACTATTCTTAGTTGACAGTTTTTGTTTCTCTTTCAGTACTTTGAATATATCACCTCATTCTCTCCTGATTGAAAAGTTGCTACTGAGAAATCTGTCCATAGTCTTATGGGAGGGGAGGCGGTCCCTTGTATGTGATGTGTCACTCTTTTGCTGCTTTCAAAATTCTTTGTCTTTGACTTTTGACAATTATAGTGTCTCTATGTAGCCCTTTTTGGATTCAACCTATTTGGGGTCTTTTGGGTGTCATTACTCTGATATCCATTTCCCTCCTCATGTTTGGGAGGTTTTCAGCCATTATTGTTTTTAAATACTTTCTGGCTCTTTTTCCCCACTCTTTTCTCCTTCTGGGATTCTTACAATGCACATATTGTTCTTTAGATGGTGTCTATGAGTCCCATATGCTTTCTTTACTCTTTTTAATTCTTTCTTTTTGCTGTTCTGACTGGATAATTTCACATGCCCTATTTTATAGTTCACTGATTCTTCTGCTTGATGGAGTCTGCTGTTGAAGTTCTCAGTTGAATTCTTCAAGTCAGTCCTGGATTCTTCAACTATAGGATTACTTTTTTGTTTTGTTTTGTTTCTATTTCTTGTTGAACTTCTCATTTTGTTCATGCATTTTTTCCTGATTTTGTTTAGTTATTTGTGTTTTCTTGTAGTTCACTGAACTTTTTAAGAGGAATAATCTGAATTATTTGCAGACAGTTCATAGATCTCCCATTTCTTTAGGGTCAGTTATTGGAGCTTTAGTATTCTCCTATGATGATGTCATTGTTTACCTGATTCTTTACAATCCTTGATTCTTTGTGTTGGTATCTGCACGTTTGAGTAAGCAGTTTCCTTTTCCACACTTTATTGGTTCTCTTCTCCAGAAATGGTCTTTCACCAGTAAATTCACTTCTTGGTTCTGGACAGGTCAGCAGGCAGCATCTTTGGTCAGGTGGGGCTTGCTCTCAGGGTCTCTACTTGGGCAAGGCTGCTGCCTGAGCTCTGAGGTCAGGCTGGGTGCCTCTGGCCGAGAACAGTTGGTTCCTGCCCACGTGAAGCTATGGGATGGGCTCTGTGGCTGCACGAATTCTCTGGTTAAACTTCCTACTCAGGCAGGACTGGGTGCTATACTCAACAGCTAGGCAGGGCTACGAATCTGCTTTCTTTCCTGACTGGAATTGTAAAACTGGCTCCATGGCACTTTAGCTTGATGGTTGGGGACCTGAATCCCGCAGAGCTGCCCACCAAACTCCTTGTTCAGACAGTACCACCAGCTCTGCTCTGCAGATAGAAAGAGGTGCTGGCTTGGCTCTCTACTCAGGTGCTGTTGTAAGCTTCACTGTAGGTTAGGCTACACAGCTTCCCAGGTGTTCTGGTTAGGTTTGCTCGTTGGGCAGGGCTGGAGGCTATATTCAGTGCCAAGCAGGGCTTCAGATTTGCTTCCCTGCCTGGGCAAGGGCTGTGTAACAGCCTCCACAGCCAGTTAGACTTAGTAGTCAGGGACATGAATCAGGTAAAACACACTGAGCTCCCTGGCCAGATGGGGTCACCAGCTGGGTCTGCAGATGGGCAGAGACCCTGGTTAGGTGCTCCTCTCAAGTTCTGCTAAGTTGCTCAGATTCCTGGATGCTCTGGTCAGGTTTCCTGGTGGGGGGGGGGGGGGCAGGGGGCTGCACTCAGCAGTAAGCAGGGCTATGAATTAGCTTTCTTGCCAGGCAGGGTGGCAAAAACAGGCTCTAAGGCCAGCAGTGCTCATTGTTTGGGGTCTTGAAAAAGGCAGAACTTCACACTGAGTTCCCTGGCCAGATGGAGTCACCATGTCGTGGTTAGCTTTTTAAGAGGCTTCCAAATAATTTATATTAGCAAGATGTGAATGATACAGCATCTCTCTGGCCTCTCAGTCATTTGATGTTATCAGTATCTTTTTATTAGTCATTCTAATGGATAGGTAGTTCTATTTTATTGTGGTCTTAATTTTATATGTCCATGACTAATGATATTGAACATACTGACTGCTTACTTCCTGTGTTCATTTCTGTATTTTCTTTGGTGAAATATTTCTTCCTGTCTTTTGCCCATTTTTTAATTGAATTGTTTTTTTTACTGATGGATTTTGAGAATTTTTTATATATTATAGATATTAATCTTTTATCAGATTTCATTTGCAAACATTTTCTCCCAGGCTATAAATTGTCTTTTTTTCCTCTTAACAGGGTCTTTCACAGAGGACACGTTTTCAATTTTTTTTTTTTTTTTTTTTTTAAAGATTTTATTTATTTATTTGAGAGAGAGAGAATGAGACAGAGAGAGCACATGAGAGGGGGGAGGGTCAGAGGGAGAAGCAGACTCCCTGCCGAGCAGGGAGCCCGATGCGGGACTCGATCCCGGGACTCCAGGATCATGACCTGAGCCGAAGGCAGTCGCCCAACCAACTGAGCCACCCAGGCGCCCGACACGTTTTCAATTTTGATAACATTCAATTAGCATTTTTCCTCTGATTTATGGCTTGTGCTTTTAATATCAGATCTAAGAACTAAGATCTAAGAACTTCCAGTGCTATGGTGAATAGCAATAGTAAAAGTGGACATATTTGCCATTTTCATCATCTTAGAGGAAAAGCATTCAGTCTCCTGCCATTTAGTATAACGTTAGCTGTAGATTTTTTAATAGATGTTCTTTATCAAGTTGAGGAAGTTGTTCTCTGTTCTTTGTTTGCGGAGAGGTTTTCTCATGAATAAATGTGGGATTTTTCAGTGGTTTTGCTGTGTCAATTGATATGATTATGTGATTTTTTTTTTTTTTCAGTTTTCTTCAGCAGTAGATTACATTGATTGATATTTGAATATTGAACCATCTTTACATCCCGGGTTAAACCTACTTGGACTTGTGCATAATTATCTGCTTAATTATTTTTGCTAATTTTTAAAAAATTTTATCTATATTTGTGAGGGATTTTGATCTGTAGTTTTGTTTTTTTTCTTTGTTTTTGTATTGTCTTTGTCTGGGGCACCACAGTAGTACTGACTTCATAAAATTACTTGGGAAGTGTTCCCTCCTCTTCTGTATTCTGCAGAAAATTATATAGATTATTAACTTTTTTTTAAACTTTTGGTAAGTTTAATTTTCTTAATAGTTACAGGGCTGTTCAAATTTTATATTTCATCTTGAGTGAGTTGTGGTAATGTGTGGGTTCTTTGGGGAATTAGTCTATTTCCTACGCCCTATTAAATTGTTACATATAGAGTTGTTCATAATATTCCTTTCCTTATCCTTCTGATTATTGTCAAGGTCTGTAGTGATTCCCCTATTTTATTCCTGATATTAGTAATGTATGTCTTCTTTCCTTTATTCTTTGTCAGTCTTGCTAAGGTTTGTCTATTTTATGGAACTTTTCAAAGAATAAGCTCTTTCATTGATTTTTCTCTGCAGTTTTCTTTTTGTAGTTTCTTGGGATTGAAGCAAAAATTACAACAATGCCTAATGTATATCTCAGTGTATGTAAGGAATTATTCAAAACAATTATATAATAAGGATATGAGGGAGTATAAAGGGAAGTAAAAGAGTGTAAAGTTTATACACCTTACTCATGCTGGTAAAATGTTTACACAAGTATTGTCATAATATATATTATGTACACATATAAATGTAATACCTAGAACAACTACTAAAAAGTTCATACAAAGTGGTACACTCATAGTCACTATAGCCAAATCAAAATGGAATTCTGGAAAGGGTTCAAGTAACTCATAGGAAGGCAGAAAGAAGAAAAATTAATTAATTAATTAAAAACAGAAATCACAGAAAACAAACAACCAAAAAGCAGACCTAAGTATTAATGTATCAATAATTGTACTAAATATAAATGGTCTATATATATATATATATATATATATATATATATATACTAATTAAAAGACAGAGATTAGCAGAATAGTTTTTTTTTTTAAAATGATCCAACTTCATATACTTTCTATAAGTCATTCACTTCAAATAGAATGATATAAGTAGGCTGAAAGTCAAGGATGAAAATATACTATTCAAGCATTAATTAAAAGTAAACAGGTGTGGTTATATCAATACTAGACAAAGTGGATGTCAGCAAGGAAAATTATGAGGGACAGAGAGGAATATTACATGTTAATCCACCAAGAAGTCATAGCAAACCTAATTGTCTTAAGTACCAAACAACAGAGCTGCAAAATATGTGAAGCAAAAACTGACAGAACTGATAAGAAAAACAGGCAAATGTACTGTTACAGCTGGATACTTTACTACTTCCCTGTCTTAAATTAATAGAACAAGAAGATAGTAAGAAATGACACAGAACTCAACACTGTCAATCAACAGAATCGAATCACATTTATAGAAAACTCCACCTAACAGGGCGCCTGGGTGGCTCAGTCGTTAAGCGTCTGCCTTCGGCTCAGGTCATGATCCCAGGGTCCTGGGATCGAGTCCCACATCGGGCTCCCTGCTCCGCAGGAAGCCTGCTTCTCCCTCCCCCACTCCCCCTGCTTGTGTTCCCTCTCTCGCTGTGTCTCTCTCTGTCAAATAAATAAATAAAATCTTTAAAAAAAAAAAAAAGAAAGAAAACTCCACCTAACAAAAGAACACACATTATTTTCAAGTGCCATGGAACATAAACCAAGAGTAACCATATCCTGATGCACAAAACAAACCTCAAATGACTTAAAAGAATTGAAATCACACAGACTTTGTTATTGGTCACTGAAGCATCTCTGTGAAGTCTGCTTTAAAATTCTTGGTAGATAATTCTGACATCTGTGTCATCTCTGTTGGTGTCTTTTGATTGTCTTTTCAACTTGATATATACTTGGTTTGGGATATATTGGATATTATGTTATAAGATTCTAGATAATATTTAAATCTTGTGTTTTAGTCTTTTGACACTGCTGTGTCGGGTTAAGGTCACCACCTCATTACTGCTAGGTTGGGATGGAAGTCCGGATTTTCCACCTCATCTCTGTGGACACCTGGGAAAGGAGGGCTGCCGGACAGAGTTGGGAGTTCAGTTTCCCCTCTCTGCATCCTCTGATACCACTGTGGCTGGGAGAGGGAGGGGCACATCATTACTGCTCTCCACGAGGTCTCCACTGACATCATGTGGAGTGGCCTTCAGGCTTTTTATATCATGTTACAACTATAAAAGTTAAGAGTCTCTCACCATTTATTTGACTATCAATGTTTACCTGTTAACAGAAATGGAAGTTTTACCATATGGTATTGTTCTATGATTTATTGGTTTAAGGCCCAGAAAGATTTGCTTTGTGACATAGACATAGATGCCACATTTGGACTGTTAAAATCATTTCTCAGAATCTGCCTCCCCTGTGCCACTTTCTCCTCAGTCTGTTAACGTGCTCAGGTTTCTCCCATCTCAAACAAAAGAAAACAAACTTCCTAGAATTCACCTACTCCTCAAGTCCCTACCTCACTGAACTTCTTTAAAAAATAATTTATCCAAATTGTGTCCATTATTTCCTCTTTAAGCTACTGTAATGTGGCCTCTCCTCACCCCACCCCCAAATCATCAGTGATGTCTTCTCAGTCCTTACCTTATCCGAGATTTCCTCAGCTTTGGATGATATGTAACTACTTCCTATGTGAAATTCTCTTCCTTTGCTTTCCACCGCCTCTCCTACTTTTCCTCCATTTCTGTCCCTGTTCCTTGTGAGTTCTTCCTTAGCTATAGAACTTTGTCACCTGTGTCTTCCACAAATTGTACTTTCCGCTATATTTTCAGCTCATCTAGACCATCACCTGGTAGGTAGCTGGTCATAAACAAATTATTCTTCAACTAAGTGGTCTATCCCTTAAGGTTAGTTATCCTCAGTGTTCCATTCTTGGCCCTCTTCTTTACTAATTTTATTTATTTTCCTTGATTGATTTTTATCCATTTCAGTGGCTTTAGTTATCTTGTGAATTGAGTTCCCCTTCATAAACCTTCCAGCACCCTTTCTCGTTGATAGCACTTAACTTTATCATGATTAAATAAAGTCTACATATACAAAAGTACTCAAACCAAGTTAAGAAAATAGAAAATTTCAGCTTCTCTGCTTGGCCATTCTATATGGAGTAAACATGACAGGCTTGAACTTATAACAGCTTCATCAAAATGAATACCTATGCATAATGCAAATATATAAATTTGATACTTGAAAGTTTCTACTAAGTGGTTTTACTTACATTATTTGTCACAGAAATAAAAAATACTGTATACATATATCATTGGGTTCACTTGTGACCTGTGAACTGTGAGCGTCAATAATTGATTTAATCCAAGAAATTACATATTAAAAAGTATGCAAACCATTGTTGCCTTAATTAAACATTGTACAGGAGGTCTTAGCTACTTCTGTAGTAAAAGAAAAAATAATATCTGTAAAAAATAGGAGAGAAAACAAGCCCCATTTGTTACAAATGATGTCATTTTTATGCAGAAAACACTGAAGAATCAACCGCTAAATACTTAGATTAAGAAATGTGCTTGAGTTACTGGGATTAAAATTCATGTGCATTAATTAAAATAATCCTATTTGCTGTAAGACACATTTCAGTGGCTTAACAACAACAATTTATTTCTTATCCAAAAAAGAACCCAAAAAACAAAAACAAGTGTTTGCATCTTTTTAAATTTACCTTACTCATGCCAGTGAACCTTAGATAGTAAGCTCCATGAGAATAAGAGCCACATCTTAGTCATTTACTGCTGATATTCCTAGTAGAATGATCTTTCTAAAATGTAAATCCATGGTGTAATGCCTCCCCAACTTAAAGTCCTTCTAAATATTCTTCATTACCTCTGGAATGAAAGCCAAGCCCCCTCGCATGGTATGCAACTTTGCATGAGCCAGCCCCCCTTTACCACTTCAGCCTTTATCTGCCCGATCTCTGCTCCTCAACATGTGTTTCTCCCAAGGGACTGTGATAACTCTTTCATCCATGCCTCTGCACTTAACAGTTTTTCTCTCTTGGAAATGTTTTTCTCACCTTCTTTGGTAATCATCTTTTAATTTTTCTTTAACAGCTCAAGTACCATCAGAATGTCTTCCTCCATCCTCTCCCCTCTCTGCTCTCTCTGCTCTGTCCTCCTCACCCCTGAGAACAAGTCTGAGCTTTGTCCTTCCACCTGCCTCCATAACATTCTTCATATCTCTACTAAGACGCTCATTTGTTTCTTCTTTCTCTCCACACCAGCCTGTGAGCCGGCAAGAGCGGGGACCCTGTGACTCCTTTATCTTTAGATGCCCAATGCCTGAGCAGGTTTGAAGCCCAGGAGATATTCAATAAAAGTTTACAGAAGAGGGAAGATCGGAGAGGAGGCAATTCAAGTGAGAACAATGAGACATTTACCTCAAAGAGTGGCAGTAGGGGTGAAGAAAAGGTAGTGGTTTTAAAATAGATATGGCTGGTGAAGGAAGACTTCCAAGTGTCTGGCTTGGGGAATATAGAGGACATTCATCTCAATGGGAGATCCAAAAAGAATAGAGTTATGGTGGGGGGATCAGAATGATAATACTTAAACTTTGTAGTCCATTGGTAATTATGACCACATTAAAGAATTGAAAAACAGAGATATTTTTAATGCCCAATAAAAAATATATTTTAAAATTAAAATTAAATTGTATGTATAGACACACACACATACATAATCATATACAGAACGAAGTGTTGTGAAACCAGTATTCAACATCTAGCCACGTTCTCTCCTCTCTCTCCCTGACTAAATGGCTTGGAGGCCAAGGTAGTAATTCTGCTTTATGTTGTCCTATGGGGATCACAGAGCCTTGTCAGCACCAATAATCCTAAACTTTGAGAGAACTTTTAAAAACCAAGAAGAGTCTACGATTGTAGGAGATAAATGTATCTTTCCAGCTACAGTATCTAACTTCCTCTATCAGAGGGATTTAATACATATCAAAATGGATGAGGATTTAGAGCAGTTCCAAAGGGTATGTAGGCTGTGTGGCCTGAGTCTCCCCACCAATTCTGTGGTTCTCTGAGGCAGCTGTGGAGAGACCCTACGTTGCTGTTACAGATTATGGACACTCCAGCCCATCAGTAGACTTGAAAAACAGACCAGGAGATATACCCTGGTCTCATTGTGTGCTTGAGAAGATGCTGTGATCCTTTGCACAGCATTAAGTCATGTCTGTCTGTCTAGCATAGATCATGCTGGTTATCTGCTCTGTGTACCATTTTGTGTATTGTACATATTCCCTGGCCTTTCCCCTTATATGTTCCTTTCCAGCATTATGGAGTCAGTAAGAGAGGCTGGCTCAAGTCTCAACCAGTGTGTCTTTCTCTCACCTGATCCTGGCGCTCCAGATAAACTACATTACAGGGATAGCTCTTGTGTTCAACTGTTCTCTTATGCCTTAGGAATTATTAGAGACTGCTTCTCCTGTTCTTCCCCCCACCACCTTATTATGCATATAAACCTCTTGATCAGTGGCAATTAAGGGATTTCCTTGGCTTTTATGTTAAATTTTTAGTAGAAAATAAATACTAAATTTCACTTACTTAGCATATACTAAATGCTAAAGTATGTATTATTTTTACCTTTCTCAACAACACAACTGTGGACAGGTACAGTTTATCCCTATTTTATAGAAGAAAAAAATGAGAATCAAAGACTAGAAGCTCCTTGTCTCAACTATATCCCCAGTAAAGTGCTGGAGCAGTGCTGGAGCCCATCTGTCTGATTCTGAAGCCCTGCTCATCCTACTACCTCACATTACATCGTTCCCCTGGGAAGATGGATGATTTATAGTTACTAGAAAAGGAGGAAAAAACATCCATAATTTTAAAATCAGAGTTTTACAAGTGACTTAAGAGGCATGCCTTGTGAGGTGAGGAATGACTCTTGGGATGGTAGCTGTATATAATTATCTGTGTACCCCACTCTAACTTGGGGTTATATATTCTTTTCCGCCTTAGGTCACATATTAACAACATTCTTAAGTAAAGATTTGGAATGTTGTGATGATTAATTTATTATATCAACTTAACTGGGCCACAGGGCTCCCAGACATTCGGTCAAATGTTATTCTGGGTGTTTCTATGAGGGTGTTTCTGGATGAGATTAACACTTGGATAGACAGACTGACTAAGCAGGTTTTCCTCCCTAATGAAGGTGGGCCTCGCCCAATCAGTTGAAGACCTGGATAGGACAAAACTGCTGAGTAAGAGAAAACTTACCTGAGTGCCGCATTGAGACAGTCATTTCCTGCCTTTGGACTCAAACTGAAAAATCAGCTGTTCCCAGGTTTCCAGGCTGCCAGCTTTCAGACTTGAACTTATACCCTTTGCTGTCCTGGGTCTCCAGCTTGCCAACCACAGATCTTGGAACCTCCATAATTTTGTGAACCAAGTCCTTATTTTTTATAGACACCCTATAAAACTACATGTACCAGTGTGTGTGTGTGTGTGTGTGTGTGTGTGTGTGTGTACACAAAACCAGTAGACTTGTAGCCTATTGGTTCATTGGTTCTGTTTCTCTAGAGAACTCTGACTGCTGCAACTGTTTTCTGCCTTCCTTTTCTTTGGAACTGCCCCCAAGCCTCTCATTATCTCTCTCCCTTCATGACGCCCACTCTCATTATGTCTCCCTCCTTACAGCTGCTTTAGAATGCTGTTCACAGAATCACTGCAGGGAGTTTATTTTTCCAGGAACACTGCCAGTCACATCCTATTACCCTCCCCCGATTGTGCACGCTCTCCCTCCCATGCATGTGTGCACACACTGCCCTTCACGCAGTACATCAGCCACCCAGTGGAACTTCCTGTGATGATGAAAATACTACAGATTTCTGCTGTGCAATGTAATAGCCACTGGCCGTATGTGATAGTGCAGTTCTCCAGAGAAACAGAACCAACTAGAGAGATGGACGGACAGGCAGATTGACAATAGGAAGCTGGCTTCTGTGATCATGGAGCCTGAGAAACCCTGAGATCTGCAGCCGACATGCTGCCAGGAGAGCCAGCAAGAGAGCCAGTGGGACAGTGACAGCCCTGAGTCTCAGTACAAAGGCCGGAGAAGCCTGACGTCACAACTCCAAGACAGTCCAACAGACGGAAAGAATACTTTCTTACTTGGCCTTGTGTTCCGTTCCGGCTTTCAAAGGACTGGATGAGTCCCATTCACATGACGGAGGGCACTCTGCTTTACTGAGTCTACCACTTCAAATGTTAATCTCATCCACAGACACCCTCACAGACACTCCCAGAAATAGTGCTTAGCCACATATCTGGGCACTCCATGGCCCAGTCATGTTGACACATAAAAGTAATCATCACACTACATATGGCTACTGATTACTTAAAATATGATTGTTAGAGCAACCAAAGAACTAAATTTTTTATTTAATTTAATCAGATAATTTAAATTTAAATAGTGATGCATGGCTCATGATTACTGTATTGGACAACATAGCAGTAGATGGTCTCAGTCCTAGACTAGAGCTTTAATTGATGCTCTAGGACCATTCAGACTACTTCTCCATGTATAGCTTCCACCTGGGCTTGAAACACTCCCTCTGGGAGAACCAAGCCACCATGTAAGAAGTCCAACTACCCTGAGACTGCCATGCTGTGAGCCAGCCACATGGAGAAAGTGAACTGAGAGAGACACACACAAAGACAGACAGAGACCCATCTGTTCTAGCCATCCCAGTTGAAGCATCAGAAATGTGAAAAAAGGAACCATACTGGACCTGGAGCCCAGTCAGGCCTTCAGATGACTTCAGCCAGAACTGCCATCTGACTCTAAGTATCTGAAAGCCCCAAGCAAGAAGCTACAGCTCAACCCAGAGAACTACGAGAGATAATAAATTGTTGTCATAGGCTACTAAGTCTTCTGGTGAATTGCAAAGCAATAGATGACCAGAATAAAAACATACTAAGAGAACCAAGGTTCCCTATTTCTCTGGTTCCCCTGTTTCCCAATCTTCTTTTCCTTTCTGTTTCCCACTTCCTTGCTTTTTGGTGGGGTAAAGTTGTATGCATAGAACTGAATTTGGGAAAGTCACAATGATCTGGCCTTTAACTATACTTAAAAGGCCTTTTTAAGTAAAGTTATACTATTTTCTGTCCTGCTTTCAAATAGGCCAACTTGGCTTAAAAGAGAGAGAGAGAGAAAGGACTCAAATAAACAAAATCACAAATGAGAGGGGAGAAATAACAACCAACACCACAGAAAAACCATCACAAGAGAATTTTAATGATAAACTATGCCAACAAACTGTACAACCTGGAAGAAATGGATAAATTCCTAGAAACATGTAAATTACCAAAACTGAAACAGGAAGAAATAGGAAACTTGAACAGACCAAAGCAAAGAAATTGAGTCAGTAATCAAAAAACTCCCAACAAACAAAAGTCTAGGACCAGATGGCTTCACAGAGGAATTCTACCAAACATTTAAAGAAGAGTTAATGCCTGTCTTATCAAACTATTCCAAAAAATAGAAAAGAAAGGAAAACTTCCAAATTCATTCTATGAGGCCAGCATTACCCTCATACCAAAACAGGATAAAGAGTCCACTAAAAAAGAGAACTTCAGGTCAATATCCCTGATGAAATAGATGCAAAAATCTCGATAAAATACTACCAGCCAAATTTAACAATACATTAGAAAAATCATTCACCATGATCAGGAGGGATTTATTCCTGAGTTGCCAGGAAGGATGGTTCAATATTCGCAAATCAATCAACGTGATACATCACATCAATAAGAGAAAAGATAAGAACCATATGATCATCTCAATAGATGCAGAAAAAAAGCATTTGACAAAGTTCAACATCCAGTCATGATAAAAATCCTCAACAAAATAGGTTTCGAGGGACCATACCTCCATATAATAAAGGCTGTATATGAAAAATCCACAGCTAATATCATCCTAAATGGGGAAAATGGAGAACTTTCTCTCTAAGGTCAGGAACAAAACAAGGAGGTCCAGTCTTACCACTTTGATTCAACATAGCACTGGAAGTCCTAGCCACAGCAATCAGACAAGAAAAAGAAATAAAAGGCATCCAAATAGGCCAACTTGGACCAATGCTTGCCTTTCTTTCCTTACTAAAGGCCATAACTAGTTAATACAGTCTAACACTCTGGTCCTTTTCAGTCATTTATCTCTGAAAAGTTGAGCCCCAGAAGGCATATATTTTAACATCTTCTTTGCTGCTAGAAGAAAATGGATGGGAGGGGACAGGGATGTGTTGGGTATACAGCCATGTGGTAACTACTGGGTAAATAATACCTCTTACACGTAACAAGACTAGTCATGTAGTGAGAGCCTATGTGAGCTGCACATACAACTTAAAAATTGGGCTATTTGACACAATTATATAGCCTTGAACTTTATCCTTCTATTTGATAATACTTTTTATTCCAGGAATCTCAATATTAATAAAAATTCCAAAGAAATTTATTATTAAATGTCATGAAAACAAATGTTTAGAACAAGGTTTACTATGTTATAGTTGTTCTCAGTGTAAATGACACTAAACAGACTTTGGATCTGAAATATCATCAGGACTCACCACAGCAGTGATTTTTCTTTTCCATTCCAGTTCTAAGAACAAAGGAAATTGGCTATGGATAATTCATATCATTGCAATCAACGAAACTCATGTAACGGACTTCCATCTGAGAAGAAAAACAACTTCCTTGTATCCGAAGATCATGGACAGAAAATCTTAAGTGTACTGCAGAATTTTAGAGAACAAAATGTCTTTTATGATTTCCAAATAATCATGAAAGATGAAATAATCCCATGTCATCGCTGTGTCTTAGCAGCGTGCAGTGACTTTTTCAGGTACTTCACTTGTCTGTCTGTGCTTCAGATTCTGTGTTATTATGTTTCATAACTACTGAATTTCTCCCCTACAGGAGCATGCAACAGTAATTTTTAATTCTTAAAATAAAAACTATTTAGAACCTAGATTAACTAGTGATTTTTGAATATGAAGATTTATGACTACCTTTTTTAATGGTTCAGGTCCTCCCAGGTCAGCATTTCCTAAAGTTATATGGAACATTGGTCCCTTGAAATGTTCTGGGGGAAAAAAAAATTTTTTTCGATCTAGAGTCAGTTTTGTTTGGGAGAGTTCTTGCACTGCACTGTTTAGGGGAAAAAAG
This sequence comes from Phoca vitulina, assembly GCF_004348235.1. Classification (NCBI taxonomy): domain Eukaryota; kingdom Metazoa; phylum Chordata; class Mammalia; order Carnivora; family Phocidae; genus Phoca; species Phoca vitulina. The sequence continues at coordinate 3,728,584 of NW_022589741.1, read as the reverse complement.
GAGAGGACAAATGGATTAAAAAATGGAAATATAGTTCAAAAGAAAGGAAAACTGAGTTCAGTCATGTATCTGTGGGTTATACAAGGGAGAGGGACTCACACAGAGGATTTCAAGATTTCTCCTCTCTTTGACAAAGATATTCCTCTAGGGGAAAGGTACCTCCAGAAGCATTTGTGGAGAACACCCAACTTGTTCTGATTCTAGGCAACCTTCTGAATATAACTTGGTTCCCCTTGTAGGTCATCCTACAGGGAATGTCCTAGTCATAACACTGTTAGAAGCCCCTGTGGCAACAGTGGGTTTCTGATTCTGCAAGGGTGTCAGACGTATGACCTTAGGACTGCGGTAACTGCATCAAGGTCATACCATCCTGTGAGGCCTCTTGGTCAGACACAAACCTCTCTTGGTGACATCCTGGTCTTCAGCCCTCCCAGTCACACTGCAATAAATTTAATCCTGATTGCTGTATTTGCATTATGTTCAGTTTTAGAAACAATTTTTATTTTAAATAAGGATGACTTAAATCTCTAGTAATTAAAATTTATAAAAACAGAGTAAGATTTAAGATATAAATACACTAGATGCAAGTTAGCTTATACTGATTTTAATCCTTAATTAAACTCCTATTTTGCCACCAGCATCTGATTAGACCTCACCCCTGTTGCTCTGGAGTGAATCCGCAGAAGTGTATTGATATTCACTACTTGCTAAACTCCCGTTCCTGGGGGGTTTCCTGCTTGCGTGGGGAGCAGTGGCTCAGTGCCGTGTCCCACCCCACCAGGGACGTGGAAGATACGCCTTCGCCCTACCCAGACACTAGTTCTTTCTCTGTTCTTGTCATGTCTTCTCTCAGGTAACCTAAGCTATTCTTCGAACTCCACTGGGGCCCCCACTGTCCCTGTGCTCTGCCACTCTATGGTTCCACCAGTTTCTTCCCAGCTCTGTTCTACTCCAGCTTTTCTTCCTAGTAGCTCCATTCTGCTCCCCCACCCTCTGTCACCTCTTCCTGACAGGAAGCTGGATGCTGTAACGGTTAAGTACCTGGCCTCTGAATACACAGGCCCTAAATCTAAATCCTGGTTCTGCCACTTAATCAGACGTGACTTGAAGCAAGTGACTTAATTTCTTCAGGCCTCAGGTTCCTTATTTGTAAAAATTAAGACAATAAATGAGAACCTAACTTACAGAGTCATTATGAGGGTTAAATGAAGTAATGTATATGTACTGATTAGTACTGTGTCTGCTACATTCAACTAACACTAGATGCTATGATTACTGTTATTTCCAAACCTAGCAAAAAATGGACATAATCTGGTGCAAACACACAGGTTGATTTCCCAATCATGTTAACAAAATAAGAAGTTCATGTAGGGGCGCCTGGGTGGCTCAGTTGGTTAAGCGACTCCCTTCGGCTCAGGTCATGATCCTGGAGTCCCGGGATCGAGTCCCACATCGAGTCCCACATCGGGCTCCCTGCTCAGCGGGGAGTCTGCTTCTCCCTCTGACCCTCCCTCCTCTCATGTGCTTGCTCTCTCTCATTCTCTCTCTCTCAAATAAATAAATAAATAAAATCTTTAAAAAAAAAAAAGAAGTTCATGTAAGCATTTGGATTGGCAGTCCTCTACTCTTCATGTAGAAGTTATTTATTAATTAAATGTATCTGCACATAATTTCTGTCCACAATATTTTGTTCAGCCTACTCCTAACTTTTATGGACCTGCTTTAAATTTTTTAAAAATCCTGTTAAAAAAACAGAACAATAAATATGTTTTTAAAATTTTTTCCCTGCTTTGAAGTAACACAAATGGCAGTCTTATAATGACCTAGATCCTTTATTATATATAGTATTTTACTAAAGGAATACACAGTTCATATAAAAATATGTACAAATAAAGACTGAAATTCTGTAATTTACACTCTTAGGTGATGAGGCCACCAATTCATAGTATTTGTGTTATCAAAGTCACTGGAATACTGGCAGGAAAAATATAAAATAGCAGGAAAGTGTACAGTGCATGAGAAGTGCACTTTATAATGATTTTGGAAAATGAAAGTTATAAAATGAGATGTAAAATGGAGAGAAGATTGAAGAGGAATCACACATCTTGTACAACCACTTTATGATAATATGGTAAATTTGAGATGGATGTTAACTGGATACTTTAAAGATGAACAGGATGAAGTATAGAAATATGATCCTACTTGTGTCTTCTCAAAGAAAATGTGGAAGCTGGTGATAAATTAAAAATATATAGGATCTGTCAGAAAACATTTTCTTAAAATAATGATAGTAGCTAATACTTTGCATTGATTAACTCATTTATGCCTCTGAAAACTCAGTGAAATAGATACTACAAGTATCCCCATTTTCAGATGAAGAATTTGAAGCACAATGAAGTCCCCCCCAAGGTCACACAGCTAATAAGTGACAATGGCCAGATACCCACCCAGGCAGCCAGATTCTAGAGGTCAGGCTGTTAATATTACCCTAAACTGATGATCCATGTCTTCATAATCCAATATAATTATCATCAGAGTTTCATATTGCTAGGTTAACATTATTTAAATACCCTACATGATGTAGAACATGTATGTCGTCTGTGTAACTGTATTCATTTGTGGATTAAGAAGAACCCAGTAGCCTAGTGGGAAGGCGCTTTGTCATCCTTCCTTGTCCTGAGGGGTGTTCCGGATTTGGAGGGCCCCTCGTACTTCTCAGTGGGATACTAGTGCTTCCTGAATAGCTTTGGTTACCCTCTAGAGCAGACCTGAGGAACTAAACTGGTTCCCCCCAGAGCACTTGAGTAGCTCGGGGCACTGCTCACAAAGGTATCCTGGACGATTCTGGTACAGGCGCAAACCAGTATTAAGCCAGAACCCAAACCAGTCACTCCAGTCCTGCCGAAGGTGCAACCACTGGTGGTCCTTAGTTCTTTCTTGAAGCTCTTTCTCTTTCAGCTCAGCCTCCACTCGATGGACCACTGACAACCGCCATAGCAAGTCTGTGTAAAAATGAATCATTCTGGATGTGAAGTCAACAGAAGGATGGGTGCCAAGATTGGTCTACCAAAACCAATAGTAAAATAAGTCTTAGTCTCCTGCCCAAACATTTGCAAATAATTTATATTTTCACTTAAATTGAGCCCCAAAAGTTCCCACTTCCTTAGACTCTAGCCCCTCGGCCAGGTGGTGATGAATTACAGCTCAGAAGAACTCAGGCTGCTCTAACTCAAATCTAGGGACCACCTCCATCTCTCAGTGACTGTTTCTTCGAAAACTTACTTTTAGCCTTTTGGGTTGGCGTTTAGCTCCATGAAATCACATTCCCCTTTATTCCTAAAGTGCTGCATGAAATATGTCTCTTTCAACGTGTATTTAATATATCTCGTTTGGTGGATTTCCCACACAGACAGACTCCTTAGAGACATCTGATACCTCACAGCATTCCACCTTCCACATGTTTCACAGCTGCCAAACTGAAAATTACCGTGCAAGATACTTTTACATCCTAAACCCAGAAGCATTATATATTTTAAGTACTTCTAGTTATCACCTGCAGAGTTGATACTAATTAACTCATAAAAAAAGGAAATTCAGCCATTAGAGAGATTTTACCCTAATTTTATGAATGATATTTAAAAGCATGAAATTAGTTTACAAAATGTGAATCTTCTTACAGCCTTCCTTGGATGAGGTGCGGTAGCTCAGCTGTAGTCTGTGTATTTTGCAGTATGGGAGTTATGTGGCAAATATGTCTTAAAGATAAACAATGCAGTACACAACTATTCTAGATATTAAAACAACTGATTAAGATGCTTTTAAAATGTTTCATAAATACAGACTTGACATGTGTGAAATATATTTTAAATCAAGCTAAGGGTCAAGGAAGCGTCTAGAAGGTAACGTTGAAAACTAGCAGGGAATGACCTCTTCCCACTCGTTCTTCTGTGTTCTTTACTGTTGCAGGGCTATGTTTGAAGTGAACATGAGAGAGAGAGACGGTGGGAGCGTCACCATCACTAATCTGTCCTCCAAAGCCGTGAAGGCGTTCCTTGACTACGCCTATACCGGGAAAACACAGATAACAGATGATAATGTGGAAATGTTCTTCCAGTTGTCCTCATTTCTTCAAGTCTCCTTCCTAGCCAAAGCTTGCAGTGACTTTTTAATAAAAAGTATTAACCTTGTCAACTGTCTGCAGTTACTGTCTCTGTCAGACAGCTACGGCTCTCCCCGCTTGTTCAGTCACGCACTGTACTTTGTACAGAACCACTTCTCCTTGCTATTTAAGTCCAGTGATTTCTTAGAGATGAATTTTGGAGTCCTGCAAAAATGTCTGGAGTCAGATGAGTTAAATGTCCCCGAAGAAGAAACTGTCCTGAAAGTTGTCCTTAGTTGGACCAAACATAACTTAGAATCGAGGCAAAAGCATCTGCCTTATTTGATTAAAAAAGTACGATTACATCAGTTATCTGAGGAGACCCTTCAAGACTGTCTGCTCAACGAAGAGTGTTTACTCAAAAGCACAAACTGCTTTGACATGGTCACGGATGCCGTTAAGTGTGTGCAAGGTTCTGGTGGACTCTTCCCTGATGCTCGGCCATCCACCACTGAAAAATACATATTTGTTCACAAAACTGAGGAAAATGGAGGCGACCAATATACATTTTGCTATAATATCAGTAGTGACTCATGGAAAGTGCTGCCACAGTCACATCTGATCGATTTGCCAGGGTCTAGTCTGTCTAGTTACGGAGAGAAAATATTCCTGACAGGAGGCTGCAAAGGGCCATGCTGCAGAACCGTCCGGCTTCATATCGCGGAGTCCTATCACGATGCGACCGATCAGACCTGGTGCTACTGTCCGGTGAAAAACGATTTCTTCCTAGTATCAACTATGAAGACACCAAGAACCATGCACACATCAGTTTTGGCTCTCAATAGATTATTTGTCATTGGTGGGAAGACCAGAGGGTCTCAGGACATTAAAAGTCTCTTAGCTGTTGAGTCTTACAACCCTCTTTCCAAAGAATGGCTATCTGTTAGCCCATTACCCCGGGGCATATACTATCCCGAAGCGAGCGCATGCCAGAATGTCATCTATGTTCTTGGATCAGAGGTAGAGATTACAGATGCCTTTAACCCATCACTCGACTGCTTCTTTAAATACAACGCGACCACTGACCAGTGGTCGGAACTGGTAGCAGAGTTCGGGCAGTTTTTTCATGCAACCCTGATTAAAGCTGTCCCGGTCAACTGCACACTGTATATATGTGACCTTTCCACCTACAAGGTGTATAGTTTTTGTCCAGATACTTGCGTCTGGAAGGGGGAAGGCTCTTTTGAATGTGCAGGCTTTAACGCAGGTGCAGTTGGGATCGAAGATAAAATCTATATCTTAGGTGGTGATTACGCACCAGATGAAATCACAGATGAAGTGCAGGTCTACCACAGCAGTAGATCTGAATGGGAAGAAGTCTCACCGATGCCAAGAGCCTTAACTGAATTTTACTGCCAGGTGATTCAGTTCAATAAATACAGAGACCCGTGGTTTTCTAATCATTTCTGAAAGGAGTACAGTCTAAAATGATTCCAGTTCTAGAAACCTACTGTAAATCTGTTAACCTGTAGTTGGTACCAAGGTCTTTACCTCTTAGCAAAGTAAAATGTACCATCTGTTAGAGAATCACTATGAATGTACAGCATATAGAACTTAGCAGTTGCCAGAAACTTTAAATACAAAGTACATTTACCAGACATTATATTGAATATAATTTAATCGTGGAGAATCCAGAATACTTAGTATCCTCATATGTAAGTAAAACTCATAGGCATCGATGTCTTGATTTTTAGAGTACTTTATCCATGAAAGACCAGTAAGAACACATCGGTGTTCACAGATTTCTACTATCTAGACGGGAAAAATCTCTTTAGGTAGTGGAAATGGATTATTTGCACACTATGTTAGGTGAAGTGAAAATTAAATTACAAAGAGGTAAGAAGCCTGCCCCGTTACTACAGGAGTAAGAGGGGCTGAATTCCTATCCTTTCCAATCATGGCTTAGCTTCTTTTAAGCCCTTCGTTTTTTTCCCACCATTTGTTGTTTTTTTTGTTTTGTTTTGTTTTTCGTCGGGTACACTTTTCTAAAATGCAGTGTATTTCCCCCTGGGCTTCTAAGCTGTACACTAAACATGGCTTGACTTTTTTTTTATGATTCAACTCTTCATTAAGAGCATAATGTTCCATGATATAATGCCATAATGCCAATGGCAATTACTGAAATGCTTTTAAAATTGCTGATTCTATTAGTTCTCAGTGTTAGTTGTTTTCAATTTCTAGCAATATCATATCTTTCTTATTTTGTGGCTCAGGCTCAGTAAATTAACATTCTTCATTTAATTATTAGTTCTAAGTTACACTCAATCTGAGTCTATCTTAACACGTAACCCATTGAGTGAAGTTCCTGGATTCTGATATGGTAGTCCTCAAATACTTTTTCTGTATCCTTGCCAGTTTCCAGGATTACTGAGGATGTAGGAAATCTGACCTCTAGATAAGTGTATTCTTATGTTGCATTTCTTAAATTTTTAAATGTCCAAATTTGAGTTTGGACAAATTAATTAATTAAGAAATTTCAACATTTAAATCAGTACCATATCAGTTTTCTTTGATGATATATACCAACTCTAAAGCACCGTGTTGGTTTACTACTTACATAAGTTATTCATAGTGAATTGTTTTCTAAATTCTTTTAAAAATGACTAGGTTTTTGGTATTGATCTTATTTACAACCTGATGTATCTGTTTAGATGCTTAGTCATCTTTAACCCAAACAAAGAAAGAGTATCAGTCAGTCATCCTTGTTCTCAGGTAGGATGATTCTGTGTTGCAAGAGAGTATGTTTCTTCCGTAAGTTCAGAAGATATAGCCGTATTAGGCTGTAAAAGTGGAAATATACCTAAATAAAGGTCCATTTATTATACCATATAAGTTTATGCAATCGTAAGCTTCAAATATATTTTTTTCAAAATAGAACAGGACATTAGACTACATGATCATGCAATTCCAAAATCGGACTGTCCCTAATCAGATGACAGTTGCATAAAAAGTATTCTGTAGAATTGTTGGCCTTCCTTCCTAAGTTGGCTCTGCCCTTTCCTGTGTGTGTGTGTGTGTGTGTGCAAGAAAAAAAATTCAGTGAAGGCTTTTGTGTGCATATTTGTGGCTTTGGAAACAAATTATTTAAGAAAGACCATAACACAGTGGGTGACCTATCTGTGGATTTACTGAACAGTTAATTTAAACATATATAAATAATTAAAGTATGTTTAAAATAAATATTGTTTTAATTACTGACTCTAGGAATTGTTAATCTCTTACAGAAAGAAACTAAGGTGAAAGAGAATCCCTTCCTGATCTTGTTTCATTATTAGATTATCTTGACGTCTGCCCATCTTCTCATTGGCCGTTGATTCCTGGTAATGTTTCTAGAAACAAGGCCTAGGTCGCTCCCTCTGCATATGATCTCATACACCTTCTAACACACAAGGCTTGCTGCGTTTCTTCTACAGTTGCTGCAGTTTACTTGTTAATCATTTTTTTCTCACTGCCATCCCTTTCCATCTGCAACAGAGTGCTCTGTGTCGCCTACAACGGCAAGGAAAGTACTCTGTCCGGTCGTCACCCCTAAGTTCTTCCTTTGTTTACTGTTCTTTGTCCTTGCCACCTTGTCCTTGCAGTCTGTCCTGGGCTTGGCTCCAGTAATAACGCATCTTGTTCTCTCTAATTTTGCATCTTCTTATAAAGGTGTCACATTTACATTATCTGTCTGCCGTATTGACAAAGGGTTGTCTGTGTTCCACATCCTTGGGGAACCCAGCCACATGCACGCGTGGTCAGTGACTGAACTGGTTGTATCTTTCTCATCCTGCCCATCGATCCCTGGCTTCACTGTCCGAGAACCATGCCTGGCATTCTGGCCTCACCCTCCGTTCTGGATCTCTGACAGGCAAGTCTCTGATCTCTCAAGCTTATTCTCAGAACCCCCGGAAAGAGCTGTATCCCTGTCTGTAAAGTTAGGTCAGAGGAAATAACACATCCCTTTATCTATGGCCTCTTCCCTGAGTCTTTTTTTTTTTCCTCTGAAGTCTGCTTTCCCTTCATGATCCTCCTTCAGCCAACGTTGCATTGTGAGACAAAATCATTGTGCTCATTACCCAGATTGCTTTCATTCTTGTGGAAAAATTCTGTTAAACATTCCTAAATCCTTTATCATTTGGATTATGCACGTAAAAAAAAAATTCTAATATTGTAACACCTTCTAAAATTGAAAGCTATATGGCATTATTATATATAAAGATGATTAAATTCAACATTTATATGAGATCAATTCAAAGTTAATGGACACTCCTGGAGTGACCTACAAACTTGATTTAAAATGTGGAGCACCTTTTGTTCATCTATTGGTTGTCAGACTGAGCAGTATGAAGAATATTAGCATAATCGAAATTCACTACCTCCCCAGAACACTCAACTCCAGCTCTGGATGGGAAAGGAGTCTTTATCACAGCAGTATTCAATCATGCTACCCTGGAAAGCGAGAGTGTGATTTGAGAGTGACCACATCCCGCAACACGATTCCATTTTTCCCACATATCAAGAGCAACTGGATTTGTGCACAGTGTACGTAGCTCAAGGGGCACCGTTTAGAAAATCAGACTCAAGTAGAGAGAAACGTGTATTGACATTCTGAGATAAGGAAGCAGTAAATATAGTGTTGATGATTAGGTATATTGTGGACCAGGTAGTGTTACTTTCAGGTCCTCCTTCTCAGTTTAATTGGATCCCGTGTTTGGAAGGTCTTTTATATTGAGAATTGAAAATGTAAGCTCAAAAATGTCTTCCGGTGGGCCGCCCCGGAGGGCAACCTAAAAAGAAAGGCTGGAATGTATAGGGAAGCCAATTTCCATTCAATGTAAGAAATCATTTGACTCCACTTTGCAAAGCCATATTCAGAATAAGACGAGTCTTCAGACATGCCCTGTGGCAGTTGGTTGGCCCAATAAGTTCCTACACAGCAGTAGACAACCAAAGATTTCTACACGCTCTTTACCCATTTCCATCTCACTAGTTTTCTGACATACGGCTGATGACTTCCTCCTCCGATGTATTTAGCGTTTTAGGTTCTAAGGAACTTGATTTCAGTGGCTCTGCATGCTCAAGGTTTCAACAGACCTACACCCGTTCAAGAGCAGTCTTACTGAAGAGAATTTGTTCTTCTTCTTCTTTTTTTTTTAAATCACTCAGGAAAAATCTGTAAATGGTGCTGACATTTCTAGTGCACTGCTAATAGGGAGTTTCCCCCCCTCTACTGTAGGTGCACATTCTTTCACAGAGAATAGAAACTGAAAGACCAGCACCTAAAATTTTCTCCTGAATTAGTTCCTATTGTGCTGCAAATGTTGCTGTCTAGTTAAATGTAGGGATTCTAGTTAAAGATTATATGATTTAAAAGAACATATCTTAAAAACCTTGATGTGTTTATAAATCAATTCTGTTTGATGGCACGATGATGCTTAATCAAATTTAATACCTAGTTAGGGAATATAATCACAGGATGATACTATTACACACTTACCAAAAGATAACTCTTCTAAATCCTAGATTCCTATTCAAACTTGAAAATAGCCTTAGAATCTAACACAGCTTCTGACGTGCTAGAGAGAAACCCCTCTAAATGCCAAAACACCCTGACAGCTGATTCACCCTGACAGATGATTTTTTTTCAACTTCTAATTCAGTTCTTTCAGGAAGAGCGCTCGATGCCTTCATTTTTGAAAAGTTCCACTACTGCTCACACTGAAAGCTTCGCGGCCTCCCAGCATAACCTCCCGCCCCTGGTCCTAGGGAGCTGTGCCCACCAGTATTTGAAACAGTAGCATGTCTCCCCTCTAAAAGCGAGGCATCATTTTCCTTCTTGTTGAAATGCTTAGCACTTTAAAACCTGCCACAACAGCTGGGGTTACATGTCTGTCCTCGTACAGGTGCCTCAGAAAACCCATCCCAATTCTCTCGCCTTTTTGGTGGGTTGAGCAATGCCGAGCATTGCAGAAGCTCTCAATAATTCAGGCATTTTAGTCCCTGAACCAGCTCTCTAGTTCTTATAAATCCATTCTGAGCTAGATAGAGCCTTGCTGGGTTCTCCTTTTAACCACCCGCCCCACCACCACCACCATCATCAACATAACTACAAACACCAATTTTCTGGGAGAGGAATTCTAAAGCCAAATTTTAATAAGTCTTTCAATCATTTGTCATTAGATCGGGTTTCAGACTCTTAAAAGCACTTCTGATAAAGACCTTAAAAAGTATACAAAAAAACAGAAACCAAAGCAGTCACATCCTTGGTGGTTAATGGGAGGACGATTAGCTTACTAATCAATAAAGACTAGCTTTAAGGTAGTAACGATCTAAGTGTGGAGCTTCACCTATGCCGTTAGTCTGATTGGATACAGCAGGCTATTTCCATGAAACGATGCCATTGTTAAATAATGCTATGAGCCAGGTAGCTTTATTCATCCCATCAACTTTCACAACATCCCCTACCATAGCTATCTAACTAGCTCACCAAATTATGCTTTTGGTTCCAAGGGTAACGAGGTTGCTGGGATAATTCAGAGTACAGTTCCCTGAGTATCACATTATGGTGTAAATATTTCTTTACATGTCTGTCTTCCTCATTTAATTGGAAGCTCTTAGGAATAGGGACACTATATTCATCATGTCTGGACCTAGCAATTAGCACAGTGCTTTCATATAATAAGACATCCAGTAAACTGATATTCTGTTGAGCCAATATGTGAAACAAAATAGATTTGTTACAATTATATTGTTACGGAATAGGTCCATTATAACTACATCTTGCAACTTATTTTCATGTATAAAGGAAATGGTTTGATCTACTTTAGGATTTTACATCTTAGAATGCTATCACATTGTATTTTAGTTATTTATGAATGTATGTGTTCTTTTTGTAATATTTGAGATCTTTCTCATGTTTAAAGTCTGAGAAAATTGGGATAGGTAATTTACACAACTGCAGCTTTTGTTAGTATATGGAAAAGTTAATAACAAAGCATTTGTTGACCACGAGATTGCATTACACAGTGCACTGCCCACCTCGGGAGAACGTGTACGATTGCATAATGTATGTATAGTTCTTGAAAGTAAAATTATAGATTCAAAGTCATTTATCCACCTGATTTTTTTAGTGCTTAGGGACTATTTGTTGTCAGTGAATTTTAATTATAATATCTAATTCTGTGTTTCCTTTCAAAGACGATCATATATAAGACAATGACTGCAAATTCCCTTCGCGGGCGTGCAACCCACTTTCGTCCCCCATTAAAGCCTAGCAGTCTCAGCGACACTTTCCGCACTCGGGGAGCTAGAGCTCCAAGCCACCGGGCATTGCGTACACAAATAATTTTCTTCATTTCCCTATTAGTGGAATGTGGGCTTTTGCCATATGCTTTGAGAAATAAAATCAGCATTTTTGCAGGTCCATGTGAACCATATTAACATGTAGTGAAACATTTCAATTCTGTAAAATAATTTATTAAAATGTATCTCAGAAAAACACATTCTGTGTGTATTTATTGTTATTGGAGATAAAAGCGGTAGACACAGGTGGGTGCTGAGGTTCTCATTTTCTTGCCACCTCCCTCCCCCAGATGCCCTGAGTGCTCTGATGAGTCTCAGGATTCCAGAGTGTGGTGGAGGAAGTTTGGGGGGAGGGCCCGAAGGGGCCTCTGTAGCTTGAGAACGGATCCTGCATGCACTTCAAGGCAGACACCCCCGTCTGAGAGAACACAACACCCCTTAGACTTCAGAGGAGTCACAGGTGTGTGAGAGATCCCCCGGGCCCTAAGGGAGCTCAGAAAGAGCAGACCAAAGGTCCGTGAGCCACACGACAGCCGCAGAAGCAAGCTGGATATGCAGGGCCATGCACCTGGCCACCCCTGCCCCCCTGGACACGAGGCACACATGCCCCTGCCAGCTTCTGGGCAACAAGCCTCCCCCCTGAGCTCACAAGCCCAGATGCCTGGGGGAAGCTAGTAACGGGGTCTGAAGCGTGAGAGACTGCGTGGTACCATGGAAAGACTGTTCACGTGTTTATACTGCACAGATCTCTCAATTCCACTTCCTGTCATTTTTCCTCTTTCTGCACAGGCCCATTTTCCTTCATGTCTCTGGCTTTCCTGTGTGGTGAGCTGTGGTTTACTAATGACCTTAAACTTGGCTCCCAGGTCCCTCTCTGGACTACTGTCCAGGTGGAAACAGAGTTCCTCCTCAGAAATCCAACCCTTGAAAAACCAAGTCCGTCCCTATCCCACAGGACTGCGTAAGGCCAGCTGCCTTCTCCAAATTTCCAAGGCTCTCCGGCACTCCCTTGTTAACCCCTGGTCCAGACCTACCGCTCCAGACATTCCCTTCTTGCCTCCAATTCCCCATCTGCCTTCGTCTTCTTTGCCCTCAAACCTGGATTCCTTTCCTTCTCTTTAATCCCCTACACAGAAGACTTTCCAAAACTTACTAGAAACGTAAAGGTAGGAGAGCCTGGGTGTCTCAGTTGGTTAAGCGTCTGACTCCTGGTCTTGGCTCAGGTCACGATCTTGGGGTCATGAGATCAAGCCCCACGTCAGGCTCTGTGCTCAGCGTGGAGTCTGCTGAAGATTCTCTCTCTTCCTCTCCCTCTGCCCCTCCACTACTCTGCCCCCTGCTTGCTCGCTCTCTTTCTCACAAAAAAAAAAAAAAGAAAGAAAGAAAGAAAGAAAGAAAGAAAAAGGAAAAAGGAAAAAGGAAAGAAGAAACAAAAGTATCACTAGGGAATTAGCTTGCTACCAGGTATCAGGTTTGCTGCCCCCAAATAGGAGGTCTCCTCTCTTGGTCAACGTTTTAATACTCAAAGGGCCCCCAGGGAAGCTTTGTTCTTATGTCATGAAACAGAATGATTAACAATCTCAGTCTGATGTACTGCCATTTGAAGTTCTTTCCCCAAATTCTATTTCTATCTGAATTTGTTCTCCCAGCTCCCCCCATAGGAAAAATAAAAGAGAAAAGCCCCTCAGTGACAAAATGTAATCTCCATATTTACAGAAAATAAACTGCAAAGAACATTTAAACTAGCAGTTCCTCCCCTTTCCAATCACGAGGAGTTACTAACTACTCTGCTATAGGCTCTCATGCATTTACAATGTGAAGTGTGCAATATGTTCTAGCAAAAACTACTTGTAGCAACTTAGCCAATGTACAGATTTTAACTGACTTATATGTATATTTTACAGAAAAAAATAATAATCCTAAAAAGTAATACTACTTTCACTATGACTATAGAGTCAAAATAATGTTTATAAAGTGCTCTGAAGTTTTTGAAACTACGAAATACTGGATTTTTAGGCAATGTGGCACTAAACCAATCTACTTAATGAGCCTTAATTAATTAAAAACTGCAGGCTGTATTTTTAAATACTTGTATAAAACCCATGTTTCCAGGATAAAATCTGTTTGCACTTACTAAATTTTGCAATCTTAAAGACTTCCACAAAGCTTGATGAAACTAGACCCAAGATAGCGAACTTAATAATATTCATGAAAAAACTTAAGAAATCTGTGGAACCTATCTTAAAATAGAATTTAGGCATTAATATTAAACAGATCATCCTAGTATTTATAGTGTTAGATTCCACTGCACTGCACCTGATAAATATTTTTGCATTTCCTCCAAGTTCAAGGCTTGTGTAGCGTGATTCTGCTCTAGTGTTAATTAGTGAATCTTCCATGGGAAGTTAATTACCCTTCCCTCACCCTGACCAAAATGTATGCTGTAAAATGAGCTAAATTTTTTAATCAAGAAAAGGCTATCCCTGTGGGCTTTTCAGATTTAAAAATCCAATTAGCCTTAATGTTTCCTTTTAGAGATTAACCACCGTTTTATGTTATGAAACATTAATTGGAATTCAAACTATTTATAGATCTTTTTTAAACAACCTTTAAACAAATCAGTAAATTTTTTGTTTCTTTTACAAATAGTATTCACCTTGTATCTATTCCTAATGGGAATAAAATGTTACCATAGTATTCTTCCATCCAAATACAGTTCACGTTCCTCTTACAATCACAAACTAATATATACTCTTGTTTCTAGGAATTTTTACAAAGAAAATTATCAACAGCTCAAAGCATCTAAATTTCTTCTGTGGATAAGTGACATAGTGAAGCTCTAACCAGTAATTTTAGTAATGGGATATCTACCAGGAACATCCAGTGTCCGCAGTGTTCCTCAAAGTTGCTTCACAAAACCAATCATCTAGGGTGCCAGTTAAAGATCCATTGGTTATTTTGATTTAGTAAGCTCTAGGTTCGGGTCCTGGGAACTCACATTTTCAATAAGCACTGCAAGTACTTCTTATCAGTAAGCAAGTCGGGAAACGTACGGTGGTGGAAGGGGAGAGGCCAGCTCGAGGCTCTACCACCAGCAGTGCTTTGAAAGCAGCTGGACGAAGTCACTTCAACGTTCTGTGCCCCAGCGTCTTCGTCAGTAACACTGGGGTAGTGGTTGTACCTCCCGCAAAATGTTGTTGTGAGAATTAAACAAAACAATGTGTGTGACGTGCTCGACACGGCGCTTGCTGATGGGAAATGCTCAATAAACGTCCGTGTCTCCTGCCACTCTTTTTTCTTGCTTCATTTCAGCAGGACCAACCTCCCCTAACCCTTCACCATGCTACCAGTCTTAAATCCTACAATTAGAGATATAATTTTAAATCTTAAGATGTACCACTTCTACCTTGGCAGAGGGGAAAGGATGGGACAAAGCAGAACACTGCTAATGCACAGTGTAGCTTGGACTTGGCCCTAAATATCTCTTCCTAGGTTCAACCACGAGCTTCTCATTTAGTACTCTAGTCCTTCAACAGCCACTTCTTGTCCTGCCGCCGTGTGTCATCACCGTACTAGGCGTGGAGAAATAATAGCAAGAAAATCAGATGTGTTCCCTGTTCTCCTTGAACTTCCTGAGTATCCTCCTGCTTCTGCCCGTTTTTCCAGATTGGGTTTTTAGCCCCATTTTTGTCTTTCTCCTCTTCTCCCTTCTTTCCCCTTGCCTTGACTTACACATCTGCCCCGTGCAGATGAGAATTCCCTTTCGCTCCCTGACCCACAGCTCTCGAGTGCAAGCTCAGCTCCTGTGGCTGATGCCAGACAGAGTGGAGCCCACTCCCCCGCACATGCATGAGCAGGGGTCAGACAAGCCGATCCCAGGACCCTAGCACAGCCCTAAAATGGGTGAGGCTCTTAGCAGTCTACAAGGAATCTCAGATCTATTGAATAGTTTATTTGCACAAAATGCAATGCAGAAAAATGTGTAAATCTTTGGATGAACAAAATTCAAAATCTTCTCAATAATGTCCTACTGTGGGATATGTATCCATCCCTATATAATGTGTCACACATTATGCAGAGTACAACTTTGGTATTTTTTCACCTGGCCAATTGAGAGAGGGTACCATTTCTCATCTGTTCCCCAAGATGTTTCTCATCTGTTCCCCAAGTACATCCTCACCAAAACAGCACAGACTTAAGAAAGGGTGTAGAGGTCAGCTGATGGACTTTTGGAAATGCAGCATGAGGATGGTGAGGAGGGAAAAATTCCACTCAGGTATAATGATCCCTTTCATTAATAATTCACGGGCCCGCCTTGATCCTGCAGATGTAATTAATGCAGCATCGGGGCAGTAAACGACAGTAGAGGTAAGGAGTATCAATTCCACGTGACCAGGGACACCAGGGGAACCTATAGGATGCGGAGTCAGCACCTCAACGGCAAGGGGGGTGGGAGGTAAAAACCGGTGCTTCTCAGAGCAGTCAGGAGGCCAGCCGCTGTAACCGATCCTTGCTCAGTCCCGCTCTCCCGCCACCCCCTCTGGCCCTCAGTGGGCTACACTGAAAACCAAGGCCAGGAGTTATGACAGTCTGTCTTTGAGGGAAAACAAAACAGAACAGAACAGGAGGGTGTCCTGTGGGGAGTAGGAGGGAGCAGGACTCACAGGTTCTGCTGAGTCCAAAGAAGAGCCCCTCAAAAGCAGCGGCAGGACCCAGACATCCTTGTTCTGCCTTGTTCCTCCACGGGACCACAGGGATTTTTCTGAGCAGCGGTGCACCTGAAGACCCTAGTCCTTACTAAGTGAGAATGGTTTCTCCTTGCCCATTCTACCTCGAGCACCTTAATTTCTTCCACTGGGACCTAGTGCAGTCAACACTTCGGGGTAGTAACAGTTACCATCACTTGAATGGAAAGGCACGTGGCAGGCCCTCACTGGATGGCAGGCCCTTCTCGACACCATGTCTCCACCAGTCACCTACTGGCCACCTCCATGGCCCCGTGACAAGCTACCTCAAATTTAATGGCTGAAAACCACCTTCTTGCTCATGCTGCTGCAGGTCAGGGAGCTGGGCAAGGGTTAGCAGGGACGGCTTGTCTCTGCTCCACACGCTGGTGGCTGGCGGGGCTCAGCCAGGGCTGGGGGCCTCCCCCATCTGGCGCCACGGGGCTGGCCGTCAGTGGGACACCTCCGTTCCCGTTCGTGTGGCCTCTGCGTCCACGTGGTCTGTTTCCGCCGGGACAGCGCTGTCCACTGCAGGAAGTGCTAGCCACATGTGGCTATTTACATCGAAAACAATACAGATCAAAACTGTTAAAAGAGATTCTGTTTCTCAGTTACAGTCCCACGACAAGCACTCAGGAGTCACGCGTGGCTGCCGCTCCGGCCGGCGTGGGGCTGTGTCTGGGGCCTCTCCCCCAGCAGGTCGGCCCGGCCTCCTCCCCAGGGGCTGACTCCCCTCTGACACACAGCAGAGCGTCGGGGTCCCAGACACCACTTGTGCATTCTACTGGTCAGAGCCCTTCACGAAACAACAGGTGCAAGGGGCGGAAAATCGACTCTAAAGCAAACAGCAAAGACATCCTGGAGAGGCCACAGAAGCAGAGAGGGGATTTATCAGATGCCATTTTTAATAATCAACCACCACATCTAACTCCATTAGGAAGTAAGTCCTCACACATCTGAATGTGGCCCCTTCCAGCCTCGCCTCTCCTCTCCTCAGCTGCTGCCC
The DNA here is from genome assembly GCF_004348235.1 of Phoca vitulina. NCBI lineage: Eukaryota > Metazoa > Chordata > Mammalia > Carnivora > Phocidae > Phoca > Phoca vitulina. Next base: position 3,711,411 of record NW_022589741.1, on the reverse strand, counting down.
TGCATCTGGGTCGCTCTCTGTGCTTGGCAGCCACGTTCCCTCCAGATCGGCCTCAGCACCCTCTTTCCCTCACGACTGCGAGGTACAATTACATTGTGAAGTGAAGATTGCTTATATTCCACTCTCAGACTTTAGGATGTCTCCCATGCTCACACGCTGCAATCCTTTGTCCCTCTCTTGTCACACTTGGCAAAATCAAAAGTGAGCACAAGTGGTCTGATGAAAACAGCTATAAATTCCCACCACCAACCACATGTACCCCCTCCCAGCATCTTTATCTCTATCCACCAGGGCTACGTTCCTGGACCCCCAGGGGAGGCCGGAAACCAAAGATAGTACCAACCTAGTATACTGTGTTTTCCCCTATATATACACAACTATGATAAAGCTTAACTTATAAACTAGGCACAAAAAAAGATTAACAAGAATAATTATAAAATAGAAGAACTATAACAATATACTGTAATGAAAGTTATGGGAATATGGTGTGTCTCTCTCTCTCTCTCTCACAATATCTCATCATACTGGACTCACCGTTCTTCCCGTGATCATGGGAGATGATAAAATGCCTACGTGGTGACGCACTGAGGTGGCGTCAGGCTATTCCGGGACTGTCTGCTGACAGTTCGTCAGGAGGAGGGTCATCTGCTTCCGGGCCGCGGCGACCACAGCAACTACGGAAAGCGAACCACAGAGAAGGGGGCTGCTGTAGATGCGGTGCTCTTATGGGATTACACCCCCTCTCGCCTCAGCAATCCTTCCTCCTTCCATCTCCCCAGCTCCATGGATCATTCCTACCAGCACACTCACATGCGGACGCCATATGCCCCATTTCTCTGCATGCATCCATTTCTCATCTTTCTTCTCGCAGGTTTTTGCCAATGACTTCACCAAACTGCTTCTGTCAAGAGCACCAGTGGCCTCCGGATACTTCCCTTACCTGACCTATCAGCAGCTTTTTACTTTCCTTGTGGGGCTTCCAGAACCTCACCCTCTTCTGGCTTTCCTTCGGCCTCGCTCCAGCTCAGTCTGCTATGCTTGCTCCCTCCCATCTCTCTGATCTTCTGAAGGGAGAGTACCCCACGGACCAGCTCTTGAGACTTACCTGCTCCCTCCACACGAACTCCCTGGGTGATCTCAACCAATGTCAATACCATCCATTTGCTGATGGCTTCCAAATGTATAGTTCTAATTCACACCTCTTCTGCAGTTCCTACATCAAAACTCCTGCATATTATCTCCTGTCTGATGTCTAACAGATGTCAAAAAACTTAAGGTTTCCAATGCTCAACTCCTCCTACACTTTCTTACAACCCAGACACTGTCCTTCCATTTCCTCGGGCCAAAGGTTTTGTAGACATCTTCAATTTTCCTGCTCACACCTTATGTCCCATCCATCAGGAATTCCTGTAAGCTCTCCCTTCAGAAAATAACCAGAATCACCACATCCTCTGCCTCCACCTGGGCCACTGTCATCTCTTATGTGGATTATTCTAGCAGCCTCCTGACTAGTCTCTCTGCTTCCACTCAGAGCCCTGCAGTCCGTTCTCAATGCAGCAGAATGGTCCTATCGAGATCTCTGTGGATCAGATCATTTCACTCTTCTGCCCAAAACCTTCCAACGGCTCCAAGTTTCTCTAAGGAAACCAAAGCCCGTGCAGCGGACCCACGCCTCCTACCTCTCTGACCTCCTCTCCTACTACATTCTCCCTCCACTCACTCAGATCTGCTCCTCCTCAGGGCTTCTATGCTGGCGGTTTCCTTTGCTGGAAGGGTCTTCCCCCAGCTCCCCCCTCCCCCTTCACAGCTCAGTGCTAATGTCACCTTCTGAATGACGCGTACCTTACCCGAGCACGCTAAACCTGCAACCATCCCCTTCCCCAGAGCCTCCAACCCCGACAGTCTGCTCTTCCTTTATCCCATGGCACTGCTCATCTTCTAATACATTATATATGTATATTATATATAATAATATATATTATATACAGCGTATTATACACTGTATAATTATATTTTATGTCTTCTTCTGCTTAAGTCACATTAAGGCAGGATCTTATCTCAAGATCTTATCTCAAGTACCTACTACCGAGTACATGATAGGTGCCTAATAAATATTGGTCAAGGGGTACCTGGCTGGCTCAGTCAGTAGAGCATGTGACTCTTGATCTCAGGGCCGTGAGTTCAAGCCCCAGATTGGGTGTAGAGCTTACTTAAAAAAAAACAAAAAACAAAACTGTGGAATAACGAAATGAGGTATTTGAACCTCGCATATTTTTTCTGTACCAATACCAGAACGAATGCCAAAACAAATTTAAATACATTATAGAGCAGTTGGATAATCAATAGTAACTACTCTGGGTGGTGAAATCATGAATGAAGTTAAATCATATCTTTTCTACGACCAGTTCCAGGTCAAATTGTCAGGACACGTTAATTACCCTTTTCCCCCCGCTAGCCTTCCCTCTTTATTTTTCTGACCTATGTCCCACATCTAAAGAAATCTGCTCCATAGGGGCCTGTTAATGCATCAGTCCATAATGGGTTAAAGTAGGCACTTCATCAGGAAAATGCCTATAACAAAAATTTTATTTCCAAAAGTCATATTTTTTTAAACAGGTGTTTGTCTTATACTTTAAGTTGTCCTGTATTTGTGACTATTTGAGAGGTTTAAATACCAGTTTTGCAAGGTGAAATTATCTTTATTTGAACAAGTCATTCTTCCTCCACCCTTAATTCCCATCACTAGGAATCTGGTATATGGAGCGAGACTCTGTCACAAAGTTATTTAGCATCTTAGTGACTCTGTTTCTATCTCTGGAAAATGGGACTAATAGTTGTGTCCTCACCATAGGGTCGCTGTGAGAATTCAGTGTGTTAACATATGCAGAATCCTAACAGTAATGCCAGGTCCCTAACAGTACCGTGGAAGGGTTAGCTTTTATTGTTGAAACTCTAATTTTGAAATTTATTTTTTTTAAGTTTTATCTACTTATTTGAAGGAGAAAGAGAGGGCATGGGAGGGGCAGAAGGAGAGGGAGAGCGAGAATCCCAAGCAGACTCTTCGCTGAATGCATAGCCTGATGCGGGGCTCCATCTCACGACCCCCGAGATCACAACCTGAGCTGAAAAATCAAGAGTTGGACACTTAACCGACCGAGTCACTCAGGCGCCCCCATTTTTGAAATTTAAGTTGTATATTTATTTTCAAATATAATTCTATGGCTTTTAAACTTAGGGTGCAGATTTAAAGATAAGAAGAGTATGAAGTAAGACAATTTTTAAATAGTTGCTTTGCTCAATGATCCAATAAATTATATACTTAATATTAAATAAATCAATATATTTGTATTATACCTAATGTTTATTTCATTCTAAACTTTCTGAGGGCAAGAACTGCTCTAATTAAAATTAACAGTGGTTCCAAAGTACCAAATAGAGCATGGTCCATCTTGTGGACGTTCAGTAAACATTTAGTGATAACATTTCAGCAGCTCAAAAAGGGTATTTAGTGTTTTGTTCTGGTATCTTGTGGCAAAGTGAACTGCATTCTTGACCATCATGTCTTTCAGCAATAGAGACTACATATACAAATGGCATTTGCAAGGGAAAATCTATTTAAAGCCAAGGACTCATTTAGCCTTTCCTCTGAACATTTTATCCCTTGACTAAATGCATTCATCAAAAACAGCATAGATTTTTCGCTCTGCTACTTCATAGCTTAATGGATTTTTGTTTGATTACTGTATTGATTTAATTTTTTAAAGATGCAAATATACATGGCCTACTTGCTGAAATGTTTTTCTTAAAGGGAATAAAATTCAGGGCACTGTTTTCTTTCTTCCCCTTTCTGTCCTCATTCCTTTTTAACCACATTAGAAAGACAAAGAGCCATCTTATAGCTAGGCTGGGTCCCCAGGGCCATGTGCTACTCTCGAGGCAAGTCTGGCCCCAGATGTGACCGGGGACTCGACACAGGAGGGGACTTCACAGTCACAGCCTCGCAGGTGCTGAGAGGAAGTCATCTACAAGCAATCTGGAATCTTCACATGCGGGGTCCCTAGGCTTGGGAGAGAGGTTGTGCCCACCGGGAAGTCCATCACAAGGAAGGGCGGGTCAGGGGGAGTCCTGTTCATGCACAGCTACACAGTGGGGGGCCGTCAAGTAAGAGACGCAAGAATCAGGGGTCTGCAGGAAGCGAGGCGCGTGCTTGCTGGGTGGGGGCGGGGCGGGGGCAACGGCTGCCCTTGACCGACTGTGCGCAGGTCCCGGGTGGACAGGTGCAGGATTCAAGTTTGCATCAGCCAAGCCCAAGGGAAGCTTATCTGGAAGAAGGGACCCTAAGAAGAGTGACAGTGCAGGTTGCCCTTTGCAGGAGCCTCTGGTGAAGAACGGCGGGCCTCTGACCCCTCAGCAGCGGTAACAAGCAGTGCGAGTGGGACTGACAACAGCAGGGGCGCCTGGGGGGCTCAGTCGGTGAGCGGCTGCCTCCGGCTCAGGTCAAGATCCCAGGGTCCCGGGATCGAGCCCCGCGTCGGGCTCCCTGCTCGGCGGGGAGCCTGCTTCCTTCCCCTCCCCCGCTCATGCTCACTCTCAAATAGATAAATAAAATCTGAAAAGAAGAAAAAGAACAAAGGCCTGGCAACAAGGATGCGGTCAGGGACGGCGGCGGGGGCACGGCCAGCCCAGCTTCGGAGACAGACCTCCGGGCCGGGACACACGGAGCGCACGGGAGCCTGGCGGCCACGCGGGCGGGAGGAGGTGCGCGGGCGGCCCGGGTCCTGCTCGCCCTGCCCGGAGACGCGCCGCCGGGAGCAGATGAGCCCAGGACGGAAGCCGCGCTGTCCGCTTGGAAGCACAGCCCCTCGGGAAAGCTTGACCGCCCGGTGATGGAACTGCCTGGAGCGCTCGACGCCGGGAACCCGCGCTTGGAAGCAGCAGTTGGGGAACTTTATTTGGTCCATGTTTTCTATCTCATTAGTGGGACAAATTTAGCCGCGGTTCAACATGATGAGGTTATCATCCGTGAGGATTATTATGGCAAAGTGAGCCCTTCCCTCACTACGTGCAATGCCTGAAAGCTTGAGAATGACTGCGCTACGTTATTGATCAGCTCTGCAGATCGAGAGTCTCCCAGCTGCCCGTAAATTAAAAATGTGCTTATCTCTACAGAGATAAAAACAAACAGCCAAGACAAGTTTCCTGCTTTTTTTATTTCTCCTTTGCTTTTCTATTATTTAGAGAAGCACAATTGATTTTTATTTCCTCTTTCAAATTACCTTCGTCAAGAAACAATGAGCCATAGGATCCCTTTAGGGTTTTTGGTTTGTTCACATGATTGGAAAATCATTTTGCTGATTTAAAAAAAAGGGGATGCTTTCCCATCACATGGGGCTGAAATACAAAATATATTTGGAAGGGAAAATGCTCATCGTTGCTTAAAAGATTGTTTCTAAGATAACATAATAGGGTAATTTCTGTATTTCATAAAGACTATCCCAGCTAAGTGGACAGCGGGCAGAAGGCCGCAGGAGGAGCGGCGGACGGAGGTCCAAGGCCTGGCTTCCCGTTGAGAGGCGCGCTGGAGGTGACGGACTCGCACGGCCGGCATCCAGGCGGCTCTTCGGGGAGCAGTGACGGCGCGCGCCCGGGGCCTCTCACGTTGTCCCTGGCGGAGCGCGCCCTCGTCGGGGACCAGCGTCGGCGCCGGCGGGGCTGAGAGCAGCTTCCCGCGCGGAGGGCCCCGAGGGCACGAGGCCCGGCTGCGTTCCCGAGGCTGTGCACACGCACCCCACGTGCCGCGGGCGGCCGCCCCCAGCGCCTCCGAATTCCAGCAGGGCCGGCTCCGCGGCTGATCCAGGACGCGCCCGCCGGGCATCTGGGTCCCCCCGCCGCGCGAGTGCGGCTCAGACCTGCCGGCGGGCTTCCGTGGGCCGCGGGGTCTGCGTGCGGGTCCCCCCAGCGCCCGGCTTCGCCCGCAGCGGGCGGCGTCGGGGGGCGCGCTCCGGGCAGCCGGGGCTCGCGGGGGCGCACAGGAGGCTGCCCAGCCAGGCCCGGGCCCGGTCTGAAGCTGGCGGGGCGCACTTTCCGCTGCTGGTCTCGTTGTCCTGGCTGGGTTTTGGTGGGTTTGTCGAGGTACGAGGCACGGACTCCTCTTAACGGGCTGTGGCAAGGTCACACGGGACGCTTCCAGGGGCAGGAGGTGCTGCCGCGGCGTCTCTGGGAAATCTCACTTTCTACCACCTCAGATCCCTTTTAATCTATCAGCGCTTATGTCTCCACAAGACCAAACTGCTCCTCAGGAACGGTAACAAAAAAGAATCGGTAAACGCATGATTTCAAACTTGCACATAAATGTCTATATTATATCCATCCGGTTAAATATCCCGTATTTATGGAGAGTATCTGGTCCTGCTTTTTCCAACCCAGCTGACTTAACTATGCTCAGGAAATTGGCCCACACCCACTTCTAACAGAGGTTCTGTTATAAATCCTTGTGTCGCTGCAATCCTGGCCCCATTCACCTAATCGGGCTCCGCTTTACTCCCCCCCCCACCCCGGTGACACCCCTCCTCCCGTCCCTGAGCCTGTTTTTCTTGTCGGGCAGACTCTACTGTCCTGTCTACTCTTCTCACCAACTCTCAGTGCTTGTCCAAGATACCCTAACCCACCTTCCTGCCAGAGACAGGACCCCATTCATTCACTAGAAGGTAGAGCAGCCTAAAACCACGTGACCCCCTCACCACGTCCCCCTTCTCCGCTAAGCAAACAATACAAATGGACAAAAATCCTCACAAGTATAAAATCCCAGCTAAAAGTTCTCAGCAGGAGTAAAGAACTTAGCTGGGTAAGAAAACAAAATGAAGTCCCCTTGTAAAGACTTAGAAGCTGTATGAGATGCCGGTACGGCAAAGAACAAAAGGCAGGATGCAGGGTAGAGGAGCTTGAGGAAGAGAGTCACAGGATGGGATGAGGATGGTGAAGCAGTGAACAGGATGGACCGGGACACGGGGATCATTTGGGGGACCACGCCTCTCTACAGGCAAAAGATGCCGAGAACCAGAACACAGGAGATGGAATGGGACAGTTTTGAGAAAACACTGAAGAACAAAAACCAGAAAAACTGACTAGATGTGGGGAAATACAACCAGCCACGTCAGAATGTTCAACAGGGCCTGTCTTGCATTAGTGGTAAGACTCCCTGTGCAGTCCTTTATGCGGAAGCAAACGACCTCAGGTGACCTTGCTTCCCTGCAAAAGTGATGCCTCGTGCTTTGGAAAAGTGCCTTGAAATAACAGTGATTACTTTAGTCAGTGATGCTGCAAAAACCATTTTGTCCTCTGCATAAAACAAAAATCATGTTCGGCTTTCTTTATGGCATAATTTAAAACACCGTCCAAAGTCCACACGCATGAATGGAAACAGAGGTAAGCAAGCAGCCAACCTGGAGAGAGCTGGGCACTCTGCTTCTTAATAACCGTCCTCCAGAGTGTGTGGCTGTCACTTTGGCAACAGACTACAAAGCGATCGTGAGGTTCCCACGTTTGTGTGTAATTCCTTCTTTTCATTACTCTCCCAGGGCCGAGGTTGTGTCTTTTGGCTTTTTGTTGTTGCTTTGTGTTCTAAGAGACCTTATCCTACTTCTGTTCATTTTTATTTGACGTTACTGTTTACAGGGGGAAAAAGGAAATAGTAAATAATTGAGTGTTAAATGACAAAAAAAGCGTTAAACGTGAAAAGTGGATAAAAATGTTTTCATTTAAAGATCTTTGTACTGCGACACAGCGGCCGCTCGGACCCAGGGTAAGCTACGGAAACTTTAGAAACATCTTCCACACGGAGCAGCAGCAAGCGCCACAGGGACAGACAGCCACTTACAGGGGGTGTGAAGCTGCCAGGAACCTGGCTGAGTAAATTCTGAAGAAGTTCGAAGCAAATTTAGGACTTCTACATTTCTAAGTCAATGATACAGGTCAGGGGGTGGGAACTCCATGAGAGCGGGATTTTCATGTGTTTTGCTCACATGGTCCATCCCCAGTAAATTTTTGTGGAATAAATGTGGCAATCAAAAGAGAAAAACAGCAGATGGTTTATGGTGCTCCTGGGGAGACCTCGTTTCATATCTAGAATACTGCATGTCACAATCTGAAAGAGAACATGGGGGTATCCCAGAGGACCGAGGCATGAAGACGCTTGAAATCCTGTGATGAAAATTAACTAAAGGAAATTGGGAAGACAGGAAATTCTTCATGATGCTGGGGAGACAGGATTCAAACATTCAAGGGTTTGATCTCCACCTCCCGCAGGGACCTTCCACTCCTGGGATTCAGCGGCTCCCACGTTAACATTTGGAACATCAGATATCAGTTTTCTACAGAATTTTTCAAAAAGATAACATCACAACCACGTTATTTTTACCTGGTGGGGTAACTCTGATGCCTAGATTAGATGGCAAAACTCGTTACTTGTGTGAGCTATGATAATACGTGCTCTTTATCTTCCAGAAACACATTTTGAAACATGTAGAGATGAATGCAAAAAGTTCACTCTAAGGTGTTGCAAGAAAAAGAACCAATGTACAATGACCTACGTCATGAATGGGGTCATCTCTCAGGAACCAAACTTGGAAATTCTTTCACTTGCCCTCAACGCTCTCCAGAGCTCCTCATCTTCTGCACACAACGGACACGCCCTCTCCAATTCATTATACGAAACTTGCAGGAAGAATGACTGTGAGCCATTTCTCAAACGTTGGTCTCTTTACTGTTTGTCTTAGAAGCATTCCCAAACCAAGGGCCGTTTCTCAGTTCTTAAGGGTTCAAAGGCTCTAATTTTTCATATGGGCAAGTGCTAATTCTGAGTAACCTACTAGTGAGTTATTAAGGGTTAATAAAATTGGATGTTCATAAACCAAAATGAGCACATCATGAGGTCACTGAGCGTCTGACTCCACATAGTGCTTGGCAACATCGCAAACTTCCTCTTTGTGCGTGGGCATATGCACATCATTGGAGTCCCCAAATTTCCTAGAGGAGAAGTTGTTATTATTGAATCATATGTGTTGGTTTGACTTGGTTGTGGTTTTGATGGCTCTTATTATTTGTAAAATTTTTACTATTGTTGGTGTTGTTTTGGTCTTTTAATGAAGGCTAGTTCTCATTCTATTGTTATTTTGTACATTTTCAATATGATTGTGGAGTTCTTCTGCTCACTAGACAGTGCGGTAGCCGTAGTGGGTGAGGGAACAGTTTTTAAATGGAAGCTTGCTGGGACAAATCAAAAGTATCTCCCAGCCACTGCTCTAGGGGAGCTCTTTTCTGTTATGTAGGTACGGGAGTTGAATTAGCTTCCTAAGGCTGCCGCCACAACACAAACGTGGTGGCTCAAGACAACACACGTTTATTCTCTTACAGTCCTGGAGTTCAGAATTCCAGAACCAGAGTCACTGGGTTACAATTCATTTCCTTGCTTTTCCAGCTTCTCAAGGGTTCCTCAGCTCGTGGTTCCTTCTCCTCTTCAAGGTCAGCAGTGGGTGGTCATCTGCTCGCATGGCATCCCTCTGACACTCTCCTCCCCACCCCATTGCTCATTAGGACTGTTGTCCTTAAACTGGAGGCGCACCACGATAATCCAGAATAATTCCCCCATCCATCCCACGATCGAAGCTCCTTAACCACACTTGGACAGTCCATCCATCCTGCCGCGTACAGTTACACATTCACCTCTTCTGACGATGAGGACGTGCTCCGGCCTTCCACAGAAGCAACCTGAGCCAGCCCCTCACTGGTACCTGAGAATATTTTCTGTCGCCAGAACTGTCGTGATGGCTGGTGGAGATGAACTCCTGAAATCCTGAGATGGAAACAGAAGTGAATTTTGAACCACCGAAACAAAACTATGAAAGGGACCGGGAATCATGGAAGCGGTGCCTTCCAGAGCTGGCCTTGCAGGCATTTTTGCTGGTCACCCCAGAAACTTAACTACCGTTTAGCACATCGCTTCTGTACCATAAATGCGTCTGGACTTCCCAAAGCCACCTCCTAAACGAACCTAAAGATATCAGTCATTTCTAAAGTAGCCAGGACTTTGAGAAGACTGTCTGCTGGGCCACTGTGCCTATTTACACCTTACTTCGAATGGGGTATTTCGGTCACTTAGTCGAGTCTCAGAAACACCTCAACAGGGGCGCCCGGGTGGCTCAGTCGGTTAAGCGTCTGACTCTTGGTTTCGACTCAGGTCATGATCTCGGAGTCCTGGGATGGAGCTCTGTGTCGGGCTCTGCACTCAGAGGGGAGTCACTTGGGATTCTCCCTCTCCCTCTGTCCCTCCTGCTGCTCATGCTCTCTCTCGCTCTCAAATAAACAAAATCTTAAAAAACAAACAAACAAAACAAAACCACCTAACAAAGGATATCGTTTGATGGAAGCTCGTTCACTCAATTAAGATTCTATCCTACCATGAGCCAGGCGCTGTGCTAAGAACAGCATTTTCAAAGGGGATGGTGAGCGTGGCCCCTGTTCTCCCTAGTCTGGTGGAAGTAATTATGGGAAGAGGAGGAGGAAGGCGGAAATCAAGGTCACTGGTCAGTTGTGGGATGGGGGGGCCCTGATGAGTTACTATGAGAATGATTTGTCTGGGAGGGGATGGAGGAGAAGAGGCTGCTGAAAGGCAGAGGAAGACAATCAAAGGGGCTGGAATAAACTGTTGTCCACTCTGCCCAGCAGGTACAGGCCCTCAAGTGCTACTGCTTTAAAGAAGAGTTTTCATTGCAATGGGGCAGAATTCCCTGTTTTCAGGAGCTCAGAAAAAAATGGTTTGAAATAGCATGAAATGACAATATGGACATGCCTTAAATTCTGCACTTCAATTTCCCTGACTGCAAATAAGAATGCTTATTTGAACAGAAATGAGAATTTCTACTTCCCACATAGCCTTTTGGTGGACTCTGTGGACTTCTTATTAAAAAATGGACAGAAAAGCAAATTGCTTTCATCTCTTGAAGGGCTTCTTTCTTTCCTAAATGACTCTGAACTTTTTCTCCCCTTTTTTGAGCATTTATAGAGATGAGCATATTTTAAAAACTGACCAGAATGGAACAGTAAACATATTTGGGAAAGCAACTGATTGTCACTATGGCAACACGGAATGTGTCTGACGTTTAGTCTTTCCATTATTCTCTGTTGCTATAGTAATGAAACCTTGTATTCTGACACCATTTCCAAATTCGATTAAAATAAAGCCCCTCTCACCCCACAAGGAGGATGGAGGGACAGAGCTATTAATGCACAAGACGTATGAGAATGTTCTGTAGCACTGGGACAGAGATGACAGGAGGCACACTTTGCTACTTTAATCAAACTGAAAAAAACATGCTTAAAAAGGGGAAATATATAGAAGCAAAAACTCAGTACAACAAAAGTAAAGCAGATTTTTGTTATTAAAAGTCAGCCTTTTGGGGCACCTAGCTGGCTCAGTCAGTGGAGTGTGCGACTCTTGATCTCCGGGTTGTGAGTTCGAGCCCCAGGTTGGGTAGAGAGATTACTTAAAAGAAAATCAGCCTTTTATCTTAAACACATATAAAAATCGCTTTAATTTACGAGATGTTGAAATTTAACATCAAATAGTTAAAGGAGAATTTTTGTTTCTTTTTAGGAGAAATACATAGTAGGATAGGATAAGGGCAAGTAAGGGTCACCAAAATTAATAAAGAAATTACTTGGGGCTTTCAGGGGCTTTTTGTGTTTAAGAAAATATGATCTGTTATTCATCCACTCTGAAACTTATGACTAGCAACCAGATTATTATTATTAAATTCTGAGATGCAATAGTAGAAACTTGCTTCAGCTATGCATTTTTGATTAATGAGAAAAAAGCAGGGAGGGATTTAGAAGGAAAAGAAGGGGAGAGCGTGGTGAGAATGCCGTGTAAAACGAGGGGTACTAAAAGGGAAAGTTAGTGATCACGGAGGAGAGCTCAGGGTAGTTTAAGGACCAAAACCAGGAAAAGGTAGACAGGGGGTCTGGAAAGAGACGGAGCCAGAACCTCTGAGACGGAGGTCTGTGACCTACCGCTTACGCTGCGGGGCTGCTGGTAACGTTAGCAACAGCTCTGTAAGGTGCCACTGCTTTCCGCAAGTTGTTTTCAGCTCGACGGTAACTTGGAAAAATCGTTTCTCGCCCAGAGAGTAAGTCTTCACAACGGTTCGGGGAAGCAAGGGGCTGGATCAGGGTAAGGGGTCTCCGCTCCACCACAGCCTTGCTGTGGACCTGGAGGAAGTCTGCGAAGTCCTGAGCCTCCATTTCCTCTCTCATAAAACGATGATGTGTCCTTAATTCCATGCCTTAGTTTCCCTAACTGTAAGCCCCTTGTAAGAGACAAGATGTGCGAAGTACTTAACACTGTCTGGTGCCTCTTCAGCCTCCAGCAAGTGTAGCTATTGTGTTTTCCAGCTAGGAACGAAGGGAATGGGAGGAATTTGGAAAAGACACAACACGGGTGAATTTTGTCTTTTTTTTTTTTTTTTGTCTTTTGTCTTCCAAGTAAGTCATTAAGTTTCTGAGAAATCAAATAATTTGATATGCTATCTGAAGTGGCAGAACATGGTTCTCTGAAGCTGAGCACGGGAGAGTGGAGAGGACCCAGAGCCGGGGCCGGGCCCCTGGTGCTGTGGTCTCAGGCTGACCTCTCCTTAGCGACCAGACAAGCCACACATCACTCTGCTTTCTTGTAGGACAGTCATGAAAGGAAAACACCAGGAGGACAGAAATAAAGGATAGAGATTATAAATGAAGTCTGATGATAAAGTCTTTTGGATGTATCTTGTTATGAAATTAGAAATCATTTGGGAAAATGACTAATCACCTGGATCCCCCATATCCACCTTGTTAACTAGGGTTTAAATCTATATTTTCACTTCTCGGCCCTGCAGATATAGCATACCAAGCTCAAGGGTATTAAGAAAGTGAGTGTTTGGGAATGGGAGACAAGCTAAAATTTGAGGTGCTCTCTGTTTCTGGATCCTGTGAAATGCTTTTTTTTTTTTCTTTTTCTGTGTCCCTTCTGCCTTTTTCCTTGTTTCCAAAAAGTCTTGCCAGGAATCACAGCTCCTGTCTTTTAAGAATTTGAGTGAGTGGCATCTGGCTGGCTCAGTCGGGACCGCCTGCGACTCTTGATCTCAGGGTGTGAGTTCCAGCCCCACGCTGGGCACAGTCTTGATCTCAGGGTCGTGAGTTCCAGCCCCACATTGGGCACAGTCTATCTGATCTCAGGGTCGTGAGTTCCAGCCCCACGTTGGGCATAGAGAGTACTTAAAAAAAAAAAATTAAATGAGCTGAGTAACCGAAGGCAAGTTGTCGAGGCCAATTCAGGATCCCATTTACATCTGTATTATTGTTATTGTGTGTTGATCACCACTACTCCTCCCCACAGACAAATAATCCGAATGCGGGAAAAACTCAAGAACAAACTTTGCCTAGAGACAATACAGCAGTGGTGTTTAGAAGGTTTTCCATGGAAACTGGTGAAGAATTGAAGTAAAAGCAACGGACAATGTAGTACAGAGCAGCTCTTAGTCAGCTCCTAACCTCTGATGGATTCCCTGGCTAAGGCTACTGCTCGAGGGGATTCTATGACCATCGTCCATCCCACAACCCAAAATCTAAATGTGTTTGGGAACAAACAGTAAATGCAAGGTCCCTGCTGGGTCCTGGTGATAAAAGACAAGTGACATGATCCCTGCCTTTGAGGAGCTTATAACACAGTCCAAAAATGTTTGGAAAAAGATGGTATTTGGTGTGTGTGGCGGAGGGGAACTGTTGTCTCTCTACTCCACTAAAATCCTTCCAAATGTTCGGCCACCTTTAAATCTCCTGGCAGGGAGCAGTAACATCCATTGTGAGTGACGGCCGCAAGGGGTTTGAGTGTCCAGACTACCTGGGCTTAGACGCCAGATCCCTTGTGCAGCCTCGGAGAGACACTTCCCAGCACTGAGGCGCAGGTCCCTCCCCTACAGACTGGAAGGAATACAAGGTTCTTGTAACAGTGAAACAGATTCCTGCAGATGAAGCCCTTAGATCAGTGGCTGGCACCCAGCAGTACTCGATAATCATTTCCGAAATGAGATGAGGAAAGAGAACTGGCCAGGGAAGGAAAAGCTCCCAGCTCCAAAACTCAGTACAATTCTTACAAAAGGAACTCAAGAATACGCATGCATAAAAAACAACCAAGAGGTTACAAAAAGGCGCAGTAATTTCTCAAACTGAGAAAACAATATGATTAATCTTTATTACAAAAATGACATTTATGCAGCTTTTCTGTTGATACATTATGCAAAAAAGGGCCAGATCAATTTCACTAAATATTCAGTATATATGTGGGACGAGGTGATTTAAAATATAGGCTACTCTGCATGAATAAAACTCGTTCTGCAAGGGACTCCCAGATGGTCATCCCACAAAGCTGTTAAAACTGTTTTCAACAAGAGGCCTCTCTGACTGCCAAACAGGAGAAAAAACCAAAAGGGTATATACACCAAGAGTGAATTTTTAAAATGGACTCCAAAGAGAAAGTGACCAGGGCACGCATTCCAAATTGCAAGAACAGATTTGGAATCGATCTGTTTCTCCCATGGGCAACTCCATGTACAGGTGATTTGCTGGAGAAGTATTATGGATGACTTTCCTAATAAACATTGGCCCACACTATTCTATTCCAATAGAAACCAGACCTCCCACCATAAGCAAAAGTGGTGACCCAACCACAGCCAGTGCTAATTGGAATGCCAGGACCCATCCGACTTCTCAAGATTCGGTACCAGACTGATCTTTAAGATTAAATCTGCTCTCCCTACCGCTTGCTATTATGAGTACCATTTTTAAATAGCTTGTGTTCTAACATTTCTTATTTTTTCCAGTTATAAGAGAAAATCCAAAGGAAAAGAACTGCAACAATTTCTATAGGAACCACACTGGTTTTCCATTCAATGTGAAGTTTTTAGAAACATGAAATTTGCTGGTAAAAAGCTTTCACTGTCATTTTATACACCCTTATAATTTACCTGAGGGATGATGAAAATTGCAAGCAATTTGGTGAAACATCACAGAGGACAAAACAGGGTGAGTTTTATTTTGTCAACGTTCAGTTCAAGTCAACAAACACACTTCTGCCAGCCTAACAGGTAATGTGCGAGGTGCTAGAGATCAGCGGGAGAAAGGGCAGAGCAGACAGTGGAAATCCAAATAGAATATGTATAAACACAGAACTCTTACGACAAAGGACAAGTTGATCTGTTCTCAGGTTGTCAGGGGAAAGCAGGTTTTGAAGAATAAGAGTATGTCACACAGACAAGCCAGGAGGAAGCAGGACGTGCTCAAGGCAAACACAGAGGGCAGAGACAGTGTGACACAGTGACTGTTCATATATCATGTAGGTTATATCACGTGAACAGGGTGACTTCTTTCTTAACTAAACCGCATTTGGAGGAAAGACAGCACCAGTGACTTTCTTCTTTCCCTTTGATTAAACAGTAGGCAATGAAATAGAAATATTTTAGCTAATGATTACATTCTCATTCTGAGACTTTTAATAAGCTGTGGCCAGGCACAGCCTAGAAGAGCCTTGTCTAATAGAAATATAATGCAAACCACATGTATAAGATTAAATTTCCTATTAGCCTCATTTTAAAAAGTAAAAAAAAAAAATCACAGGTAAAATTCATTTTAAGAATATATTTTCCTTAACCCAATTATGCAAAATTTTATCATTTAACTTTTAATCAATATAAAAATTGTCAGTGAGGCATTGTACATTTTTAAACTAAATCTCTGAAATCCTGTGTATATTTTACTCTTACAGTACATCTCAATTCAGATTCTAATGTATCAGAAATACCCTATCTGTATGTATGCATGTATGTATGTATTTAAGTAAGCAAGTAAGCAAGCTCTATACCCAATGTGGGGCTTGAACCCCTGACCCCAGGATCAAGAGTCACATGCTCTACCAACTTAAGGCAGCCAGGCGCCCCTTTTCCATCTGTAATGAGATTTCAAAAAATTTACAGTTGAAAAAGTAGATTCACATAACTCAAGTTTTCCAAACATACTTTGAAGTTATCCAGTCACTGAATTGTTTTTAAATTAAAATTAATTAAAATTAAATAGAACTAAAATTCAGTTATTCAGTTCCACTAGCCACATTTGTGGCTAGTGGCTACAACAGTTGAACAGCTCAGTTCTAGAATAAGTGTGTAAGAACCTCAGGGTCAAATCTCTAGCCTGAAATTAGTATTAACAAAAATCAAATCAGTAAACAGACTATCAGGTTCGTAATGGGCTACTAATATTAGGCATTTTGGATTACCCTCCATCTCTCCCTTGTTGGTCCACATCCAGTCACACAAGTTATAACTGAGAAAGAATAGTGAGGCTATCTGGAAAGGTCTTGCAATCAGCAAAGAGATTGAGACTGCAGGAACCTTCAAGTGTTCATTTGAAAGCAGAAGGTTCTTAATACTTACCGCCACGTCCTAGGTGTTGGCCCAGATAATGGAGTCATAAACGGATTCAAGCGCTGGATACACTCTGAAAGGGAACAGAGAGTGTCTGGTTATAACTGGGATGGATAGTTCTCTTACCTTCTCACCGCACTCACCCCAGAAACATCCACCATGAGCAAAAAGCCAAAATTATAAAATCTAAGTTCTCATAACTTCCAAAAAACATGTTTTTGTTCTTTTATGCAAAAGTCTAGGCATGCTTCTTACACAGACTCACCAGTGAAAATTTGAAAGATTAAACTGATCATCACATTTCAAAGAGCCTATTTCATAAGGTCTTCCTATTTTATGGAAGAGAGGTCCTCCAGGAATATTCACCCGGAATATTCCATTATGTATTCACCAAATCTCTTCTGAGGGCCTATTACATTCTAGGCACCGCACTAAGCCAAGGAAGGACGAGGGCGAACCAGACAGACCCACCCACAGGGCCCATGTGACGAGGGCTGTCGCAGGAAAGGGACCCACGGTGATGGGCGCAGGCTGGAGTAGGGCCGCAGCGGGATTTAACAAGTACAAATACGGAAGCCACGCACTGCCTTGACAACCTCATGCCACAAACTGTTACGTATCTGAACTTGAGATGGAACCGAGCACCCGTTTCTGGGGCAAACCCACGTTAGAGAGACCGCTGGGAAGGAGGGGCGGGGGAACGGGGAGAAAGAGGGGCTTCCTTCAGGAGGAACTGCTAGCCCGGATCCCGAGCCTGGCAGGGAAGCGGCAGGCAGGAGCCCTGCTCGGTGGAAGCGCCGCCATGTGCCAACGAAGTCCCAAGGCCACTGTCCCGGCTGGGGACTGAGAGCAGAGAGCTGGGGGAAGGAAGGAGGGAAGGAAGGCGGGAAGGAGGGAGGGAAGGCGGGAAGGAGGGAGGGAAGGCGGGAG